>NC_133657.1:146614622-146939958 GCF_009905375.1 Apium graveolens | reverse complement strand
AGGGCTTCTATACCCCGATCCTTGAGGAGGGAGCTTACGGGGATAGAGCTCACATCCCGATCGAGACCAGATCTCTCCAGGGGGGCAGGCATGTAGGATCTCCAGGCGGCAGCCGACTATATCTTCCGTCGTGCGATGGAAAGGGTGGGAGCTGACGCCGCTCCGTGTATGATTCAGGACTGACGATGGATAGTCTAGTTGTCTAGTTAGCCGAGGCCTTAGTAAGAGCCAATTTTTCGGGATAGTTGACTTGTATATAGCATCCCTTTTTCTGGACTAAAAAGATAGACTCTTTGTATCACTTTTGGGACAGCTGACTTAGCACTGTTGTACTTTTGACCAGATCAAACTATGTAATTCTCTCATTATGTTATATTTGTTTCGTTTCGGTTCAGTTCCTTAGTGACAGGTCACTGTTTTATCATTATTATTACTGCACTTCGTATTAGAACTTTCGAAAAATAATAGAATTGCGATATACGTTCTCCCCATTATAGAGCTGTGCAGGCACAATGTTGTATATGATGTGACCTAACGTTGGATTTCCCAATAAATTTTTTTTATATCAGACTCATGCGCCAAGAAAGATGGGAACTAGGGCGAACCCTGGATCTGAGGACCAGGGAAGCCATAACCAGGATGATAGGAACCAGAACACAGTGAAGAGGAAGATGAGATTATGTGGACAGGATGACTCCTGTATGAGAGGAGAGGAAACATATAATGTTGAGGGATTTGAGATAGAGGCTGAAGAAGGAGAAATCGAGGGTTGAGCAACCAGTACCAAACCCAGGCATGGATCCCATGGGCCAGTTTCATGCAACTCCTAAGGTAGAATTTCGAACGTCAACCCAACCCACCCCCTCAAGGAAATAACAATGTTGTGGCAAACTCTTTCAGGCTTTTAAGTCCCTTAAGCCCCCTGAGTTCCTGGATCAGCCGACCCAGTTGTGCAAGGGCATGGTTAAAGGAAATGGGAAATCTTTTGAGATTTTGAGTACCGATAGGCACAGAAGACTGTATTTGCTACCTACCTTCTGAAAGGAGAAGCTACTACTGGTGGGAGGCCAAGAAAAAACATGGAGACAGATGCTATTATAACCTGGGGAGAGATTTAGTCAGTTGTTTCTGGGAAAGTATTTCCCGAGGTTTATGGAAAACCAGATGGAGCTCAAGTTCTTGGAGCTAAGCAGAATAATTTATCGGTAGCAGAGTACGAAGCAAAATTCACTGAGTTATCAAGGTTTGTGCCGGAGTTTGTGAGCACCCAGGAAAAGAAAGCTAGGAGGTTTCAGCAGGGACTGAAACCGTGGATTCAGAATAGGTGGCAATCCTTGAGCTTACGTACTATGCCACTCTGGTGCAAAAGGCAACGATTGTAGAAGTCGGAAGTGAACAGATGCAGAAGGAAAGAGAGAAGAAAGGAATAAAGAGGAAAAGTATGAGCATGGGTGGAGGTTCCGCAGGAAGGAGCTTCCCAACTAGATTTAATCGAGGAGCAGTGTCCCTACCAGGAAGGAACACTGGGTTTAAGCGGCCAATGAGTGTGAGTGTGAGCCAGGGCGGCCAGAAGTCAAGAATATCCTATCCCAAACCAGTCTCGACCCCCATTGCCAGCCTGTAACATATGTGGAAAGGAATCACACTGGGAGTGTAAAGGAAAGCCAGTAACCTGCTTTAAGTGTGGTCGGGAAGGCTGTTAGGGGCGAAAACACGCGCTAATATTCCGCAAGTATACGCGTTCGCAAGTAATATAGAATATTTTCTAGTTCGTTTCCCTCAGAGACTCAGACTAAATTATTGTCTAATTAAACTCACTCACCAATGTATGATACTTCTCAATGTTAAGATAATAACACTTAAAATTGTTGATTAAATATTAACTATAATTAACTACGTAATTAACCACTTAACTAACACTTCAATTTATCAATAACAAAACACTCATGAGATCACAACTTCATTATTACTTCCTTCTATAGCCATTGTTATTACCTTTAGCATGTGACAGTGATGATATTAATCGAATAACACGAAACTGATAAAAGCCAACTTTCATTGTACTAATACCATTCCACCAAGCATCCACAATTAAGATAGAAGTTGAATAGTCATCAATTATGTTGAGTTCCTATATGTCTACAGAAATTGACAACACAACGATTTAAGCACAAGTTATTCTTTTTGATTACATAGGGCAAATAAAACTGTTAGAGTTACCCACTAATCATGCACAACGTACATGAACCTATGCTAGCATGGCAAGTTCTAAATCTCAAGATCCACCGTCGCTTCACAAGAGATTAACCCCTATCTTATATGTTCGTGACGCACATAAGACGAATACGCACAACCAATACTAGATATCAAGCAATCATCACACACTAAAGTATTAAACAATTAACTAAAGAATTCCATGATAAATTCGTTGCAAACCCATGATCACGATTAGCCCATAATAGAACTTATCGCTATCATGGGTTCATATGAAATCATGATAAACAAACACAAGAAATAATAACTAAACTAATTATATTAAAACAGTGTACGTCACAAGAGTAAATAAGTCAAAGCAAGAAAACTAGCATCCAACGTTACAACGAAACAAGAATCACAAGAAAATATGCTTCCTCTTCGTTGCGGTGTGCTAAATCGGTCTTCTTCCTTATCTCCTTCGCTTCTTGCGTAAAACACAATCTTCTTCTTCTTAATCCCCCCTGTAAAAACGTCTCAAATCTACTTATATAATAGTCCCATAAAACTCAGATACATAGAAGTTGGGAAGCCAAACAGAAGTAGAAGTCTAAATAATTCAGCAAAATTCCCGACCCTGCGCGGCCGCTCAGCATAGCTGCGCGGGCGCGTAGGCCTCTACTGGAAAAAATCCAAGTTTGCTCCGTTTCTTCGCCGTAATCTGCCCGCTCCTTTCCTCTCACAATGGTGAACACATGCCAAGGCTTATTCTTGATGATTCCTCCCCCGAAATGCAACTAATACCTGAAATGCATAAACACTAGAAAACGCATCAATACACAAAATACTTGATTTCAAGACACCAATTTAAGCCATTTTAAGACGTTCTAAGTGGTATAAAATGCCACTTATCACACCCCCAAACTTAAATCGATGCTTGCCTTCAAGCGTCACAGACTCAAAAACAAATAAAAATATGCATGAATGCAATCTATATGAAAATGCAGCGATCCCCCTTACTACAATTAATCAACCAAATTGCCACCATCTCAACGAATGCAGTTAGACAACTAAAGATCAATAAACTCATGCAAACGGACATACAGCCAGAAACGTGGTGTGTGCAAATGCTTAACAGATATGCTTCGAAACTAGACCAATTACTATGACTAGACTATCCTCAAGGCAATCCTACGATTATACAAAGAATAAAAATTCCAGGCACAAAGTGATATACAACACTACAAGAACTCTGGAGCTTACTACGAATCGTGCTTTTATTTACAACTCAAATGCTTATTTGACCGTGCAATGAGTGAGGTCCATAAAAGACTTATACAATGATATCCATGTAACGAGCGTTAGGTTAGCGGATCCCAGATTCTAAAAGCCTTAGGTCGCTAGGCACAAAGTTCCCTAAGAACTTAATAACTCGAATACCAAAGAGCCCACTCTTGATCAATTATACCAAATTTTTTTTTTTCTTTTTTTTTTTTTAATTTATGAGCAAGTGCGTTTCGCTCCATCTTGCTCAACCCTAGACTACTCGCAACATACGCGAGCCGGCTACTAGCCAATTGACGCCTAGCCACAACTAGCAACAACTTCCATATTTTTCTCCCAAAATTTTTCTTTTCATGTCTTTATCACTAGAACCTATAATCGAATTCTAAGCATAATAAGTAGATTGACCTTGAAAACAACCAAATCATACACAATCTAGCCCTTTCGCATTCTCTAAGACTTAGTGGACTTACAATTGTTTCTAGCATGCATATCAACCTACACAACTTAATATCACTTTAATGCTATCACTACACTCACATCAATATCACAATTCAGTCGATAAATCATTGCAAAAGGGATCATGGTAAATGCATGAGCTACATGACATTCATAAAAAAAACTATATGGCATAAATTATGCAACTATATGAACTAAACTATCATGAATATGTAACTAAATGACACACACACAATATTCCTTAACTACCACCCCCAAACTAAAAATCTTCACTGTCCTCAGTGAAAGTAGAAGAAAGGAACACAGGGTATACCTACTCGGAGTCATCATCATCATCACCCTCAGTGGGTGGAGTATCAGGCGGCGGGTATGCAGAGTTCTCACCAAAAACTGGCCACTGGATATCAGCTCCAAGGCCTCGAAAAGCAGTCCCTAACGCAAGGGTGAGTTCCTGAGCAAACCTGCTCTGTGTCTCATACATGGCATCCATCCGCCGTGAAAGCCTCCTATACTGGGCATCAACCATCCCAGCACCCTCCTGAGCTCTCGAAGAACCAGCCTCATCACGCCCTGCCTAGCCATAGTAGCACCTCGTGCTGGACGCCCTCCTGGAAGACGATAACCCAGCCCATGCTCCTCAGGCTCACCACCGGTCCACTCCTGCATCCCATTCAGAGTTCCAGAATCAATCGGAGCGGCTGGCAACTGCAACTGCTCATGAGCTGACCAGTTCACTCCCACTGCTCGGCATAGCTTCATAACCGTAGATGCATAAGGGATGTTCATATGCTTTGCTCCCCTCAAAAACTTCAGAATTCCTTGGTAGATAAACTCACCAAGGTCCACATAGTACTCCTCATTCAGAATTCCCCACAACAGCTGTGCTCTCTCAACTGTGACCTCGTGTGCATGCGAAGAAGGCAAAATATTAGCACAAATAAATGCATTCCATGCACGGGCATACCTGTTCATGGCGATCGCCGGAAAGTGACGATACTCATTATTGCATGTACTGTGGGTCCAAACTGTGCCCGGTCGACAGAGAGTCGCACAAATCAAATCCAAGTCAAAATCCTCAGCAGTCTTTTCATTCCAGTTCTCCTCCTCGGGCTTCCTCTCTCGCTGTCCAATCACACGGCGAATCGCCGCAGGATGATAATCAACCGTCAGCCCACGGACCATAGAAAACCCATTCTTTTTAGCCTTCGCGTTCGCGTAGAACTCGCGAACAACGCTCATCGGTACTGCTTCGGGTGACTCACAAAAGCTATCCACCCCTTCTCTGCAATCATGGGCAACAACTCACCATCCCTCCCCGATGGTAAAAACCCCCTCTCCTTCAGAATCGGCTTACCCAACAGCCTAGTGTACTCCTCCTCCGCGGCTCTGTCAGTTAACCGAGGCCTTGCAGCAGTACCCCTCGATGAATCAGCAATAGGAACTGTGCTGCTGCTGTCAATAGTGCGTGCTCTCTTGGGTGCCATTGATTCGTGAATAAAAGCGTGTAAGAACTGATATTTGATGTTTGTGAGAGGGTTTAAGTGTAGGAAGTTTTGTGGGCGATATGTAGGATAGGTGTATGTATATATAGGGTGTGGATTAGATTAGGGTTTGGGAATTAAGGGATAAAATGATGGGGTAGTGGGAACAAATCGTGGGTTTATGGGCTAAAACTGTTTTTGTGTTTGTTTTTGTTTGGTTTTTTTTTTTTCTGAACTGAACTGTAAAAAAAAAATTCTGGTCCTCGACCCCTGCGCGGCCGCTCAGCATAGCTGCGCGGGCGCTCAGCTTGCTGCGCGGCCGCTCAGCTTAGCTGCGCGGGCGCGCAGGGGGTCACTGGAAATTTTTTTTTTCAGCCCCTATTTTCTGATTTTTTTGTGTTTTTGGATAGGTTATTAACTTCTAAGGGTTCCTGTAACAATAATTCATGGGTTGCCTCCCACGCAGCGCTTCTTTTTCGTCATTAGCTTGACGTTTCGTACCCTGCTCAAGTAGTCAACAAAATGGCACTAACCACTTCTCGGTTTGCAATGTCCCCATAGTAGTGCTTCAACCGCTGACCGTTAACCTTGAATGCTTGGTCCGGATCATTCTCAAAAATTTCCACCGCTCCATGTGGAAACACAGTTTTGACAATAAAAGGTCCAGACCACCTGGATTTCAACTTCCCAGGAAAAAAGTCGGAGCCGAGAGTTGAATAAGAGAACTTGTTGCCCTGGTACAAATAACTTTGGATGTAGCTTCCTATCGTGCCACCTCTTCACCTTTTCCTTATACATTTTGTTATTTTCGTACACTTGAAGTCGAAATTCATCCAGTTCATTAAGCTGAAGCATTCTTTTCTTACCAGCTGCATCTAAATCCAGGTTCAACTTCTTCAATGCCCAGTAGGCCTTATGCTCAAGCTCCGCAGGTAGATGACATCCCTTACCGTACACCAACTGGAACGGTGACATCCCAAGTGGAGTTTTGTATGCTGTTCTGTAAGCCCAAACAGCTTCATCGAGCTTTAAAGACCAATCCTTCCTTGACGGACAAACAACCTTCTCTAGAATGCGCTTTATCTCTCTGTTAGACACTTCCGCTTGACCATTTGTTTGCGGATGATAGGCAGTAGCTACTCGATGATTCACATTATAACGCTGCATCATAGAAGTGAACTTACGGTTGCAAAAATGGGATCCTTCATCACTTATGATTACCCGAGGTGTTCCAACCTTGTGAAAATTTGCTTATGAAGAAAATTTAGTACTGCCTTTGCATCATTTGTCGGTAAAGCTTTAACTTCGACCCATTTTGAGACATAATCGACTGCCAGCAAGATGTACTGATTATTACAAGATGAGATAAAAGGCCCCATGAAATCGATTCCCCATACATCAAAGACCTCGACTTCAAGCATCACATTTAATGGCATTTCATCCTTCCTTGACAAATTTCCCACTCTTTGGCAACGATCACACCTTAAAACAAACTGATGAGCATCCTTGAACAAAGTAGGCCAGAAAAAACCTGCTTGCAGAATACGAGCTACCGTCTTCTCACCTCCATAGTGTCCCCCATAAACCGTGGAATGGCAGTCTCGTAATATCCCCTCCGTCTCACAGAACGGGATACATCTCCTGATAATCTGGTCAGCTCCCTGTCTAAACAAATATGGTTCATCCCACATATACCACTTCACCTCATGCAGAAACTTCTTCTTTTGAGCGGATGTCAAATTAGGAGGCATTATATTGCTGACGAGATAGTTTACAATATCTGCAAACCATGGTTCTTCCTCCTGAATTGCAAACAACTGCTCATCCGGAAAAGATTCATTGATTAACGTCCTATCTTGTGAAGTAGAATCGGGATTCTCCAACCTAGAGAGATGGTCAGCTACTTGATTCTCAGTACCTTTTCTATCTTTGATCTCTAACTCAAATTCCTGAAGTAAAAGCACCCAACGAATGAGTCTCGGCTTCGAATCCTTCTTAGAAACCAGATAGCGAATAGCTGCATGATCAGTGAATACTGTTACTTTCATACCAAGCAGATAAGATCAAAATTTCTCAAAGCCAAAGACTATAGCCAAAAGCTCCTTCTCAGTAGTGGTGTAGTTCAATTGGGCACCATTTAAAGTCTTACTCGCATAGTAGACCACATGGAAGAGATTTTTCTTGCGCTGTCCCAGAACTGCACCTACCGCATAATCACTCGCATCACACATCATCTCAAATGGTTCTGTCCAATCTGGTGCTGTAATGACTGGTGCCGTGATCAAACTCTCCTTGAGAGTCTCGAATGCTGCCAAACATTCATCATCAAATTTGAAAGGCACATCTTTCTCAAGCAAATTGCACAACGGCTTAGATATCTTTGAAAAGTCCTTGATGAATCGCCGATAAAAACCCGCATGACCAAGAAAACTACGGATTCCTTTCACAGAATTAGGTGGGGGAAGATTTTCAATGACTCCCACCTTGGCCTTGTCCACCTCCAGACCCTTGCTAGAGACCTTATGCCCAAGGATAATGCCTTCACGCACCATAAAATGACATTTCTCCCAATTAAGCACCAAATTAGTTTCCACGCATCTTTTGAGTACGGCGCGCAGATTATTCAAACATTCATCATATGAGTGTCCAAAGACGGAGAAGTCATCCATGAACACTTCGACGTTATTTCCAATCATGTTAGAGAATATAGCCATCATACATCTCTGAAAGGTGGCCGGTGCGCCACATAACCCAAACGAAACTCTGCAAAAAGCAAATGTGCCAAATGGACAAGTGAAGGTAGTCTTTTCCTGATCCTCTGGTGCGATACAAATCTGATATACCCGGAATAACCATCCAGAAGACAAAAATACTCATGACCCGCCAATCTGTCAAGCATCTGATCAATAAATGGAAAGGGGAAGTGATCCTTCCTTGTGGCTTTGTTCAATTTTCTATAATCCATGCATACTCTCCATCCTGTAACTGTTCGAGTAGGGATGAGCTCATTCTTTTCATTTGCGACCATAGTGATACCTCCCTTCTTAGGTACACATTGTACGGGGCTCACCCACGAGCTGTCAGAAATAGGATAAATGATGCCTGCATCTAGCCATTTCAGAATTTCTTTCTTCACCACCTCCTTCATGATGGGATTCAGTCTTCGCTGCTGTTCCACAGTTGGCTTACTACCTTCCTCTAGCAGAATTTTATGCATACAATATGAAGGACTGATCCCCTTGATGTCTGCTATGGTCCATCCAATAGCCGATTTGAATTCTCTCAAAATCCTTAAGAGCTTGTCTTCCTCACTACCTGAAAGGTCAGATGAAATAATAACAGGTAACGTAGATGAATCACCTAAAAAAGCATACCTCAAGTGTTCAGGTAATGGTTTGAGCTCCAAGGTAGGTGCTTCCTCTATTGATGGTTTGAGCTTCCCTTCAGCGTTCTTGAGGTCAGAAGTACCAAGAAATTCAAATGGTATGTCCAGCTTTCGCTTCCAGGGAGAAGCGTTCAGATATTGTAATTGCTCGTTGCTATCTTCATCATCGCTGTCAAAATCCCCCACTAAGGCCTTTTCCAATGCATCAGACATTAGCATGTGATCGAGTTCCGAAGTAACCGCAGAATCAATTACATCCACTTTTAAGCACTCCTCATCTTCTGTAGGGAATTTCATTGCCTTGAATACGTTGAAGGTCACATCCTGATCTTGGACCCGCATAGTAAGTTCCCCTTTTTGCACATCTATCAAGGTACGGCCAGTAGCCAAGAAAGGCCTCCCCAAGATTATGGGAATCTTCTTATCTTCCTCAAAATCCAGAATAACAAAATCTGCTGGAAAGAAGAGCTTATCCACTTTGATGAGCACATCCTCAACTATGCCCCTTGGTTAAGTAATAGAACGGTCAGCCAATTGTAGTGACATGTACGTGGGTTTTGGATCAGGCAGATCCAGTTTTTTAAAGATCGACAACGGCATCAGATTAATGCTTGCTCCCAAATCACAAAGGCACTTGTCAAACGTCAGATTGCCAATTGTGCAAGGAATGGTGAAGCTCCCTGGATCTTTCAGTTTTGGTGGTAACTTTTGTTGCAGAACAGCGCTGCATTCTTCCGTGAGAGCAACGGTTTCAAGGTCATCCAGTTTCACCTTCCTTGAAAGAATAGTCTTCATAAACTTCGCATAACTAGGCATTTGTTCCAGAGCCTCAGCGAAAGGTATATTGATGTGAAGTTTCTTGAACACCTCCAGAAACTTCCCGAACTGTCTATCCAGCTTTTGTTGCTGCAATCTCTTAGGAAAAGGTGGTGGAGGATAGAGCTGTTTCTCCCCTGTATTAGCCTTAGGCAGAGTGTGTTCAACAGTAGTCTTCCTTGGTTCCGCCGCTTTCTCCTTTTGCTTAGATTCTTCACCTCTAATTTCAGCTTCTACTTCTTTTACCTTTTCAGCATCAGCTACTTTTCCAGACCTTAAGGTAATAGCCTTGACTTGCTCCTTAGCTTCCTTCCTGCCTGGTACTTCCGTGTCACTGGGAAGAGTGCCAGGTTGACGATTGAGCACTGTATTGGCTAATTGACCAATTTGATTTTCCAAGGTCTTGATAGAAACCGCCTGACTCTTGCACAACAGCTTAAGTTCCTCAAAATCAGCACTAGTAGGTGCAGCTGCACTTCCCTGTTGAGGATATGATTGCCTTGTAGCATACTGCTATGGTTACTGGAATCCAGGTGGGTTAAACTGTTTACTCACTCCTTGCTGATATGGTGGCTGAATAGCATTCTGATTATTCCCCCAGCTGAAATTTGGATGATTTCTGTTGTTAGGATGATAGGTCGATGGCACAGGCTGCTGTTGTCGCTGATAATTATTCACATACTGAACAGATTCGTTTACAAGAGAACACTGATCCGTAGCATGAGAACCTGCACAAAGCTCACAAACCATAGCTATTTGATTAACTCCATACGTAGCCAAAGAATCAACCTTCATTGATAGCGCTTGGAGCTGGGCTGCAATAGTGGTGGCTGTATCAACTTCCAGAATACCTGCTACCTTGCCTGACGTCATCCTCTGAGTTGGGTTTTGATGCTCATTTGTAGCCATCGTCTCGATAAGATTATACGCCTCAGTATAGCTTTTAGCCCATAAGGCGCCTCCAGCTGCTGCATCGAGCATGGGCCGAGATTGGGCCCCCAAACCATTATAGAAACCAGTGATCACCATCCAATCCGGCATTCCATGATGTGGACATTTTCTCAACATTTCCTTGTAGCGTTCCCAAGCCTCGCATATAGATTCTGTAGGTTGCTGCGCAAACTGAGTAAGAGCACTCCTCATAGCAGCAGTCTTTGCCATCGGATAAAACTTCACCAGAAACTTTTGCGCAAGATCTTGCCACGTAGTGATGGACCCAGCTGGTTCAGAATGTAACCAGTCTTTAGCCTTGTCCCTTAGTGAGAATGGGAAAAGCCTCAACTTGATAGCCTCATCAGTCACGCCATTATACTTAAAAGTGCTGCAGATCTCGACAAAATTCCTTATGTGCATGTTGGGGTCTTCAGTTACCGCTCATCCAAAAGAAACAGAATTCTGCACCATCTGAATAGTGCCCGGCTTGATTTCAAAGGTGTTAGCTTGAATAGCCGGATGAAGGATGCTTGACTGAATGTCATCAATTTTAGGCCGAGAAAAATCCATAAGAGCTAGATCAGCTTGAACAATACGATCTCCCATGTTTACTGGTTCTTTCTGCTCAGTTCCTGAATCCGAATCCTCAAAATCTAACTTCTCCGGAATATCAAGAACTTCGTCTGTCTCCTCAGCTGTATCTAAAGTCCTCTTGCGAGCACGAGAACGAGTTTGCATAAACGCTTGCTAAAGTACCTGAAACACAACCAGAAAAAATAAGTAACTACTACGTCCTAATCACTGAGTCCTAATGACCAATGATGGTAAGTACATAAACTAAACAAATACGCCGAGTCCCCGGCAGCGGCGCCAAAAACTTGTTAGGGCGAAAACACGCGCTAATATTCACGCAAGTATACGCTTTCGCAAGTAATATAGAATATTTTCTAGTTCGTTCCCTCAGAGACTCAGACTAAATTATTGTCTAATTAAACTCACTCACCAATGTATGATTACTTCTCAATGTTAAGATAATAACACTTAAAATTGTTGATTAAATATTAACTATAATTAACTACTTAATTAACCACTTAACTAACACTTCAATTTATCAATAATAAAATACTCATGAGATCACAACTTCATTATTACTTCCTTCTATAGCCATTGTTATTACCTTTAGCATGTGACAGTGATGATATTAATCGAATAACATGAAACTGATAAAAGCCAACTTTCATTGTACTAATACCATTCCACCAAGCATCCACAATTAAGATAGAAGTTGAATAGTCATCAATTATGTTGAGTTCCTATATGTCTACAGAAATTGACAACACAACGATTTAAGCATAAGTTATTCTTTTTTATTACATAGGGCAAATAAAACTGTTAGAGTTACCCACTAATCATGCACAATGTACATGAACCTATGCTAGCATGGCAAGTTCTAAATCTCAAGATCCACCGTCGCTTCACAAGAGATTAACACCCTATCTTATATGTTCGCGACGCACATAAGACGAATACGCACAACCAATACTAGATATCAAGCAATCATCACACACTAAAGTATTAAACAATTAACTAAAGAATTCCATAATAAATCCGTTGCAACCCCATGATCACGATTAGCCCATAATAGAACTTATCGCCATCATGGTTTCATATGAAATCATGATAAACAAACACAAGAAAATAATAACTAAACTAATTATATTAAAACAGAGTACGTCACAAGAGTAAATAAGTCAAAGCAAGAAAACTAGCATCCAACGTTACAGCGAAACAAGAATCATAAGAAAATATGCTTCCTCTTCGTTGCGGTGTGCTAAATCAGTCTTCTTCCTTATCTCCTTCGCTTCTTGCGTAAAACACAATCTTCTTCTTCTTAATCCCCCCTGTAAAAACGTCTCAAATCTACTTATATAATAGTCCCATAAAACTCAGATTACATAGAAGTTGGAAGCCAAACAGAAGTAGAAGTCTAAAATAATTCAGCAAAATTCCCGACCCTGCGCGGCCGCTCAGCATAGCTGCGCGGGCGCGCAGGCCTCTACTGGAAAAAATCCAAGTTTGCTCCGTTTCTTCGCCGTAATCTGCCCGTTCCTTTCCTCTCGCAATGGTGAACACATGCCAAGGCTTATTCTTGATGATTCCTCCCCCGAAATGCAACTAATGCCCTGAAATGCATAAACACTAGAAAAACGCATCAAATACACAAAATACTTGATTTCAAGACACCAATTTAAGCCATTTTAAGACGTTATAAGTGGTATAAAATGCCACTTATCAAAGGCCACTATTTAACTAAGTGCCCATCATCAACCCCTGCCGTCATTCCAACCACCACTTGTCATCAGTGTGGACGCCCGGGTCATTGGAAGAGGGAATGCCCAATGAACAAACCAGCAGCTTCGGGAGCAAGCAGGGCTGCTTCTAATAAGCCACCTACTGTGAGGACTTTCAACATGACAGTCCAGGATGCTATGAAAGATTCAGATGTGATAGCAGGTACCCTTTCTCTAAATTCAGTCAGTGCAAATGTTTTATTTGATTCGGGAGCAACTAAATCTTTTATATCAAAGGACCTTGCGCGTAAGTTAAGACTTAAGGCTGAACCCTTGATAGAACCCTTACAAGTAGAAATAGCCAATCATGAAATTATTCCTGTTAACCAGATTCACCCCGCCTGCGAGATAGGCATAGGGGAGCAATCTTTTAGTGTTGATCTGATTCCTTTTAAATTAGGGGAGTTTGATGTAATTTTGGGAATGGACTGGTTATCTAGCAATGATGCTCAGATAGACTGTAAAGGGAAGAAAGTTAAGCTAAATGTCCCAGGGAAGAAAGAAGTTATATTTAGAGGAAAGAGGCAGACGCAGAAATTTTTGACCATGGCCCAGGCCAAAAGGATGCTACGAAAAGGAAGTGAGGCCTACCTAGCCTATGTGGTGGACACGCAGAAGGAGGTGCCTAACTTACAAGATATTCCAGTAGTCAACGAATTTGAAGATGTATTCCCACAAGACCTTCCGGGATTACCACCCGATAGAGTGATTAAATTTGCTATTGAGTTGGCCCCAGGGACGGCGCCAGTTTCAAAAGCACCTTACCGGTTTGCCCCGTTAGAAATGAAGGAATTAGCTATCCAATTGCAGGAACTCTTGGATAAGGGTATGATAAGTTTTATTTGTTAAGAAGAAAGATGGGAGCATGAGGCTGTGCATAGACTATCGAGAGTTGAACAAGCTAACCATAAAGAACAGGTACCCATTACCTAGAATAGACGATCTATTCAACCAGCTAAAGGATGTTGTTTATTTTTCCAAGATCGACCTGAGAACTGGATATCACCAACTAAAGATTAAACCCGAAGATATTTCCAAGACAGCGTTCCGTACCAGGTATGGGCATTATGAGTTCTTGGTAATGTCCTTTGGATTAACCAACGCCCCAGCGGCTTTCATGGATTTAATGAATAGAGTATTTAAGAAGTACTTGGACAAATGTGTGATAGTTTTTATCGATGATATTTTGATCTACTCAAGGACTGAGACAGAATATGCAGAGCATTTGAGGATAGCTCTAGGAATACTCAGAGAGGAACACTTATATGCCAAATTCTCGAAGTGTGAATTCTGGCGGAATGAAGTACAGTTTTTAGGACATGTGATCAATAAAGAAGGAGTATTGGTCGACCCCTCCAAGATAGAGGCGGTCTCAAATTGGGAAAGGCCAACCACACCCACAGAGGTAAGGAGTTTTATAGGATTGGCCGGCTACTATCGTAGATTTGTACAGGACTTTGCGAAGATCGCAGCCCCTTTGACACGACTTACTCGTAAGACGGAGAAGTTTGAATGGACGGAGAAATGCGAGAACAGTTTTCAGGAATTAAAGAAAAGGTTGATAACGGCTCCGGTATTGGCATTGCCGGACGGAAAAGGAGATTCTGTGATATATAGTGACGCGTCGCACAAAGGATTAGGATGTGTGCTTATGCAGCACGGTAAAGTGATTGCGTATGCGTCGAGACAATTGAAGGAATACGAGGTTAGATATCCTACTCATGACCTTGAGCTCGCGGCAATAGTATTTGCCTTAAAAATTTGGAGGCACTACTTGTATGGAGAGAAGTGCGAGATTTTCACAGACCATAAGAGCCTCAAGTACATATTTACGCAGAAAGAGCTCAACATGCGCCAGAGGAGATGGTTAGAACTAATCAAGGACTATGATTGTGAGATTCTTTATCATCCAGGGAAAGCCAATGTGGTGGCTGATGCCCTTAGTAGAAAGGAAAGACTCAGAATGATAACGACTTCGGAAGAATTGATAAGGGATTTTGAGAAAATGGAAATAGAAGTAAAGGTAACCGGAACCGGAACTGAAAAGCTTTTTGAGATCTCAATGCAGCCAGAGTTATTGGAAAAGATCAGATTGTGCCAGGAGAAAATAATGAATGAAGGTAGAGAGTCAATGACTGGAGAGGAGATCCATACTGAGAAAGATGATAAAGGGATAATGAGGTACTCCTACCGGATTTGGGTTCCGAATGTTCAAGAGCTTAAAGATGAGATATTGGATGAAAGCCATAGTTCAAGGTATTCCATTCCCCCGGGAAGTACCAAGATGTATAGGGATTTGAAGGAATATTACTAGTGGCCCAACATGAAGAGGGACGTAGCAGAATGGGTAAACAAATGTTTGACTTGCCAAAGGGTAAAAGCAGAGCACCAGAGACCCAGTGGACTCTTACGACCCCTGGACATTCCCGAATGGAAATGGGAACAGATAGCGATGGATTTTGTTATAGGCTTTCCAAGGACGAAAGCGAATCACGACGCCATTTGGGTAATTATAGACCGACTGACAAAGTCAGCTTATTTCATTCCTATCAATGAGAGATACACAGTCGATAGACTGGTGGACATTTACCTTAAGGAAATAGTAACGCGACATGGAGTCCCAGCGTCCATTGTCTCAGACCGAGACCCCAGGTTCAACTCCAGATTTTGGAGGAGCTTTCAGGAATGTGCGGGGACCAAGTTAAATATGAGTACCGCGTACCATCCCCAGACGGATGGGCAGAGTGAAAGGACCATCCAGACACTAGAGGATATGTTGAGAGTCTGTGCAATAGACTTTAAAGGGAGTTGGGATGATCACTTGCCGTTGATCGATTTTTCTTATAACAATAGCTTTCATGCTAGCATCGGAATGCCGCCTTATGAGGCCCTGTACGGAAGAAGGTGTCGATCTCCCTTATACTGGGATGAAGTAGGAGAGCGGAAGATGCTCGGACCCGAAGTGGTCCAAAGGACCAAAGATATAGTGGATCTTATCAGAGGGCGACTTGTAGTAGCCCAAGACAGACAGAAGAAATATGCAGACCTAGCCCGAAAGGACAAGGAATATGAAGTAGGGGACTTAGTACTGCTAAAGGTATCCCCTTGGAAGGGATTAATGAGGTTCGGAAGGAAAGGAAAACTAAGCCCAAGATACATTGGACCTTTTGAGATATTAAGACGGATTGGAAAGTTGGCTTACGAGCTAGCCTTACCCCCTAATTTGCAACAAGTTCATAATGTGTTCCATGTGTCAATGCTAAGGAAGTATCATCGGGATGCCAGACATATAGTGGAGTACGAGCAGGTGGATATGCAGCCAGATCTAACTTACGTGGAGGAGCCAGTAAGGATTATAGATAAGAAGGAGCAGGTGCTTCAGAACAAAGTAATCAAGCTAGTCAGAGTACTATGGCAGAATCATAATATGGAAGAATCAACTTGGGAACTAGAGAGCACAATGCTAGAAAAGTACCCCCATTTGTTTTCTGTTTGATTCCGGGACGGAATCCTTTTAAGGAGGGGAGACTGTAATAACCCCCAAAATTTTCAACTTTTTGTAACCCTTGTGAATAGTATTTTTGCTGAATGAGAAAACTTTTCATGCCACACTATGTAGGGGTTCTATTATGGATATTCTGAGATTTTATTAGTACTCTATATGGTATATGAGTGTATGTAAAGATCGTCAGAATCCAATTCCGAACACTTTGGTTTTTCCCGGAAATCCACTAGATACGGAAAGAATTGAGTATAAGGTAGCAGGATAAAAAGGATTTAAATTAAAGGATTATAATAGAGGATCATAAAAAGGAATATAATGTATTGAGAAAGGTTAAGGGAGTCTAAGTAATAAGATCCCGGGTATGATCCTTCAAACGATAAACGAGAACGAAAGTTAAGCGAACCGTATAACAGATCAGCGGTCATTAGGCAAACAATTAGGAAGTTAATCAAAGGGATTAGAGAGAGTGATTTCACCCAACCAATGAGAGGAGGACAAAGAGGGAAGGATGACATCACAACATGACATAGGCATGACATGGGAAGGAAGGAGATGTGGTGGCTTTTTAACCACACAAAATCAAGGGCAAATAGGTAATTAACTAAATCAAACACAAAAACAAATCAACCAAGCCAAGCAAATTCATTCTTCATCAAAATCAAAAAGAAACCAAGGCATTGTTCTTCATGCTCTCGGCTTTTTACTATTCCAAAGGCAAGGAAATTCAAAACTCAAGATCCAAGCCTCCTAAATTGGTGAGTTAATTCCCTAATCATCCTTATGCTTAGTTAGGGCTATATCATGAGTTTAAGCCATCAATTCCTTCTCAATCTTCTTCATTTAATCAAAGAAGAAGACAATGAATAGTGTTTTCAAGTTTTTAACTTGAAATTTTTCTTGATTTCCTTGAAGATCCAAGCATTCCTAAGACTTCTCAAAGCTTCTTAAGGCTTCCTAGCTCCTCCCACCACTTCAAGGAAGGTATATCATCTCCAAACCCTAGATTCCTATGTATTATAAGATGATTTTGATTAATAGGGTGATATTGTAGCTTGATGTTTGTGATTTAGAGTTTGGGATTGAAATGGTATTGAATCGGATTGGTAAATCTTGTTGTTTTGGTTAAAAGAATGTAGTATAGTTAAATTCAAGCTTAGGCATAAGTATGAATGTTAAAATTGAATTGGTTGGGGTTGTTATGATGTGATAAGGATGGATGTTGGTTGTATGTTGGATTGAGGTTGAATTGGGTTGGTTTTGAATGGTTTTAAATTGGGAAATCGCGTAAACATAGCCGTCGTAACGTCCGATTTCCTTTAGACTGTTTTTGTGCATAACATTAGGACCCGAGAACCCCCTGCTAGATTATGACCATTGCCATGTCTAGATATCTCGTGTTACGAGCTTCGTTTTGATATGTAGTTCGTTCGATTCCGATGCACGGTTTAGGAGAAACGACCGTTTCAAGTAACGGCGTTTCACGAACGAAACTTTTCCCCTCGCCTTACGTTGAAACATAGGTTAAAGACCAAAAAGGGTTAATTAATGTATGAAACATTTATGGTAAGTGTGTTAGGCAGTTGGTAAGACACTCGCGAAGGAATCGCCTTAAAACTCGTAAAGGTTAAATTATTAAAAATGGTGGAGCCGAGGGTACCCGAGTGACTTAAGCGAATCAGTAAGCGCAAAACAAGCATTAGAGTCTAAGTTAGTTAAAGTATAGATTTACAAGTGACTTTGGTTTAATTCCAACTTACTTGTTGTTAATAGGTTACCAAACTCATCCCGGGCCTTTTATCACCCCAAGTCACTCAGGCAAGTTTTCTATCCGTTATACTGTTGTTGTGATGTATTTGTGTATATGCATGATCTTGCGTTAAATGCATATTTGTTATAGCAGATTCTTGCGATATATTGTAGCATGTTATATGGTACATATGCATGCCTGTTTCATATTCTTACCATATATATGTCTGTTGGTTCAGTTGATAATACCCATGCTAGAGGATAGCAATATTTTGCATATACCCTTATTATAAGGACCCAAAAGGTGAAAACATTTTCTAAAACCGGGAGTCGAGGATCCCGAGTAAATTTTGTATATATGTATATATATATATATATTCATATATATATATATGGTTATAGTTTTCAAAACTATTAATCGAATAAGGGTTATTCGATAACTTTATATTATTTATTGAATATTATTTCGAATATTATTCGAGGGCTTATGACTCTTTTATATTATTATTGGATATTACTTGGATATTCATTTGAGGATGTATGACTCCTTTATTTTATGAATATTATTTATAATATTCATTCGAGGTATTATGACTCCGCTTATTACTGCAATATATTCTTTATTTTATTAAAGAATAAGGTGTCAATAATCAAACTTATTTTCGATTATTCAAATAAAGATAGTACTTTCGTATAAGTATATCTTTGGTTATTTAATACTCATTTCAAGTATAAGTCTTACAACTTCTACTTCAATTATTTGTATAAAGATTATTATTTATGGGAATATTATTTAAATAATAATATTCAGACATTTTCTAAATATATTGGGACTGATTTACTTCATTAAATCAGCATTACTCCAAACACTCTTTAAAGTGTTTTCGAGTCTTCAAAATGATTTTTAAAAGTTAGAGCGGATCCCAAAACTTATTTTTATATTTCAGATCTTCCTTTTTAAGGGGATTTAAATACTCGCTCAAAACCTGAGGGATCCGGCTCTGTGGTGTATTTTATATTCGCAACAAGGTTGCACTTTGGTAAATGAATTGATTACTTACCCAACGTTCGGGAAGTAAGTCCATCTATTGAGTCGGCATAAGCAACATGGGCTCAGTGGGCGTCCATGATAGTGTAAGTGGCTCAGTGGGAGTCCATCAAATGCATAAGTGGCTGAGTGGCAGTCCAGCATAAGGTCCTATTGAGACCAGGGTGATGACCAATGGGGAATTCGTCCATCTACTAGTAGAAAAGGTTACTTATTGGTATCTTTGCCTAATCAGCAAGATATCAGGTTTATGCCAAAATTCTTTCCTTTCCAAATTTATTGGATATTGCAATTCTGTTCATACTTTACATGACAGAGGTTTTCAGGAAACGTATGTATATATATAGGTGTATATATATATCAGGACTTAATGAAGTATATCATAACTTCATTTCTTTTAATAATATTTCAAAGGTTTAATCTATTCAAATCTGGTCTTGTAGTCTCATCTATGTGATGAACTGGTAAAAGCTCATTATACTTTGAACAGTGGTAGTTCAAGTAGCTTTATAAATGATATAAGTGTAGTGAAGTATTTGGTAACTTCATCCCTTGTTTTTACTTATATCTAGTAAGTAATTATCTTACGCTTGATAAAAGATTCTAGTAAGTATCCATTTAGATACTTATATTATTGTTATCACTATATTATCTTGCGAGCTGTAAGGCTCACTCTTGCTTTATTTCTTCATCACACAACAACAGTTAGGAAAGATGGCCAGACTCCAATAGACCCAGCGCAAGCGTGTGGGAAGCATCCCGCGTCTTCCCGATGATGTTGTAGCTGCTATAGCTGCAGAGGTAGATCTATTGTAGATCAGACCATCTACTTTTGAGAATCAATTATGTATAATTATAACTTGTGGCAGATAATGGCAATTAACTGTAAATTATCAAGTAATCATTTTGGGTTGTAATAACTTTTAAATTGTGGATTCAAAGACTTGTACTTATTTCAATTTCATCTCTGAGACTATAGCGGGTTGTGGTGTGTGTTAGTGTGGGGTCACAGCATAAGGTTATTTTTATTAATTAAGTGAAGTGATATTGTGGAAAGAAAGACCGTGACGACCCGGATCCCCGACCCCGAATCTGGGGGTGTTACATATGTGGATACTGACAGGAAGAAGGCTAAGAGATTCCAGCAAGGTTTGAAACCATAGATCAGAGAGAAGGTAGCCATTTTTGAATTAGATACCTATGCATGAGTTGTACAGAAGGCTATGATCGCAGAGACAGAGAGTGAGATGTCACAGAAGGAGAAAGAAAGCAAGAAAAGTAAATTTGAACGGAATGAAGGTCAGTCACAACCAGGGAAGTTTCCAAATTTTAAGAAGGGCAAGTTTCAGCCAGGGAGGAATTTTAATTTCAAGAGATTAAATGCAGGCGACGGAGGCCAGGGCAACCGTCCAATTAATGCGAATCAACCGAATTAGTTGAAGTTAACTTTTCCAGATTGTCAGGTATGTGGATAGAAACATGGAGGAGTTTGTAACAAGTTGAATGTGGTGTGTTGTAAGTGCAACCAGAAAGAGCACTATTCAAGGGAGTGCCGAAATCAGCCAGCAAAAGAACCAGCAAGTAAGGATCAGCCTATCCGGAATCCAGCAGTGAAGGTTCCATCCATTGGATTTACTTGCTTTAAATGTGGAAAGCCAGGACATATAGCAAGAGATTGCAAGACACCAGCCCCAGTCAGTAATGCATTGAGGATTATGGGATCTACCCCAGCAGTGAATGAGACTCCAAGGGCTAGAGTTTTTGACATGTCTGTGAAGGATGCTATCCAGGATACGGATGTCGTGGCAGGTACGCTTAATGTGAATTCTTTATGTGCCAAAGTGTTAATAGATTCGGGAGCAACTCGATCATTTGTCTCACAAGATTTTGTTAGTAAGTTAAATTATCCAGTTGAGTATTTAAATGAAATAATGACTGTGGAATTAGCAAATCAAGAACGTGTATATGTTAATCAAGTTTGTGGGAATTATGAGATTGAGATTTCTGGTAGTAAGTTTTGTGTAGAATTAATAACATTTAAGTTAGGAGAATTTGACGTTATCTTAGGAATGGATTGGTTATCTAAGCACGATGCCCAGATAGATTGTCGAAATAAGAAGGTAATGGTGAAGACGCCAGAGGAAAGAATAGTAATGTTCAAGGGCCAGAAACAAGTAAAGAAGTTCTTAACGATGATTCAAGCCAAGAAGTTACTACGGCAAGGATGCGAGCATTTCATGGCATATGTGATTGACAAAAGTCAGGAGCCAACAAAACTTGAAGATATTTCAGTAGTGAATGAATTTCCAGATGTGTTTCCCGACGAGTTACCAGGACTTCCTCCAGATAGAGAAATTGAGTTTGCAATCAACTTAGCACCTGGAACAGAACCAGTATCCAAGGCCCCGTACAGAATGGTGCCCGTTGAGATGAAAGAACTAGCGAAACAATTGCAAGAGTTGTAAGAGAAAGGAGTAATCAGACCCAGTGTATCCCCGTGGGGTGCACCGGTACCATTTGTCAAGAAGAAAGATGGAAGCATGAGACTGTGCATCGACTATAGGGAGCTCAATAAGCTTACAATCAAGAACAAGTATTTGTTACCCAGAATTGACGATTTGTTTGATCAATTGAAGGCAGCCAAGTACTTCTGCAAGATTGATTTAAGATCGGGATATCATCAACTGAAGATCAAGCCAAAAGATATACCAAAGACAGCTTTCAGAATAAGGTATAGACATTATGAATTTTTAGTGATGTCTTTTGGATTGACCAATGCCCCGGCAGCGTTTATGGACCTGATGAACAGAATTTTCAAGGAATACTTGGACAAGTTCGTTATTGTGTTTATAGACGATATTTTGATTTATTCAAAGACGGAAGAGGATCATGCGGAACATTTGAGAATAGCTTTGGAGATTTTAAGGAAAAAGAAGTTATATGCTAAATTCTCGAAGTGTGAGTTTTGGCTACAAGAAGTTCAGTTCTTAGGACATATAGTCAGTAATGAAGGGATTAAAGTGGACCCAGCAAAGATTGAGGCAATTACAAATTGGGAAAGATCGAGAACACCCACCGAGGTAAGAAGTTTCTTGGGATTAGTGGGATATTATCGTCGATTCGTCCAAAATTTCTCAAGGATTGCAACACCATTGACAAAGCTTACACGGAAGAATGAAAAGTTTATATGGATCGATAAATGCGAAGAAAGTTTTCAGGAATTAAAGCAAAGATTAATTACGGCACCTGTTTTGTCACTTCCAGACGATCAAGGGAATTTCATAATTTATAGCGATGCTTCTCATAAAGGACTAGAATGTGTTCTAATGCAGCACGATAAGGTGATTACGTATGCGTCAAGGCAATTGAAACCACACGAACAGAAATATCCTACTCATGATTTGGAGCTAGCAGCTATAGTTTTTTCTTTGAAGATTTGGAGACATTATCTGTATGGAGAAAAGTGCGAGATTTACACGGATCACAAAAGTTTGAAGTACATATTCACACAGAAGGAGCTTAATATGAGGCAAAGGAGATGGTTAGAATTGATCAAGGATTACGACTGATCGATTAATTATCATCCCGGTAAAGTGAATGTTGCAGCAGAGGCGTTGAGTCGGAAGGAAAAGTTAAATATGTTATCAGTACCTGAAGAGATATATAAGGATTTCAGAAACTGGAATTGGAGATTAGAGTTCGCAGGCCTAATGAAGCAAAAGTGTACAGTATGACTTTCCAGCCGGAGTTGTTAGAGAAAATAAAAAGTGTCAGGAAGATGTAATGGATCAAGATATAAATCGTTTGGTAGGTGAAGAATTGTGCACGTAAAAGGATGATCAAGTTATTCTTAGGTTTTCTTCTAGAATTTGGATTCCACCGGTGACGGAGCTGAAGAATGAAATTTTACAAGAAGCACATAATTCAAGGTATTCAATCCATCCAGGGAGTACCAAAATGTACAGAGATTTAAAAGAGAATTATTGGTGGCCAAATATGAAGAGGGAAATTGCGGAATGGGTTAGCAGATGTTATACATGTCAGAGAGTTAAAGCCGAACATCAAAGCCCAAGTGGATTGCTACAGCCATTAGAGATTCCAGAGTGGAAGTGGGAACATATTGCCATGGATTTCATAGTTGGATTACCAAGGACAAGGGCTAATCATGATGCCATTTGGGTTATAGTGGATAGACTTACCAAGTCAGCTCATTTTCTGCCTGTAAATGAAAGATTTTCGCTCGACAAATTAGTCCATATGTACCTGAAGGAAATTGTAGTTCGTCATGGAGTTCCTGTGTCCATTGTATCGGATCGAGATCCAAGATTTAATTCAAGATTTTGGAAGAGTTTTCAGGAATGTTTGGGAACGAGACTGAATATGAGTACAGCTTACCACCCACAGACGGATGATAAGTGGCATTTTATACCACTTAGAACGTCTTAAAATAGCTTAAATTGGTGCCTTGAAATCAAGTATTTTGTGTATTTGATGCGTTTTTCTAGTGTTTATGCATTTCAGGGTATTAGTTGCATTTCGGAGGAATAATCATCAAGAATAAGCCTTGGCATGTGTTCACCATTGCGAGAGGAAAGAAAGGGGCAGATTACGGCGAAGAAACGGAGCAAACTCAGGAAAAATCCAGTAGGGTCCTGAGCGCCCGCTCAGCTAAGCTGAGCGGACGCGCAGGGTCGGGAAATTAAATAATTATTTTAAGACTTCTACTTCTGTTTGGCTTCCAACTTCTATGTAATCTGAGTTTTATGGGACTATTATATAAGTAGATTTGGAGACGTTTTCACGAGAGAGGATCGTGGTATTAAGCAAGGAGCAAAGAAGATAAGGAAGAAGACCGTTTTAGCACACAGCAACGAAGAGGAAGCATACTTTCTTGTGATTCTTATTTCGTTGTAACGTTGGATGCTAGTTTTCTTACTTTGAACTTAATTACTCTTGTGACGTACTCCGATTTAATATAATTAGTTTAGTTATTATTTTCTTGCGTTTGTTTATCATGATTTCATATGAACCCATGATGACGATAAGTGCTATTATGGGCCAATCGTGATCATGGGGTCGTAACGGATTTACTATGGAATTATTTAGTTAATTCTTTAATACCTTAGTGTGTGATGATTGTATGATATCTAGTATTGGTTGTGCGTATTCGTCTTATGTGCGTCGCGAACATATAAGATAGGGTGTTAATCTCTTGTGAAACGACGGTGGATCTTGAGATTTAGAACTTGCCATGCTAGCATAGGTTCATGTATGATGTGCATGATTAGTGGGTAACTCTAACAGTTTTATTCGCCCGGTGTAATCAAAAGGAATAACTTGTGCTTAAATCGTTATATTGTCAATTTCTGTAGACATATAGGAACTCAACATAATTGATGACTATTCAACTTCTATATTAATTGTGGATGCTTGGTAGAATGGTATGAGTGCAACGAAAGTTGGCTTTTATCAGTTTCGTGTTATTCGATTAATATCATCATTGTTGCATGTTAAGGATAATAACAATAACTATTGAAGGAAGTAGTAATGAAGTTGTGATCTCATGAGTGTTTTAATATTGATAATTCAAAGTGTTAATTAAGTGATTAATTTTGTGCTATTGATTTCAAAGGAAGTTGGGACGAGCATTTACCTCTGGTAGAATTTGCTTACAACAACAGTTATCATGCCAGTATTGGGATGCCACCCTACGAAGCCCTTTATGAACGTAAATGCAGATCTCCAGTGCATTGGGACGAAGTAGGAGAACACAAAATACTTGGACCTGAATTAGTACGGCAGACAATGGAAGTGGTTGAAATTATCCAGAAGAGATTGATAGCCGCACAGGACCGTCAAAGGAAATATGCAGACCAGTCAAGGAAAGACATGGAATTCGAAGAAGGAAGCTTGGTATTACTGAAAGTATCACCATGGAAGGGACTAACGAGGTTTGGAAAGAAAGGAAAGTTGAGCCCAAGATATGTCGGACCTTTTGAGATTCTAAAGCGCGTTGGCAAAGTAGCTTACAAATTGGCGTTACCTCCACACATGGAGCACATTCACAATGTCTTTCACGTATCAATGCTTAAGAAGTATAATCCAGACTCCAGGCATGTAATTGAATATGAGCCAATAGAGCTTCAGGAAGATTTGTCATATGTAGAGAGTCCGATAGAGATTCTAGAGGAAAGAGAAAAGGTATTGAGAAATAAAGTGGTAAAGCTAGTAAGAGTATTATGGAGAAACCCAAAGGTTGAAGAGTCAACCTGGGAGTTAGAAAGTGATATGAGAGAAAAGTACCCTCGTTTGTTTTCTTAGAAGATTCTGAGGACAGAATCCTTTTAAGGGGGGAAGGATGTAATATCCGGGATATATCGTGTAATTATTTTTACTAATAAATAATTATTATATGTGTTCCGTATCTATTCTGTGAATTATTGGTTCAGTGTTAAATGTGTTTGGATGTTTAAAAATATTATTAATTGAGTATTTTAATTTTTATATGTCCAAAATAAAATATAGATAATTGTCATATCTTCCTAATTATTTTTATGTTGATTTATGAATTTATAGGAATCATATGAATTTTATAAAATCTTTTTTCGGGTATTTAAAACTATTTTATAAAAACGGGAACCAACCGATGTCATCCGTTGTTACGTTTTTAGAACCCGAAACTCTTCCAAGAACTCCTTCCTAACCTAATTGTAATATTCTGAGCATTTTCCATGTTTTGACTTTTTCGATCCGGCGTACGGTTTGTCCTGCGCGGGTCCCGGCGCAACATTTTCGATACAATATTCATTTCGGTAAATCAATAAAACTCGTATTTTTGGTAAACGGGAGCTTTTTATTAAACTATCACAATTATCACCTTGTATTACGTGTAACGAGGCGCTGAGACCAAGACCGCAGTACAAATTGTACTAATTTGGATAATTATCCCGAAAACCGATACCGTTTGGATCAATTTTTACAAATAAACGTACCGTTTTATATCCGGAATGATCCAACGGGATACTAATTTTCCGTAATTATAAATAGCCTTTTACCGTATTTTATTTTGTATCAGAATCAGTCAGCTAAATATATAATTTTCCAGAGAAAAACCTTATATTCATATAATCTTCTGAAAATCAAACCACAAATCGAAGGTGTTATTGATCTCTGTTTTCAAAGCTTGAGTAACCAAAACGAAGGATTTGAGGAGTACTATCAAATTCTGAACTTCGTTTTACTGCAGATATCAAGGTTATTTTTCTATATTTTTATTTAATTTCGAATTATTTTTATTAAAAATATGAATTTTTGTTCGGATGATTGTTTGTATGATTTGATGATTGCATGTTGTAGAGCTTGTTTTCCTGATGATTTTCATATGTCATACATCTGATTTGGAGTTCAATAACATGTTCAAAATTGAGTTTAATTTTCGAATTTTAAAATTAGGGTTTATAACTCGTATGAATGTTTTCAATTGAAATTTGGGGCTTTTTGATTTAGGGGTTATTACTGTTGATTTATAGTGGGTTGTGTTCCTTATGAAATTTGCAATCGATTGGTATATAGCTCGTTAACGGAGGATTAGTGAACCGAAGGGAGTTGTGTTTTGAAGATTTACGATGTTCGCCGGAAACCGGCGATGTTCTTGGCCAATTTCCGGCCAAGTCTGGGGTTATTGATGTGTTTTGATTGCATGTATAGATTCCTGGTGATATGTAGTTTAATTCTGGAGCTTGTGGTGGTGTGATTGTACCTGGATCGCCTTCTCCGGCGAGACAGGGTATTTTCAGGCGAAGTTCGACGGTGAACTTTGCAAAATTGCATTTCAGTCCCTGAGGTTTTGAAAACGAAACAATTAGGTCCCAGAGGTTTCCAGAACTTGCAAATTTTGGATTCCTGTTTTAAAAATATTCAAAAACCATATTCCCTATTTATTTTTATTATAAAAATTCGATTTTAATTTTTGAAAATTTCAAAAAATTATTATTTTAATTCCAAAAATTATTTTTAATTCAAAAATAAATCTGAATTAATTAGTTAATTAATTTCAGTTAATTTTTAATTGGTTAATTAGTCAATTAATTCAAAAATTAATTGATTAATTGATTTAAATAATTATTAATTGATTTTAATTAATTATTTAATTAGATTTAATTATATAAAATGATTTAAAAATTCAGAAAAATAATTTCGAGCTTTAAAATATTATTTTAAATTGTTTTCAAGGCTCGATAATTATTATAAAATTGTTTTGAAGCCAGAATTGGCCAGCCGAACCGTGTTTATTACTCCAAAATTGATCCAACGATCCGTTTTAATTCCGAAAAATATTTTAAAAATCATTTTAAACATCCGAAAGCCTGTTTATGACCCGAGACTTCGCTATAAATGTTATATCATTGATTATGTGATGTGTTATGTGCTATATGTGACTTGTTGGTTAACTGTCGGTCTATATATTCGATGTTTACTTGTTTATTGCGTAACTTTCAGTCCGTTAATCGGATTTGGGTGAAACGAAGGGTAGATAGAAGTATGTGTCGAATAGAACCGTATAAGTTGAATATTGATAGATGCTTATGATATATGAGCAGAAGAGGCAAGGCGTAGGAAAGGGAAACAGGTAGTCGAGGAGTAAGACAGTCGTGACTGAAAGCGAGTGCAGTATAATAAGCGAGTACCAGGCAAGTATTCTGAACTTTCTCGAGATGTTGTATTGATTGATAGTCCTGTTTTATATTGCAAGTACTTTGAAGCACTGAACCCTAAACCCTGATTCCAGTTATTGATCTTGAGCCGTAAACCTGATTCTTTCTAGACCATTAATTGTTATATACCCAAATACGAACCTCAAATATACGATACTACTCCATAAATACATACAAACTAAATATCAAACACTGAACCAGATTGCTTACACACTCAAACCATTGTATCTTATGCTTTGAAAGGCCAAATCCTTGAAACCTTGAAACATTGTTTCCTTTTCTATCCAATTCTTTCACTACTTAGCATCTATGCTTTGAAAATGCCATATTGATCCTTATGCAGATTGAAACTATTTTCATTATTGAACGTCCAATGTTGTTAATGATTCTGTTTATTACTTATTACTGTTTATTCTGTTATTATGTTAGAATTGGATTGTTTTTATAAAATTGTGGACCAGATTCATGGTCAGACCATATAATGGTCAAGTTAGGCCAATGTGTGCCTTGGATCCAGTAGTTAGAGCAGTGTTGTGTGCTTTGCTCTGGGTTAGTGCGTGACTAATCAGCAGCCTAACCTTGGTTTTTAAAATGAAAATATAATATCCAATTCTAAATCATAATCTATTGTTCACTTGATACCATAACCATTTTCACCTGATGATCATTAATCTCAGTTTTGTCATTATGACTTGCTGAGCTAGTTAGCTCATTTTTGCGATGTTGTTTATGTTCTTTTCCAGTTAAAAAGGAACCGGTTGGTACCGAGGATCCCCAGTCCAGCGCGAGAGCTAGGGGTTCAGGTTGATCGAGTTGAGCTAGTAGGCTTCTTTTGGAATAATCTAAGTTTGTAAAAGTTTGTAATAATGTTGAATACTCAGTTCTGAGTTGGAATAGTAGGGATTCGAATGTTTGTAATATAAGTAAGTATGTTTGGCTTGTGTGCATACTTTAACCTGTTGCGGTCCGTGGTAGTTGGTAAGTAGGGTCACTGCGTATTATTATTATCTTTATTATTGTTATAAGCAGGTTATAAATAGTGTGTGTGTGGACCCCTAACTTCTGACCCGGGTTTGGAGGGCGCCACATCATCTATGTACAATTAATCAACCTATTATGCATATCTAATTAAAGTCAACATGACTTGAGTGCTACTACATAATCTAAACAATGTGTATGCAGAAATGTGCTACAGACTTATTATTACACAAGCTACTCACTCGATGGATAATAAATCATTATCCGCCGGGACTATATTCCTTATCCGTCGAGTGCTACATTTTTCACTAAGTAAAATCTACTAAGGTGTTTTGTTAATGAAATCATCAAGTTCACAACATATCCACAACAATATGCTTATTATGTCTAATTATTTCATGGTCAATCAAAGAGTCTCTTCAGTTTCCATCTTCTTTTCTATAAATACAACTCTTCACTCTCAAAGCTTCTCACTGACATGTCACTTCAATCACTTGTATTTCAAGATTTCTTGAACTCAACTCCTAAACTTCTCAAACATTCATGGCTCAATGTTTGCTTTATACTCGTAAAATTACTGAGATTTACTATCCAGCTTTCAAGCTTAAAAAGGGTCGTGTCTATTATGACCCCTGGGGACAAAGAGTCAAGATTAATGATC
This sequence comes from Apium graveolens, assembly GCF_009905375.1. NCBI lineage: Eukaryota > Viridiplantae > Streptophyta > Magnoliopsida > Apiales > Apiaceae > Apium > Apium graveolens. The sequence continues at coordinate 146,910,404 of NC_133657.1, read as the reverse complement.
AAATCTTTAGTTCTCATGAAGTTCCATCCTCGGTTTATGAGGAGTTGTCAAGTGATCAGTGAGTGGATCTTCAACTGTTTCATATGGAAATCACTCTTGAGGATGAACGCTTAGCCGAAGAGGCTGAGCAAGAGAAACTTGAGTTGCAAGAGAAAATCATCTCTCTTGCAAAGACTATCTCGGGGATTTATCACCGCCGAGTTCTCAAGAAGCAAGAAGAGATGAAGAAGAGAAAGTTAGGACAGATTCTAGGAATAGTCTAGTTCTTGTTATGACTATTTTCTTGTCTCTGACTTGTACTTTTCTTTTTCTTATCTAATAAATGAAATTATTCTATCTTCTTTTGCTTTATTAAATGAGTTCTTGAATAATTTCTTGTATGTGTTCTTAAATTTTAAATGTTAAATCATTATTGCATGCTAAATATCAGATATTTTTCATAGTGCATGTGATTAAACTAATCTCTGTTTGAGTTCTATATGATCACTACAATACGGATTGACCACTACAGGAAGTAAATGTTGTTTAAGAAGGAAATTTAAGAAAGATTTAATTCTTAATCACTAAGAGTTATAATCTTTGAGTGTTGCTTACAATATAAAATCTTTTGAAACTTTCTTTTCTTATCAAGAGAGTTGTCCACACTCAATCCACAATTTCATATATCTTACATCTTAAATTTCTTCTTACGACTGAAACACTTGAATTCTTTTCTCAAATGTTGCCAAAAATCAAGTGTCATAATTCTTGAATTATGTTCACCACTCAGAAACAAAATTTAGTTGGTTAGAGACTACTTGTTGAGGTAGATCTTAATGATACTAATAGAGACATAGAGGTTTCATCAGTCTTTACTGAAGACTCTGTGATAGCTTTTATTAAACACATTTCAAGTGTTAGTTCTTTGCAAGAAGAACAAAGGTTTGAGATCATGGTACATGACAGTAACCTGATCAAATCCTCTCCAATTCAAATGGAGGTTCTCATTATTGATGAAAAACAACTGTCATAACCACGGTATCTACTGTGAGTCTAATTGTGAGATCACAAGGTATAAATATTGTTGTTACTTTATCAACATTTATTTTAAATACTGATTTAGTTCTTTCAGCATTTATAGTATACTTTTCATAATATAAATCTTATTGATATAATTACATCTAGACCATAGTTAAAGACTACCTTTAGTTGTATGATCACAGATCACCCTTATTTAGCTACCTCTTATTTCTGTAGGACAATCTTTCTGAGCCTTTTTCTGTGAGATGTGTGAAAAGATTGAGAGAAAAACAAAATTTAAGAGAGGCAGGATCCTTCCTGGCAAAAGGAGAGATAGATGAGAGATAGGATTTAGTAATCCTTGTGAAGAAGCTCTGACTATTAAAAGTCATGAGATGTGTGGTGTGAGGAGTAATGAGACTACTTTAAAAGAATAGAGAGATTAAGTTTAATTTTTAATATATTTGCAGATGCTCAGAGTACTCAAGGAACAGATGCTGAACAGCAGTTTGTTGCATCTCAGGAACACTCTGATGTATCAAAGGCTATTGATCTCCCTGCAAGTCTAAGTACTGAAGCTTTTTTGAAGTCCATACATTCTACTATTCCACCACATGAGACAATTCCTATTTTTGTTGAAAAACAGTCCATTCATTCTTCTTTTCCATCACATGAGATAATCCCTGGTGTTGCTGAAGATGTAGTAGCACAACAGTCCATTCATAAAGATTCATCCATTTCATAATCACCACAGCATTCTACAGGACCTGAGCTCCTGGAAGTTAATTTTGAAGCTCCAATTCATTTATCTACTATACTTAAAGATGTGGAGATAACTGTTGAAGGTGTTGAAGCTTCTGAAGCCACTGGATCAATTTCTCATTCTATTCTGCATACTGAAGCTGAAGATAAAATTCATAAATTAGTGCAAGATCCAGCTGCTATTGAAGAATCTAATGATGGTAAAGAAACTCATGTATCTAATGTTATGTTAGATTTTGAGAATGATCTTTTCTTTCCTGAAGATATGCATATGCATGTTAGACAAAAAAAAATAAAAGACTTAGATACTAAGAAAAAGCAGGATTATTCTGATAATCTCTAGAATGCTTATTGGAAAGATACTACATATCCTATTTTCTAAACATGTGTAGTTTAACATATGGAAACAGCTGAACAGAAGATTACAAATCCTGATGTTCTGCATAATCTGAAAGCATCTACTTTGGTTGTCAGATCCTTACATACAGCTCATGAAGCAACAACTACTCAAACCAATCAGATTAAAGAATCATTGATTTCTTTAAAACTGCTTACTCATGAGGAAATTCAGAAACAAATTTCACCAGTAGTTGCCCAACAAATTTTAGTTGAAGCCAGTCAAGCTAGATTGGAAGCTAAACAAGCTCAAATGTCTGATCAACTTATTGAAGTACAAAATTCAATGGAGCTGATTCTTTCTCTACTGCTTGGTGATGATGCCAAAAAGGGGGGGAATTATTAAATCTAAATTCAAACAGCTGACATTGACAAGTACTAATGATGAAAATTCTGATGGAGGTAATAAGGGGGAACAAAAGGAGAGTAAAAAAAGGAAGCAAGAGGAATGAAAGAAGAGTTGAAGAATTGACTGTGACTACTAAAATGCAAAAATCTTTACAAGTCACAACTATTGCTGATGAAGACCAAGGTATTCTGGAGAAAGAAGCTGGTACTGAAGCAAGTCAATATCTTCAAACTCTGAAAGTTAAGGGAAGAAAGAAAACTCTATTTTACAAAGATCCAAAGATTCAATTATTTGATTCTGAGGTGAGTAGAAGAATATTTGCAAAGGAAAATCCTGGAGTTGATCTTGAACAGCTAAGGAAAATGGCGAAATACTTTAAAAAATTCTATGAAGACAGCAAATGCTGATATTGTTGTTAGTTCTCAAGTACTTTATGAAGATGATCCTTCTAACAGACCAGCCAGAGGTATATTTATAAGGGAAATCAGCTAGGCAGAAGATGAAAGATCTCTCAGATCACAAGCTATTGGAACTACTGACATGAAGCTTAAAGAAAAGGAGAAGATAGAAGAAAAGTCAAGGATTTCAAAGTCAAAAGCCAAAGCTAGAGACAGTATCTAAAGAATTTAAATCTTAAACTCTGATAGATTTAATCTATACAATAGTTAAATCTCTTGATACTGAAAAAAATTTAATTGAAGTAAGAATTATCCAAGCTTGTTTAAGAAGGAAGATTTTTAGAAGCATTCTGAGCGGAAGAAGTGAAGTTAACCTCTGACATTGCTCAAGTTAAAGAAGTAGTTCAAGATGAAGAGTTAAAGTCTTATATTTACTGAAGCAACATTAAATATATATACTTGATTCCTGTATTTAGATAGTTTTGACGTCATCAATTGGAACTTGTCCATAATTCCATAATGAACAAGTAGGGGAGATTGTTAGGAGCAATTGATGATATCAAACACAAACTATCAGAAGCATCAACAGATGATGATTACAAGCATCAACGGATGATGATTACAAGCATCAACGGATGATGATGACATCTACGGATATTGATATTAGACGGATAATGGTATCAACGGATGATGATGTCAACGGATGGTGAAATCAGTATTTGTCACATCAGTTGATCTTTGAAGAGGAAAAGGAAACAGGAACTCAAGTCGGTGGAGGACTTTATCTCAGAAGCAATAATATAGGTTTTCTTATTGTTAATAGAATAGGATTCCTTATACATTGGTAGTTGTGCTCTATATAAAGCACATATTAGGTTCATGCTATAAGCATTGCGATATTGTTATATCTTTCGCATAACCTAGCAGCTCTCAAGGATATTTGTTCATCCTTTCGAGAGAGTACTTGTGTATTAAGTTTTTATAAGATTGATATTAAAACTGTTAATTTTGTTGAAGCTTTGTCTAGTTGATCATATTAACTGTATCCATTCCACTCTACAGTTGATTAAGGGCCTAAGATTATATTATTATTTATACAATACTAAAACTCCTAGGTTCGAACCCCACCAACAAAAAATATTTATATTACTATCTATACACTACCCCGGATTCAGGTTCGAATCCCGCCAACAATAAATATTTATATTATTATTATTATTATTATCATAAGGAACCCGCAGCCGCTACCCTTCGGGTGCGCACTGGGTAAACCCCACGGGCATATTATTATTTATAAATATACTAGTAAGGTAATGATCCAAAAAGAAAATTATTATAATTTTAAATAATATAAAAATATTAATGAAGACTCGTGCATCACACGAGTTTTAAATCTAGTATGATTAAAAATTAAAATAGAAAATAGTGTTAAAAATACATTTACATGTGAGTGTTAGGTTTTGAACAGGAGAGAAAAATTAAAATACGAGGGGATGTGGAAGAGTGAAGTAAGAAAATAGTAGGAAACGCTAGATGACAGGGAAGATAGGGGAGAGAAAGGTGGGTAATTCAGGAAGATAAATGAAAAGGTGGGTACTTTGAAAAGGGAACACTAAACATGGGCAAAGTAATGAAGGATTTTATAATTAGGGGTTAGGGTTTGGGTACACGCACCGAAACCCTTCCCCTAATCATCGATCAATCTTCTAATTATCAATATTAGGGTTGAGTTTTGGTTTTGAGAAAATGAAGAATGAGTCTCACAGAATGATACGATCCTGATAATATATATAAAAAGATGAAAAGGATGAAAGATGCACTGATTGAAGATGATATATGTCTGCATCTGGCCGAATGGGTGGAAAAGATGAAAGATGCACATATTGATTCTGATATAAGTTTGACCAAATGGGTGAAAAAGATGAAAGATGCACGAATTGATGTTAATGTTTGTCTGGATCTGGCCAAATCGGTGGTGTAAGATGCATATAATGCTTATATATGTTTGACCGAATGGGTGGAAAAGATAAAAGATGCACAGGCTGATGCTCATATATGTAAGACCAAATGGATGAATAAGATGATTGATGCACACAAGGCAGGGATGAATTAGATGATTGATGCACACAAGGATGAGAAGCGTAAATATGAACCACCACCAACACTAGAGTCGCCGGAAAAAGAAAGGTCAATTAGAGATATTCTCTCATACAAAAGTGATCTATGGGAGTATGATAAACTTGGCAAGATTAACCTATTCGACCATCTTTTCGGTGCCGCCAAAACAAAATGCCTATGCACTAGAATAGGGGATAAGGTAAAAGTTTAATGCTAACTTATATTATTCATAATTTATTTTAGTCATAAATTTTAGTAATCTATTATTAGTATTAAAGGAGTTATTTATAAATTTTAATTGTGTTCCCCTCTATCAGGTTGAGGTTGACTAACTCAAGGGCAAATTTTTTATTATCCATCGCTTGAGAGAATTTGACAACGATGTAGAAGTTACTTATTCAGAAACCATACCTGACTTGATAGAAATTTACCAATTCTACGGCAATTCTAAGATTGAGATTGTCTTTCTTTGTCTTGGTGAAGACAAGGACTTGTTCTCTGATCACTTCATCTATATGTCGTGGCTTGCCGTCTCACCAGATGATGAGAGAACCATTAATGTATTTGCAAAGGAATTTGACTTTCCAAAAGATGTGTGTTTTCTTCTTTTTAACGGCAATGGCTCATTGTGTCTTTACGATGCCACAATCAACATTAATGCTTATGGTGTCTTAGGATTTCCTTTTACCCAAGAAAGTAGACGGGGATGCTGCCATACTCCGCACTCCAATCATCGATCGTAAACTAACATTGACTGATATTTTGGGTGCTCATGTTATTTCCCCGAAAGGAGACAAGGCAAGTAAACATTTTTTATTTTGTTTTCAAGGCACATATTCATCATTCATTCCAAAGTATATTACATGTCTTTCGCAAGTCCCTATTTCCATTCCCATTATATGTTGTGCATCACCATGACCATTCGTGTTCATGTATATTTACAGGTACCTACCTTCAACTTAAAAAATAAGACTATGGGTCTTTACATGTTGAACCCATATCAATCTCATATTATTCTCGAGAAGTTAAAACTTATTTTGGAGGATAAGAAAGATGATTTTGTCTTAATTCCCATCATCACATCGTACCATTCCTCCTGGTCATGGATCAAAGCCGAATGTAGCCAGCTCGAATGTAGTACCCCTTGGTACACTCTTCCCTCTATTAGGTGTCACTACTTACATAAAGTTTTCCAAAATAGCCTTAAGTATTTGTATTGTTCGCTTGGAGCATGTGATCTAGTTATTCTTAAGGGCGATAAGCATCTTTCTGTCAGTTTTTTTGCCTTGCATATCCTTGCACGCTTTGGAGTTGATGCCTACCCCTTTACCATAGAAAATGTTGTGCAAGTGGAAAAGAAGGAACAACAAGGCGACATAGTACTGAAGGAAATATTATCTTCCAAGTCTATTTTATGTAAACAAGTTTCTCCCGGAAGTAAGGTATGTGTCATTAATTATGAGCACTATCTAGCATGATATAGTTTTTGTTTCTATTATCATATATTATTTTATTGAAGATATAGTTTTTGTTCATATACAAGTTTATTGGAACATCATCTGAAACTTTTTCTAATAATCTGCCTGGCAGGAAATGATCCATGTTTCAAAGCTCGATGGTAGATGCCTCTAATTATTGTTTGGAACTCATGGTTGTGAGTCGGAATCATTTTTGTCTACCATAAAGAATGCGTACGTTAACAAGGGTGATGTTGATTTTGAGATTATCTACATTAATCTGGATATCAGTTTAGAATCTACTTCCTTCTCAAGCCCTACCAAGAAAATGCCTTGGGTGGTACACTCATCTGAATCAGAGGTTGCAGTTTCCTTGTTCGAGTGTGTGTTTCCCATATCTGCACTTGCACGCCTCCCTGCCATTGCAGCCTTTGGGGAAAATGGGCATCTAGAAATAAAAGGATCAGGCTTAGTTTCTAAAGATAAGTTGGTATCTCAGTATCCATTTATACAGGCTGATATGTATAATGAGGTTTATTGAGAACTAAAAGACGAGCACGAATGGGACTTGAAAAACCTCTTTTACTCTTCTGTAGAGATAGAGGCGGCTATTCAAAGTTGGATCTTGTTCCCTGACAATTGTGTGTCAGGTAACTGTTATCCAATACATTATTTCCCGGTCGTTGGATCCAATGGCCAGGATTTTAGAAAAAAATCCCTTGTCCGCGCAAAATATCCGCGGAAAGAAGAGTTTTCGCATATATTATGCGCTGAACGGTTGTCCACTCCGTGGATATTGAGCGTGGATGGACTGTACTTGCAATTTAAAATCTTAAAATGATCACACTTTCCTTTTTATATAATTTTATGGAGAAGGATAGAGATCATTCCTTAGAAGATATGGATGATACGTACTACAAATTTTATCGATCATTAATGCTCGAGTCAAAGACAACCACTTACCTTGTTACCTTCAACAAGTTCTCATTAAGGGGTTCTTGCATATGTAGAATGTTTGAACTTTTGGGCATGTCGTGTCGGCATATTACTGTTGTATTGACAAAGAGGCGTATGGCCGAATTACAAGAACATTTTGTGAAACGGAGGTGGACTAGGGATGTCAATATTGTTGATGGTGTGTTGCCATATCACCTGCCCGAAGATGCTGCCCCATCCCATGATTTGACTCAAACGGAAAGATTTAATCACATGACTTTGCTCACTATGGGGTTTAGTCATAGTTGCATGGCATCGAAGGAACATTACGAGTATGCCGTGAAAGTTATTAATCTAGAGACCGAAATCATTAAAAAAATTCCCATTAATGGGGTGGAACATGTTGGAAGTGAATTTAATAAAAAATAACTCAAGAAAGTGGAGAGAAGTTGCATGAAACTATTCTTGACCCCATTGTTTCGAAAACCAAAGGGCGGAAAAAAGAGCACCAAATTAAAAGTCCCGTTGAGGAACTTGCAAGGCAAAAAAGGAAATGCAGACATTGAAACATTGAGGGACATGATGCTAGAAAATGTTTAGTGAAAATGGAAGAATTAAGAAAATGCCAAAGTGGCCAATTGTAATTCACATTTTATATTACACTATTTATATGTTGCTTTTGTCGTGCTTTATACTTATATTGGTTTTAGTAGGTCTACCTCATTTTACTAACATGCATTTCTTGTTATATGTAGGGGAAATAGACAATACTTTGGATGACGGGTCGGTGTCTTACGTTAGCAACTCATTCTCGGACTCGGACTCCGAATTGGAGGATTGTATGTCATCAACATTTAGCGAGTTGGATGTAATCTCTCGTGAATGGTCCGAAGAAATAGCACGGTTTAACGAAGTACCTCACCAAGTGGATGAAGAAGACCCGAAGTTGCACCCCCCCGAATAAGAGGCATACTGTTCAAGGGTTTGGGCTGAAGCATGCCATTGGTTAACCCTTTCTTACAAGTTTGAAAGAGTGTGGAGCAATATACCACCTTACTTTCTCCCTATTTTGAACTTGGGTAAGGAGTCCCCCGATGACCCATGGAGACTATCTGAATGGGATGGCGGTAAATTTTTGGAATGTGATAGGATCACGGACATAAGTAAGTTGAAGCCTCGTAAGGGTACCACCCAGGACCAAGTCGGCATTAAACACGTCAAGGGGTTGGGTGTCCCACCTACATGGTGATGATACCACTGCATCGACTTGGAGGCGTGCACCATCGTACAAATTCACTCTCTACGACGGGTCGAGTACCATTCCCGTCACCACATGGAATGATCATGAAACCCATGCCGAAGTCACTGAAGGTGTGCTCCGCGAAGGTTATGTTGTTGTGCTCTATTAGGTGACGTGCATTGTGAGGGCTGACGCCCCTCCCGGGGTCTCCACGTACCGACTATCGGGCGACTTCTCTAACTTTTTAGAGATATTTAGTTAGTTAGGGTAGCTCGTACGAGAATTCCCTTTGTTTAAGTATTTTATTGTATTTTGACGTGATGTTTTCAAACTAGACAAGTTATGCACGTATTTGGATTTGAATTGCAACGCTTATGTAATTTCTAATTTGTCATTGATCCATTAATTGAAAACTTATTACGTCAAAACACAACTTTATTTATGTGATGTTAAGTGGAGTGCATATTTATTTTGTGATATTTATGTTGGTCATGCATGGGAATTTACATGCAAAGTTGGCAAAATGACCATATGTTCGTCATTATAGTAAAGTAATTGGTTAAATTTTGAAAGTCCTAAGCAACAATGTTCTAATAAATATTTATACCATAATGCAGTTCATAGAGTTGAAATATATCATTTTCTCATAGATTTCAAAGAAAAAAGGGGGTAAGTTTTTTAAAAACTTATTGTCCTTTCCGTGTAAAATATCTGCGAAAAGCATCAGCCCAGGCAGAGTCAGTTTTTTGAAATGTACCATTTATAATGGCACATTCCCACCTGTTTCACAGGATAAAAACAACAATACAACATCATAACAATATAATAAGAACAACAAGCCAGTAAAAAAATTGCAAAAATTAGGCACCCCTCTAAATATGGCCCAAATCGCCAAAAAAATTCAAAACCTAAGAATTTGAAAGTTCTCCGAACCCTTTAAAATTTGCAATTAAGTTGAGGGGGGCCATTATAAATACAAATCAATAAAGAAAAGAAATAAAAAAGCTAAAAAGGGGACGGGAAAGGGACACGGTCGATAAATGACTGATATAAACAAAACAAGTGTCACTTATAATTAAACCAAATGAAAGGTACGTGAGGATGTTCGAATGGAAGGAAACAAGTTCAAGTAAAGTACACAAGATCAACTAAACTACACAAGTTCAACTAAACTACACAACTAGACGAATGACCTAACTGCTACTCTTTCTGGCTGCCCTCTCTATCCTTTGCCTCATGCGATGCGCTGGTATAGGTTTAGCCATACCTCTTTGAAGCTCCTTGGCAATTCTATAACGAAACCTCTCCACGTCTGAGGCATCCCAACGCACTTTAATGAGGTCATATACTTGCAAGGTGCGGTCAATATATTTGCACACGTACTCATCGCAATCTGAGTAGTTATCTTGTTTAGGCATTGCATCCCAAACATGAAATAAAGGCTCTTGATATGGGACATTTCGATTCTTGAAAATATAAGGAAGCATACATGTAATAACTCCAATCTAACACACTGATAAGTGGCATTTTATACCACTTAGAATGTCTTATATTAGCTTGAATTGATCTCTTGAAATCAAGTATTTTGTGTATTTGATGCATTTTTCTAGTGTCTTTGCATTTCAGGGTATAACTTGCGTAAGTAGGGAGATTTCATCATAATAAGCCTGGGGAAGTACTTGGAACCATTTGGGGGGAGTTGTGCGAAAAATTCAGCAAAATCAGGAGGAAAAAGATGATTTTTCCAGAAGCAGTGCAGGTGCCCGCCTGGGATGTGGGGCGACCGCCTGGAGATGCAGGCGCCCGCCTGGGAACTGAGGCGGCCGCCTGGGGCCGTATTTTTAGAATCTGGATTTTTTATAATTAGACTTCTATAGGGCTTCTAACGGCGCTGTTTCTTGTGGACTTCTATATAAGTAATCTTGAGAGATGTTTCACAAAAAGAAGAACAAGTATCAATCAAGCAAGGAGCAAGGATAGAAGATTAAGAATACCGTTTTAGCACACCATAATGAAGAAGAGGAAGCACACATTATCTTGTGATTCTTTTATTCGTTATAACAGTGGATGCTAGTTTTCTTTACTTTGAACCTTAATACTCTTGTGACGTACTCTGGTTTTAATAAGTATTTTTATTAGTTTATATTGTTGTGTTATTATCATGTTTTCATATGAACCCATGGTGACGATGAGTTCTATCATGGGTTAATCGTGATCATGGGGTCGTAGAGGATTTACTATGGATTTCTTTAGTTAATTGTTTAATACCTTGGTATGTGATGATTGTATGATATCTAGCATAGGTTGTGCTTATTCGTCTTATGTGCGTCGCGAACATATAAGATAGCCTATTAATCTATTGTGAAGAGACAGTGAATCTTGAGATTTAGAACTTGCCATGCTAGCATAGGTTCATGTATTGTATGCATGATTAGTGGGTAACTCTAACCGTTTTACTTACCCTGTGTAATCATAATGAATAACTTGCGCTTAAATCGTTATATTGTCAAATTCTGTAGACATATAGGGTCTCAATATAATTGATGCCTATTCAACTTCTATCTTAATTATGGATGCTTGGTAGAATGGTACTTGTGCAATGAAAGTTGGCTTTTATCAGTTTCGTGTTGTTCGATTAATGTCATCACCGTTACATGTTAAGGGTAATAACAATAACTATTGAATGAAGTAGTAATTAAGTTATGATCTCATTTGTGTTTAATATTGTTAATTCAAGTGTTAATTTAAGTGTTTAATTCTCATAGTTAATAATTAGTTAATCAAACTTAAGTGTTATTGTTTTGACATTAAGAAGTAATCATACATTGGTGAGTAAGTGTTAATTGAACATAATTAGTCTGAGTCTTTGTGGGAACGAACTAGAAATCATTTTATATTACTTGCGAACGCGTATACTTGCGTGAATTATTAGCGCATGCTTTGTGCCTAACAAGTTTTTGGCGCCGCTGCCGGGGACTCGGTGTTAATTTGTTTAGTTTATGTACTTGCCATCAGTGGTCATTAGGACTCGTTGATTAAGACTTGTTACTTATTATTTCTAGTTGTGTTTCAGGTACTCTAACGAGCATTTATGCAAACACGTTCTCGCACTCGCAAGAGGACTCTAGATACGGCTGAGGAGACATATTCAGTTCTTTATATTCTGGAGAAGATAGATTTTGAAGATTCGGATAAAGAGAGTGAAAAGAAAGAACTGGTAATCATGGGTGATCGTATAGTTCCAGCAGATCCAGCTCTTATGGACTTTTCTCGACCTAAAATTGATGACATTTAGTCAAGCATCATTCATCCGGCTATTCAGGCCAATACTTTTGAAATCAAGTCGGGCACTATTCAGATGGAGCAGAATTCTGTTTCTTTCGGAGGTGCTGCGACTGAAGATCCCAACATGCACATCAGGAATTTTGTCGAGATCTGCAGTACTTTCAAATATAATGGTGTTACTGATGAGGCTATCAAGTTGAGGCTTTTCCCATTCTCTCTGAGGGATAAAGCTAAGGACTGGTTACATTCTTTACCAGATGGGTCCATCACTATTTGGGAAGATCTTGCGCAAAAGTTTCTGGTGAAGTTCTATCCAATAGTCAAGACTGCAGCTATGAGGAGTGCTCTTACTCAGTTTGTGCAGCAACCAACAGAATCTATGTGCGAAGCTTGGGAGCACTATAAGGAGATGTTGAGAAAGTGTCCACATCATGGTATACCTGACTGGATGGTGATCACTGTATTCTATAATGGTTTGGGGGCCCAATCTAGGCCCATGCTCGATGCAGCTGTTGGAGGTGCCTTGTGGGCCAAAAGCTATACTGAGGCCTATAATCTCATTGAAACTATGGCTGCAAACGAGCATCAAAACCCAACTCAAAGGATGATTCCTGGGAAGGTAGCAGGTATTCTGGAAGTTGATGCAGCTACAGCTATTGCAGCGCAGCTCCAAGCGCTGTCTATGAAGGTCGATTCTTTAGCCAACTATAAAGTCAATCAGATAGCTATTTTTTGTGAGCTTTGTGCAGGCTCATGCTACGGATCAGTATTCTCTAGTTAATGAATATGTTCAGTATGTGAACAATTATCAATGACCGCAGTAGCCTGTGCCCGCTACTTATCATCCTAATAATAGAAATTATCCCAATTTCAGCTGGAGCAGTACTCAGAATGCTATTCAGCAACCATATCAGCAAGCTGTAAGTAAATAGTTTAATCCACCCGGATTCCAGCAACCTCAGCAATATGCTCAAAGGCAATCATATCCTCAACAAGGAGGTGCTGCCCCACCTTCTAGTGCTGATTTCGAGGAGCTAAAGATGTTGTGCAAAAGTCAGGCTGTTTCTATCAAGACCTTGGAGAATCAAATCGGTCAAATAGCCAATGCCATGTTCAATCATCAACCTGGCACACTTCCCAGCAATACTGAAGTTCCAGGCAGGAAGGAAGCTAAAGAGCAAGTCAAGGCTATTATCTTAAGGTCTGGAAAAGTTGTTGAAGCTGAAAAAGCAAAAGATGGAGAAGCTGAAGTTGTAGATGAAGAAGAGAAGCAAAATGAGAAAGAGGCGAAACCAAGGAAGACTATTGTTGAACACACTCTGCCTGAGGGTAATACAGGGGAGAAACAGCTCTATCCTCCACCACCTTTTCCTAAGTGATTGCAAAAACAAAAGCTGGATAAGCAGTTTGGTAAGTTTCTGGAGGTGTTCAAGAAACTTCACATCAACATACCTTTCGCTGAGGCTTTGGAGCAAATGCCTAGTTATATGAAATTCATGAAAGGTATTCTTTCAAGGAAGGTGAAACTGGATGATCTTGATACTGTTGCTCTAACGGAAAAGTGCAGTGCTGTGCTATAACAAAAATTACCTCCAAAGCTTAAGGATCCAGGTAGCTTCACCATTCCTTGCACCATTGGCAAGTTGTCATTCGACAAGTGCCTTTGCGATTTGGGAGCAAGCATTAATCTAATGTCGTTGTCTATCTTCAAAAAGCTGAATTTACCTGATCCAAAGCCCACCTACATGTCTCTACAATTGGCTGATCGTCTATTACATACCCACGAGGCATCGTGGAGGCGTGTTAGTAAAGGTGGATAAGCTCATCTTTCCTGCAGACTTTGTCATTCTGGATTTCGAGGAAGATAAGAAGATTCCCATAATCTTGGGAAGACCCTTATTGGCTACAGGACGTACCTTGATAGATATGCAAAAAGGTGAACTTACTATAAGGGTACAAGATCAGGATGTAACATTCAATGTATTCAATGCAATGAAATTCCCTACAGAAGATGAGAAGTGCTTCAAGGTGGATTTGATTGATTCTGCGGTAACTTCAGAACTTGATCATGTGCTAAGGTCTGATGCCTTAGAAAAAGCCTTATTGGGGGAATTTGACAATGAAGATGAAGAAGGCAATGAGCAACTACAATATCTAAATACTTCTCCTTGGAAGAGAAAGCTAGACATGCCATTTGAATCTCTTGGCAATACTGATCTCAAGAATGCTGAGGGAAAGCTCAAACCATCTATTGAGGAAGCACATATTTTGGAGCTTAAACCATTGCCTGAACACTTGAGGTATGTTTTTTTAGGTGATGCATCTACTTTGCCTGTTATTATTGCATCTGACCTTTCAGGTAGCGATGAGGACAAGCTCTTGAAGATCTTAAGAGAATTCAAATCGGCCATTGGATGGACTATAGAAGATATAAAAGGGATCAGCCATTCATACTGCATGCATAAAATTTTGCTAGAGGAAGGTAGCAAGCCAACTATTGAGCAACAACGAAGACTGAATCCTATCATGAAAGAAGTGGTGAAGAAGGATATTCTAAAGTGGTTGGATGCAGGATTCATATATCCTATTTCTGACAGTTCTTGGGTGAGCCCCTGCAATGTGTACCTAAGAAAGGAGGTATTACTGTGGTAGCAAATGAGAAGAACGAGCTCATCCTCACTCGAACAGTCACAGGATGGAGGGTATGCATGGACTACAGAAAGTTGAATAAAGCCACGAAGAAGGATCACTTCCCTCTTCCATTTATTGATCAGATGTTTGACAGGTTGGCTGGTCATGAGTATTATTATCTTCTGGATGGCTATTCGGATTACAATCAGATTTGCATTGCACCAGAAGATCAAGAAAAGACTACTTTCACTTGTCCATTTGGCACGTTTGCTTTTCGTAGAGTTTCTTTTGGCTTATGTGGTGCACCTGCCACTTTTCAGAGATGCATGATGGCTATATTCTCTGATATGATTGGAAATAATGTCGAAGTGTTCATGGACGACTTCTCCGTCTTTGGACATTCATTTGATGAATGTTTGAATAATCTCCATTCGGTGCTCAAAAGGTGTGTGGAAACTAATTTGGTGTTCAATTGGGAAAAATGTCACTTCATGGTGCAAAAAGGTATCATTCTTGGGCATAAAATCTCTAGTAAAGGCCTTGAGGTGGATAAAGCCAAGGTAGGGGTCATTGAAAATCTTCCGCCTCCTATTTCTGTGAAAGGAATCCGTAGTTTTCTTGGTCATGCGGGTTTTTATCGGCGTTTCATCAAGGACTTCTCTAAGATATCTAAGCCGTTGTGTAACTTGCTCGAGAAAGATGTGCCTTTCAAATTTGATGATGAATGCTTGGCAGCATTCGAGATTCTCAAGAAGAGTTTAATAACTGCACCAGTTATTACGGCACCTGATTGGACAGAACCTTTTGAGATGATGTGCGATGCAAGTGATTATGCAGTGGGAGCAGTTCTTGGGCAGCGCAAGAATAATATCTTTCATGTGGTCTACTATTCTAGTAAGATGCTTAATAGAGCTCAAATGAACTACACCACTACTGAGAAGGAGCTCTTGGCTATAGTTTTTGGTTTCGAAAAATTTCGATCTTATCTACTTGGGACAAAGGTGACAGTATTCACTAATCACGCTGCCATTCGCTATCTGGTCTCAAAGAAGGATTCGAAGCCTAGACTTATTTATTGGGTGCTCTGCTATAGGAATTTGAGTCAGAGATCAAGGATCGAAAAGGTACTGAAAATCAAGTAGCTGACCATCTCTCTAGATTGGAGAATCCCGATTCTACTTCACATGATAAGAAATTGATCAACAAATCTTTTCCGGATGAGCAGTTGTTCGCAGTTTAAGAGAAAGAGCCATGGTTCGCAGACATTGTGAACTATCTTGTCAGCAATATAATGCCTCCTAATATGAATACGGCTCAAAAGAAGAAGTTTTTGCATAAGGTGAAATGGTACATGTGGGATGAACCATATTTGTTTAGACAAGGAGCTGACCAGATCATCAGGAGATGTATCCCATTCTGTGAGACGGAGGGGATATTACGAGACTGTCATTTCACAGTTTATGGTGGACATTATGGTGGTGAAAAGACAGCAGCTCGTATTCTTCAAGCAGGTTTTTTCTGGCCTACGTTGTTTAAGGATGCACATCAGTTCATTTTAAGGTGTGATTGTTGCCAAAGAGTTGGGAATCTTACTAGGAAGGATGAGATGCCTTTAAATGTGATGCTTGAAGTTGAGGTCTTTGATGTTTGGGGAATCGATTTCATGGGACCATTTATCTCATTCTGCAATAATCAGTACATCTTGCTGGCAGTCGATTATGTCTCGAAATGGGTAGAAGTCAAGGCTCTACCGACGAATGATGCAAAGGTAGTGTTGAGTTTTCTTCATAAGCAGATATTCACAAGGTTTGGAACGCCACGAGTTATCATAAGTGATGAGGGGTCGCATTTCTGCAATCATAAGTTCACTTCTATGATGCAGCGCTACAATGTGAATTATCGTATTGTTACTGCCTATCATCCGTAAACTAATGGTCAAGATGAAGTGTCTAATAGAGAGATCAAGCGTATTCTAGAGAAAGCTGTTTGGGCTTATAGAACAGCATACAAGACTTCACTTGGGATGTCCCCGTTTCAACTTGTCTATGGTAAAGGATGTCATTTACCTGCAGAGCTTGAGCATAAGGCGTATTGGGCATTGAAGAAGTTAAACCTTGATTTAGATGCAGCTGGGAAGAAGCGAATGCTTCAGTTAAATGAACTTGATGAATTTCGACTTCAAGCATACGAGAACAACAAAATGTACAAGGAAAAAGTAAAAAGGTGGCATGACAGAAAGTTATCTCCTAAGTCATTTGTGTCAGGGCAACAAGTTCTTTTATTCAATTCTCATCTCTGAATTTTTCCTGGAAAATTGAAATCAAGGTGGTCTGGACCATTTATCATCAAAATTGTGTTTCCACATGGAGCGGTGGAGATTTTTGAGAACGATCCGGGCCAAGCATTCAAGGTTAATGATCAGAGATTGAAGCACTATTATGGGGACACGGCAAATCGAGAAGTGGTTAGTGCCATTTTATAGTCAACTTGATCGAACAACTCTACGTCAAGCTAATGACGTAAAAGAAGCGCTTCTTGAGAGGCAACCCAAGATATGACACCATAGGACCCTTAGAATTCAGTACTCTATCCAAAAACACACAAAAAATCAGAAAATTGAAGGCAGAAAAAAAATTCCAGGAACCCTGCAGGCGCCTGCCTGCTAGTTCCAGGTGGCCGCTTGCTGGCAGGCGCCCGCCTGCTAGTTCCAGGCAACCGCCTAGAGACCGATTGTTTGAAAACATTTCAGCCTTATAAGAAACCAAAAAAATAGAAAAAAACACAAAAAAATACCACAGCATTACAACCCCATTACCCACAATTTCCATCTCCCAATCACCCACAAACCCCACTCCTACTCTAATTCTAACCCTAATCTTACCCTATATATATACACATCCTCTCCATACACACCCATTATACTTTCAACACTTACAAACCCTTTCCTACACACAAAACACAACTCTACAACACTTATTTTTAGTTTCAATGGCCCCAAAGAGATCTCGGACTGTCGATAGCAGCAGCACCATTCCTACTGTTGATTCTTCAAGGGGTACTGTTGTGAGGCCCCGATTGGTGGATAGGGCTGCTGAGGAGGAGTATGCTAGACTTCTGACTAAGCTGATTCTGAAGGAGAGGGGATTTTTGCCATCGGGGAGGGATGGTGAGTTATTGCCGATGATTGCAGAGAAGGGTTGGATTACTTTTTGCGAGTCGCCTGAGGCGGTCCCGATGAGTGTTGTTTGCGAGTTCTATGCGAACGCCAAGGCCGACAAGAATGGGTACTCTTTTGTTCATGGGCTTATTGTTGATTATCAGCCCGAGGCGATTCGCCGTGTTATTGGGCAGCAACAAAGGAAGCCCCAGGAGGAGAATTGGAACGAGAAGACCCCCGAGGATTTTAACTCGGATTTGATTATTGCTACTCTCTGTCAGCCGGGCACGGTGTGGAAGTTTAAGACGGGATCTAACGAGTATCGTTCTTTTCCGGCTGTTGCGATGAACAGGTATGCCCGTGCATGGAATGCCTTTATTTATGCTAATATTTTGCCTTCTTCACATGCACATGAGGTTACAGTTGAAAGAGCCAGGTTGTTGTGGGGGATTCTGAATGAGGATTATTATGTAGACCTTGGTGAGTTCATCTACCAAGGGATTTTAAAGTTTTTGAGGGGGAGGACGTATAACAACATCCCATATGCCTCTGTTGTCATAAAGCTGTGTAAGGCAGTTGGAGTCCACTGGCCTTCTTATGAGCAGCTGCAGATGTCGGCCGCTCCTATTGATTCATTGACGTTGAATGCGATGCAAGAGTGGACGGTTGGAGAGCCCGAGGAGCATGGTTTGGGATATCGTCTTTTAGGAGGATGTCCAACAGCTGGTGCTATGATGGCTAGGCCCAATCAGGCTCATGGCGAGGCAGGTTCATCTAGAGCCCAGGGAGGTGATGGTTCAGGGATGGCTGATGTCCAGTACAGGAGGCTTTCCAGGAGGATGGATGCGATGTATGAGTCGCAGAGTAGGTTTGCGCAGGAGCTCACCCTAGCACTTGGGACTGCTTTCAGAGGCCTTAGAGCTGACATCCAATGGCCCGTCTTTGGTGAGGACTCTGCTTATCCGCCTCCTGACACTCCACCCTCTGAGGGTGATGATGATTATTTCTCTGAGTAGGTATACCCTGTGTTCATTTCTATTACCTTCACTGGGGACAGTGAAGATTTTAAGTTTGGGGGTGGTAGTTAAGGAACATATTTGTGTGTGTGTCATGTAGTTGCATATTCATGATAGTAGTTTAGTTCATATAGTTGTATTTTTTTTCCATGTAGTTTTTTTTTATTATTATTTTATAGCTTTATTTATCATGTCATATAGCTCATGCATATACCATGATCCCTTTTGTGTTGCTTTACCAATTGATATGTGATATTGATGCGAGTGTAGTGATAGCGGTAGAGTGATATTGAATCTTGTTAGGTTGGCATGCATGCTAGAAACACTTGTATTTTACTAAGTCTTAGAGTATGCTTAAGGATTAGATTGTTGTCATGGTTTGATGGTTTTGAGGTTAATTTATTGCTTATGCTTAGAATGTATGATAGGCTCTTAATGATAAAAGGCATGAAAAGATAAAATTGGAGTAAAAATTGGAATTCATTGCTAGTCGTGGCTAGGCATCAAATGGCTAGTAGCCGGCTCGTATTGTATGCGAGTAGTCTAGGGTTGAGCAAGATGGAGCGAAACGCACTTGCTCAGACAGAAATTGAAAAAAAAAGAGAGAAAAAAAGAAGTAAAAAAAAAGAAAAAGAAAAAAATATGGTTTAATGCATAATTGATCACGAGTGAGATCTTTGGTATTCGAGTTATTAAGTTCTTAGGGGACTTTGTGCCTAGTGGCCTAAGGCTTTTATAGTCTGGGATCCGCTAACCTAACGCTCGCTAAATGGATGTCATTGCAAGATCAAATAAGCATTTGTTTATTATGTTGAATAAAAGCATGATTTCGTAATAAGATCCAGTGATCTTGAAGTGTTATAAGTCATTTTGTGTCTAGAATATATTCTTCGTATAATCTTGTGATTGCTTTGAGGATAATTGAGTTATGATAATTGATCTAGTTTTGAAGCATATCTGTTAAGCATTCACACACACCACGTTTCTAGTTGTATGTTAGCTTGCATGATTTGATTGATCTTTAGTCGCCTAATTGCATTTGTTGAGATGTTATGTGTTGGTTGGTTTAGTCATTGTGATGGGGATCGCTGCATTTCATGTAGTTTGCATTCATGCATGTTTTATTTTGTTTTTGAGTCTGTGACGCTTGAGGACAAGTATCTATTTAATTTTGGGGGTGTGATAAGTGGCATTTTATGCCACTTAGAACGTCTTATATTGGCTTGAATTGATGTCTTGAAATCAAGTATTTTGTGTATTTGATGCGTTTTTCTAGTGTCTTTGCATTTCAGGGTATAACTTGCGTAAGTAGGGAGAATTCATCATAATAAGCCTGGGGAAGTACTTGGAACCAGTTGGGGGGATTGTGCGAAGAATTCAGCAAAATCAGGAGGCAAAAGATGATTTTTCCAGAAGCAGTGCAGGCGCCCGCCTGGGATGTGGGGCGACCGCCTGGAGATGCAGGCGCCCTCCTGGAAACTGAGGCGGCCGCCTGGGGTCGTATTTTTAGAATCTGGATTTTTTATAATTAGACTTCTATTGGGCTTCTGATGGCGCTGTTTCTTGTGGACTTCTATATAAGTAATCTTGAGAGACATTTCACAAAAAGAAGAACAAGTATCAATCAAGCAAGGAGCGAGGAGAGAAGATTAAGAAGACCATTTTAGCACACCACAACGAAGAAGAGGAAGCATACGTTATCGTGTGATTCTTTTATTCATTGTAACAATGGATGCTAGTTTTCTTTACTTTGAACCTTAATATTCTTGTGACGTACTCTGGTTTTAATAAGTATTTTTATTATTTTATATTGTTGTGTTATTATCATATTTTCATATGAATCCATGGTGACGATGAGTTTTATCATGGGCTAATCGTGATCATGGGGTCGTAGCGGATTTACTATGAATTTCTTTAGTTAATTGTTTAATACCTTGGTATGTGATGATTGTATGATATCTAGCATAGGTTGTGCTTATTCGTCTTATGTGCATCGCGAACATATAAGATAGCATGTTAATCTCTTGTGAAGCGACAATGAATCTTGAGATTTAGAACTTGCCATGCTAGCATAGGTTCATTTATTGTATGCATGATTAGTGGGTAACTCTAACCGTTTTACTTACCCTGTATAATCATAATGAATAACTTGCACTAAAATTGTTATGTTGTCAAATTCTGTAGACATATAGGGTCTCAACATAATTGATGCCTATTCAACTTCTATCTTAATTGTGGATGCTTGGTAGAATGGTACTTGTGCAACGAAAGTTGGCTTTTATCAGTTTCGTGTTGTTCGATTAATGTCATCATTGTTACATGCTAAGGGTAATAAAAATAACTATTGAATGAAGTAGTAATGAAGTTATGATCTCATGTGTATTTAATATTGTTAATTCAAGTGTTAATTTAAGTGTTTAATTCTCGTAGTTAATCATACTTAATAATTAGTTAATCAACCTTAAGTGTTATTGTTTTGACATTGAGAAGTAATCATACATTGGTGAGTAAGTGTTAATTGAACATAATTAGTCTGAGTCTCTATGGGAACGAACTCGAAATTAATCCATATTACTTGTGAACGCGTATACTTGCATGAATTATTAGCGCATGCTTTGTGCCTAACACACACAACAAAAAACAACATTACTTCATGAAAGTAATAAGGAAAGATTTCAAAATTATGATATAAGTTGTGGTCGAGGAACTATTACCACTCACTCTTTCTCTTCGGGATATTTAGTGTTGTAGTTCATAGGATCAAGTACCATCACGCCCCATTCCTTCACTGAAAATACCATGAGAATCCAATGATTCTTATTCACCTTCACGGGAACAAATATATAGTCCACCTGGTTAATTGGTAGACCTATCCCACAACTCTCCCAAGTAAGAAAGAAATGCATGGCCTTTGCAGAATAGGGATGTGAGTAGTCCACTTTCTTTGACAACTCCATAAAAAGTGGATCCATGAAGTAGTATGAAGGCATCCTCGGATACACCCCTGCTGCAGCTATGACTTCCTCACGATCACGCAACAACCACTGCAAGAAATAGGTTATCACACAACAATTGTAAAATATAAAATTTCAAAGTGAAATAAAAAGAACAACATAATTGAAAGAAGGTTAAAGATTATACCTTGTAAGCCTATACGATCCTATCATCTAGCTATCATTTGGGTTGCAAACTCTGCATAACATCTGTGTACAAGGTCCACATAAGATCATTTTTAATAGGAGCACTCACGGAGAAACCTCCCCATCCAAAATCCCTCCTAATAGCCTCCATCCTCTCCTACTTTAGCCTCTTATTAATCTCCCATTTCTCTTCCACATGGCGGTGGGCATCCATCTTCTCGACCCTCGAAGAAGATGACACTGATACAAATACAGATGCCTGTGTATGGGCCTATGACACCTGTTGAGACGGCTGTTTCATGTCAATGACATCGGGCTCTCGACTCTCTCCAACTGTAGGCCTCATCGCCTCGGGAGATAACTGAACATGCTGGAACAATGGAGCCTTATATGTTGGACCTCTAACCTGCATGAATTGACAGTACGGCTCCACAAACATAGGGGCAATCCTCCCAAACTCCTATTCATACTCAGGGGGAATGCTGATATCCATAGCCTGCAGATATGCCAACCCCTGTTGTATTTGCAGAGATATTTGTGGCATATAATCAGATGCTACTATAATGCAAGGGAGGAAATAACTATAAAAAATATGGGAGTATAGGGGGAAATAATTATAATAAACTTACAAAGTAAAATGTCTGTGAGTTGTTAAACAACTCCCGGGTGTTGTATTGTGGCTCTGGCACTAGGTGTGGCTTCCCTACACGCATCCGTGCAATGTCTGAGTACCACTGCATATATCCTGTGTCATCACCCGAGTCTGGCTAATGATCTACTATAACCTCCGGGTGATGACTAAAACAGGTCCTCACACCAATCTCAGCAAACCATATACCCCGCCAGTCATAGGGATTGAACGGAATCATAGGCTTCCTATACTCTATCATGTTAATCGGTGACCGTGGGATACCCTGTCTCAACCCGAACTATCTCATCACCCTATCAGAATGTTGATACTTAACAACATCATAACATAGCACTAGAACCCTGGAAAGAACAAAGAAATGAGCTACCCAATCCTTAACAGATACATCATGATCCCCATCTCAATCCTCCTCCACCTCGTGAAAGTGAGCATATGACATCCACGCCACAATATCAGCTGCAACTCCATCAAACTCACCTCTATAATGTGGCAAACTATGATGAGGCACCAATCTACTATCATGCCTACCACTACCCCGTTTCCTCTTAACAACAATCCAAGTCCCAGGAACATCCTCATCCACAGCATCATCAGGAACAACATCAGCCTGGACCTTACCCTTCCCTCCCTTCCCCTACCCTTACCCCTAACATCATTCACCTCCGTCCCCTTCTTCCCACTAACCTCTTTCCCCTTAACCTCCTTCACCTGCTTCCCTTTCACCTCCTTCCCCTTTTTCCCTTTCTTCCTCTTAGGCTCCTCATCCGCCTCCTCCTCCACCTTTTCCTCAGCAATCACCTCATCAACCGGCCTAGACCAGAACTCAGAAACTGGATATGAATCCATGGTAGGATCAGGAAGATGTCTCTCAATCAAGAACCGCTCATATGCCCACAACTGAAACTATTACGTACAACAAGCAATTCTCTTCACCCCCTTCTACGCTGCATGCTCGAGCCCCCTGTATAAATATGAAAGAACCGCAGAACCCCAGGATCATGTATGCACACCCCTAAGAAATTGGAGGTGTCTATTGTACCTCGGGTGCACCACATTCCTACTACTGGTAGGAAACAGAACAGAACCAACAACCATGAGCAAGTATGCCTGTGTGTGGATAGCAATCCTCCTCGGATCAGGACCCGGATCAGCCCTCCCATATATATGATACAACCATGTGTACTTTATGTCGGCTCTGTCATATGCCACTTTCACCTCCTCTTCATCCAGCGGCTCAAACCAATATCTCTCAAAGTACCCAAATCCACTCTCAAGTCCGTCTTCAACTATCGAAAGTCCAGAAATCGGTAAACCCAAGATATAGCGAACATCCTCCAGAGTCACTGTTATTTCCCCCTGTCTCATGAAGAAGGTGTTGGTCTCGGGACGCCACCTCTCCACAAGTGTCGTGATAAGACTCACATCATTCTGTAAAAACACACCCGAATTTGTAAACATACCAAAACCAATGTTATGCAACAAGTCCTTTTGAGCATCAGACAAAACCCAACTACCCATGAGCCTGTTCCCACAATAACACTCCATAGGACCCCGTTCATGTCCCTCCCAAACATACAAACTCACTTGATACTCGTTATCAAAGATAATGATATGACATTACACTTTTAAAACTGATCGTATAATCACATTCATATTTACCAAAATAATTTCATAATACTTCCTAAAAAAACTATATAAATTCTTTCAAAATTACCAATACAAGTTCTTAAATTCAACAACCCTCTTATTACTACAATTCAAACATATAAATTATCCTTAGTTGACAAATTTTGAATTCTAGCACTAGATATGCGCTCGAAAGTAAAAGCTATTAACTAATTCAAACTTGCCAGGGTTCGAATTTATGTTCAATTATTGACATGATACTCAACAATTCAAACTTGTCCCTGTTAAATTAACTAATAATTCTCTTTCTTGATCTCTTTCTTGATCCGATGCAATGTATATTCAAATACGCAATTTATTAAACATTATACATACGCATAACAGAAAAACGTCATAAATAATACATACATGAAACATAATTAAAATATCTGATTTAAATCGTTCAGGAAATCGAACCAATTCAACCAATTCAAGATTAAAAACATACAACTACTTAATCATCAAACTAAAAATAATCCTAATCCCACAAGTAACAACACAACTTACGATCAAAGCATTTATATACACACAAATCGAATGAATATACACATAAATCGTATTTATACACACAAACCGAATGAATATACATATAAACGGAACAAAATATAATTTTCATGAACCCTAACCCTAAAAACCCAAAAAAAAACATAATTACAATGAAATTACAAACCTTGCAGGTGAAACGTGGGTGAAATCGATGAAAAAAGGATGGAATCGCGTTGTCGCAGTGTAATCGCCAGCAAATTGCCACCAAATCGCAGGAGAAACGCAACTAAGTTTGTATATGTTTGAATGACTGTTAAACGGGTTTGTTTTTCATGTTAAACTGATAACAGACCTTCCGCGAATATTAATCGCGAAAGCAGTTTAAGGGTATTTTCATCTTTACTCGTTCCGCGCATAATATACGCGGAAGCTCTCCTTGCCGTAGATATTATGCGCGGACAGGGGAATTCTTTTTTTAAATCCTGGTCGTTAGATCATTTTGTTGGATAACAGTTCGTAACACATGATTGTCATTGTCAGGGAAAAGGGACCCTTTAAAGTTCAGATTAATTTATGGCTCAATTAGTCGGATGGCGCTACCTATATGTATTTAGATATTAAATATATAGTTTTATAAGCATATATTTGCTATTGTATATATAGGTATATAAGCCGATAGGCTAGCAGTAAGCTTGGCTACAGCGGTAGATAGCCTGGTTCCTATAGGCCGTGGACAACATCTCATGTTCTGCAAAGTGAACCAGTTACACTAGATAAATTGGACTGAAACGGAGTTTGCATGTCTTAACCGTACTACAGGAGAGGGGATACCCCCCCAATACCCCAGGATGGGGAGAAGACTCCCAGTTACTACGCGCGATCGTATACTAAGGATAATCATTCTGGTCCTGGGAGAGATGGCGACCATTCTCGGGAGAAAGTCTTTGCAACCGAAGTAAGCCGAGGAGCCGAGTGTTTTGAAGCATTCTTTCCCATTCATAGGCGTTAGGGGTTCTTTCTCTTTCCATAAGTCGGCTTCGTACAGGTAGATGTTTTTCGGGGGAGATTGGTGATCCTTGAGGTATGCTTGCTAGCAAGAGGTAGAAGCTCAGTCTATAGCTCCTAAACGGCTAGCTAATAGTTATATGTTTGACCCTTTTATTTATGTTTATTTTAATGTGTTTTTTATCTTTATTGGCTGTCCGAATTTAATTACATGATCTATTTTTTTATTTAATTCTTGTTGTCCCGTTTATTATTTCCCGGTTAATTACAGATCCTAGAGTATCGTTTGGTGTTTGTGGATTGTATAATTTGTGGCATTTGGTTAATTCGTTTAGATTGGTCAAAATGGGAATTTATATGCCGAGAATTAGTGCTCTATCTAATTCTATTTTTCTTTCGTCTGGAATTCTAAATTTTAGGGTTGAACAGATTGTTTTGGTAGTTTTCTAAGTAGGAGATCTTCCAATTAATTATGTCAAAAGGAAATAGTTCATTTTGATAATTAGAATGGTATATAATTGCACCTTCTGGATGCTTATGGAATTTCAGGGTCACTATTTGACTGGTACAATTTGTTGGCATAGGTAGGAATGTCTACAACCTATTTCCATGTATACGTGATTTATTATGAATTAGCCTGGTCCCAATACTATGAATTCGCAGGGAATGATTCTGGTCTAGTTCTGAATTCACCTACATGAATTAGGGAGTGAGTACCAGCTCATTGGGGCATATTTCTAGGTTTTTGGGGTATGTTTTGCAGCGCAATACAATAAAAAAATATAACGGTTTCTCTCGACACCTGTCTTTTCTTTCAAGTCATTAATCTCATATCTATCAGCGGGGGGTGTGCCTTGCCTATTAAGCATACACCCTGTTATGCCCAAAATTTGGTATAAACTTTGTTCGGGTCAAAACCGGATCAATTGGTCAGAATTGAGATATTGGTGCCTAAAATTAAGGAAAGATAAGGCATCTATTTATATCACAAAGGAAGAAGGTGCGCCCTACAGATATGGGGAGGCGCGCCCTTATGCATACGAGAAGAGTAATGTTGACACCTTACATAATCAAGGCGCGCCCTCATTGGTGAAGTAGGCGCGCCCTATTGATATATGAAGAAAGTAATTCAACAGATTCTTAGAGATATCCCATAAGGTATTAGGGCGCGCCTTAAGTGAGAAACATAGCTTGGATGGGACTTCAATATTGTTACTTGGACGGGTTCTTTGGATGATTCAAGGAAGATGGAGAATTATTATTACTAACATATTTGATGCAGGTACTCTGTTGAAGAACTCCTTCCTGTAGCATATCTAAAGGAAAGGCGGTGTCTGTGGTCAGAGACCTCCAGGGGTATGCCTGGACTGAAGGCCTCCTCCTGTAGTCAATGAGTGTCCTCATTGGGGATACGGGGTGAAATCTGGTGTGTGCTTTGGGAGCTCTGTCTCTGTAGTCAACGGGTGTCCTCGTTGGGAGACTTTGGAGTATCCTGCACTTTGCACCCAAAAGCTTGGGATCACTTGTCCTGTAATCTGGTAGGGGCTCCTTATCGGGGGGGGGAAGGATGCGTCCAATATTTAGGGTGAACCATGGCTATACCTGCGTCCACGGACTAGAGAAACTGCTGGTAGCGGAGGGTTATCCTTGGCCAGGGAGATACCTTATCCGTGAAGTTTTGAAGCCGCGGACGAGCCTTGGGCCTTTGTGGTTGGGCCTCATCGGCGGACATTCCTAAAGCTAGTAGAAAACGGTTTCCAGTGGGTTTCCCATTGGCCCTCGGGTCAAGAAATCTGAGCCCGTTAGGTTTCTTGTTCCCCAAGAACTACGTGGGTTTGATTCTCTATAAATAGGGATACGTAGGCAAATTGCAAGGGGTCGGAAGCGAGAGCCTTAAGGAGCCACCACCAACCCTAAGCAATCTCAGCCCCCAATTCATCACAACCACCACACTCCGCTCACTTTTCAGGCGAAGAACCACCTTCGTAGATCTTAATTCCGGCTAAGAACCTCAAATTTTGTTGATACCAAATTCCTCCGTCAACAAATTAGCGCTAGAAGGAGGGGTAATCAAGATCATAATCTCAGGAGGAAGAGATGTCTCGTCACGATGAAGGTTCTTTGACGCAAGAATTGAAGGATAGCCACGGAGGAGTTGCATACAACGGCCACGAAGGAGATCCGTGAACAACTGTTTTCGGCAGGGGGGTCGAATGAGATTTAAGTGTAGTATCCACGGCCACGAGGGAGATTCATGGATGATGATATCCGGCCATTGAGGTTGAAGTTTGCAGCCATAGCCACGAAGGAGCGAAGTTGGATGGAAAATTCGGATTTGATGGATTTAGCGATTTGCTTACACTGTTTGGGCCGTATCTCGAGTTTCGTAAGTCAGATTTGAACGATCTTACAGTCTACGCGAAGCTTGTTGAATTCTCTTTAATTTAGAGATGATATGATTACAAGAATAAAAGTTGAGCAGTACGAAAATAGAGGAAAACAGTAACTGCAAATTTTTACCAAAAAATCCTATTTGGTTTAGAAGATTGGGAGAATTCTATTTGGTTTAGAAGATTGGGAGACTCCTATTTGGTTTAGAAGATTGGGAGAATCCTATTCGATATAGAAAATTGGGGAATCATATTCTAATTAGAAGATTGAAGAATCCTATTCCATTAAGGAGATTGGAGAATCCTATTCCAACAAGAAGATTGAAGAATCATATTTGATTTAGAATATTTGAGAACACTATTCAGTTCAGAGGACTTAACCAGGAGCAAATCTGAGGAGGATCGGGAGGAGAACACTTCAAGAAGAAGGCATTACTACCATGAGCCAGTCATCAATGTTAAGACGATTCCTCGAGGTAACACTCGACTAGTTTTGTTATGTTTTCCGTTAATTATTTCTGGGACTTGTGCAGAAAGAATATTGTGAAAGAGATTTAGCACGGAGAAGATCCCCACAAACACTTAGAACACGCCTTGATGAAGATATTCGAGGCTCAAAGGACTTCCAACAAATTTCAGGAGAGTTCGCTGATTGGACACGTCCATCCCTCTAGGACGCGTCCTCCAGGTAACATTTAAAGTTCCATATTAATTGTATTTCTTGCAGGTAGGAAATCTTATCTAGAAAAAATCTCATGATTTGCCAAGCAAAGTATCACAATCTATTAAGGCGCGCCCTCTGCATGTGAGATATTCAGCAAAAAATTTCCTTCCCAGGGCGCGCCCTCAGAAGAAAAAGTCTATGGAAGTTTTCAATGAAGATGTCTTGATGATCAGATGAGTCATAATCAATACTTGAAGAATGGCTCGACTGGAACTAATTCCTTGTCTTTCAAGACGCGCCCTTTCTTTAAGGCGCGCCCTCAGAGAAATATTGAGAGTGAGATTCCCTTTATTGGATGCCACTTCATGAGATGCCTAAGAGATGTTTCTACATGAGATAGTTTTGACATCCCTTGAGCTTTGTAGAAGATTGAAGCCTTCTAAGAATATTGATCTTTGATTTGGTTTTTATTACATAAAGATTCTGTAGAAGACCCTTGTCGAGGTAGATGCTCCTCTTACAGAGGACGCGCCCTCCAAGGATGAATACCCTTGTCGAGGTAGATGCGTCTCTTACAGAGGACGCGCCCTCCAAGGATGAATACCCTTATCGAGGTAGATGCGTCTCTTACAGAGGACGCGCCCTCCAAGGATGATTTACCTTGTCGAGGTGGATGCTTCTCTGAAAGAGGACGCGCCCTCCAAGGATGATTTCCTTAGTCGAGGTGGATGTGTCTCTTATAAAGGACACGCCTCCCAAGGATGAATAGCCTTGTCGAGGTAGATACTCCTCTTACAGAGGACGCACCCTCCAAGAATGAATACCCTTGTCGAGGTAGACCCGCCTACTACCGAGGAAGCTCCCTCCAAGGATGATTACCTTTGTCGAGGAAGACGCTCCTCGTAAAGAGGACGCGCCCTCTAATTCACAGATAATTTTATTTGAGGAAGACACCGCCACTATAAAGGGCGCGCCCTCTAAAAATATATGATTGTAAAGGTTTTAAATTTTAGGTAAATAAATGAATCACACTATTTGTGGAAAAGACGAGTTCAACGATTTAGAGTTATGATTTGACAAGGAGCAAGAAATCAAATATGGAATGGTATTGTGTTGTTGATGGAAGGATCACTCTCACCAACAAAGCACGTCCTCCTTTCATCAATGATTATTTATTACTTGAAGATTAGAGAACTGTTCTTTTATTCTGGTTGTGTCTTCCCCTAGAAAGCGCCCTCTAATGATGACCCTTTCAGTTTTAGGCGCGCCTATAGGAAACCAATATTAGGATGAAAAAGTTGGAAGAAACCCTCAAACCTTTGTAAAATGGATTATTCTTTTCCAAGGTATGCGAGGTGCACTCTTTTGTACGATTTTTCTTGTTTCTTACGCCGAGTTAGCTCATGTAAGCTTAGAGATGTGGTGCATAAGTGGTAAACCTCCCCGACAAACCAAAGGTTAAAGTCACTAAGAAGAGAAGCGGTAGAAAGTGACATATGTTACGCTGGGGGGTGTAAATTGTTGTATAGATTCATGAGACGCGCATTCATACAAGGAGCACCCTATCATGTTCAAAGAAGAAATAGAGCAGAATGAAGAAAGAGGAATGAATAGGTTCGTAAGGGCATACCCTCAAATTGGTAGATGCTCATACAAATTTTTCAAGTTTGCTAGGGGGTTGATAATTCCAATCCCATTTTCAATGACATATGGAATTTGGGGGTAGTTGTTATGCCCAAAATTTGGTATAAACTTTGTTCGGGTCAAAACCGGGTCAATTGGTCATAATTGAGATATTGGTGCCTAAAATTAAGGAAAGATAAGACATCTATTTTATCACAAAGGAAGAAGGCGTGACCTACAGATATGAGGAGGCGCGCCCTTATGCATACGAGAAGAGTAATGCTGACGCCTTACATAATCAAGGCGCGCCCTCATTGGTGAAGTAGGCGCGCCCTATTGTTATATGAAGAAAGTAATTCAACTGATTCTTAGAGCTATCCCCTAAGGTATTAGGGCGCGCCCTAAGTGAGGAACATAGCTTGGATGGGACTTCAACATGGTTACTTGGACGGGTTCTTTGGATGATTCAAGAAAGATGGAGAATTATTATTACTAACATATTTGATGCAGGTACTCTGTTGAAGAACTCCTTCCTGTAGCATATCTACAAGAAAGGCGGTGTCCATGGTCAGAGACCTCCAGGGGTATGTCTGGATTGAAGGCCTCCTCATGTAGTCAATGAGTGTCCTCATTGGGGATGCGGGGTGAAATCTGGTGTGTGCTTTGGGAGCTCTGTCTCTGTAGTCAATGGGTGTCCTCGTTGGGAGACTTTGGAGTATCCTGCACTTTGCACCCAAAAGTTTGGGATCATTTGTCCTGTAATCTGGTAGGGGCTCCTTATCGGGGGGCAAAGATGCGTCCAACTTTTGGGGTGAACCACGGCTATACCTGCGTCCACGGACTAGAGAAACAGCTGGTAGCGGAGGGTTATCCTTGGCCAGGGAGATGCCTTATCCGTGAAGTCTCGAAGCCGCGGACAAGCCTTGGGCCTTTGTAGTTGGACCTCATCGGCGGACATTCCTAAAGCTAGTAGAAGACGGTTTCCAGTGGGTTTCCCATTGGGCCTCGGGACAAGAAATCTGAACCCGTTAGGTTTCTTGTTCCCCAAGAACTACATGGGTTTGATTCTCTATAAATAGGGATACGTAGGCAAATTGAAAGGGGTCGGAAGCGAGAGCCTTAAGAAGCCACCACCAACCCTAAGCAATCTCAGCCCCCAATTCATCACAACCACCACACTCCGCTCACTTTTCAGGCGAAAAACCACCGTCGTAGATCTTGATTCCGGCTACGAACCTCAAATTTTGTTAATACCAAATTCATCCGTCAACACACCCAATGAGAGAAATTATTATTTTATTGAGACCTTTTTCTTATTGTTTAAACCCTTATAGTGTACGTATATAGGTTGATACCTTTGACGGATATATTAAAGATACTTAATATATCCGATAGATAATATACCCGATAGAGTGTTGTTATATCTTATGCATTTCTTGTTGAACTGGAAGTTCCGGTGGGAAACATTAGTGCAAAGTTGGTGAGACAAGCAGCTGCTAAGACCAATGACTTGGATGGTAAGGGGACAACAACATCTGCTGTTTTTGCACAGGGTCTTATCGCTGAAGGTGTTAAGTCCGTTTGTTATTATTTTCATGGTAACTGTATAAAAATCTTGCTTTGTGAATTTTCATGAATTGCTTTAATGTGATCCAGGTAGTTGCAGCCTTGCAAACCCTGTCTTTATCACTAGAGGTATTGAGAAGCAATGAGTAAAAAGGTATGGTGACCCTGGAAGAGGGGATCAAAGTGCTGATAACAGTTTATAATGCAGTTCGATCGAGGTTACATTTCACCATATACTTTGTGACTGATACTCAAAGATGACCGTTGAACATGAAAACTGCAAAATGTAACATAATAAGCAAATGTCCTTATCATAATCAATACAGCATAGGGAAAATATTGTAAAACGTATCACATTGGTGGGAAGAACATGTTGCCTCGAATGGCAAGCTGTTGTAACAGACGGATAGCCGTAATGCAAAATATAAGATTTAATACTTACAGTAAGTATATGTTTATAATTAAACCCTTTCCATGTCTACGTTTTAGGATTCAAAAGGTTCTGTTGTCACTGGTCTCACTCCCTGGCCTGGGGCCTGGGAACACGTTCCATGTATACCACCCAAACAGAACAAATAAATTGCAGAGCAAGCACTGGTGAGGACGCGGCTCCTGCACTGCGATCAAACAAAAAAGGAACTTGCTCGAAAATATTCCAACTAAGTAGTTGTTGATGATCAATAAAGTACACACCAAATTCAAAGTATAAAGTTAGTAAAGTTAGTAAAATGCTACAATATACATACCATATCTACAAATTTTAAGAAATTTAAATAATGTACCACGAAAAAAAACTGGCCGTCTAATGTTTGCGGTAAGCAATTCTCAACGGGCGCTAAACTCTAATGGTTAACCCCAATAAGAACACAAAAAAAAAAAAAAACTCCACTATATGCTCAAGGGCCAAGCCTGTGAGGAAACATAAAGAGGCTTTCCACAGTTCCAAGGCCTTCTCTTTTTTCTTGCTGAATTATACTAATTTATATACAAATCATTTGCAATACCATAAGAAACTTGTGGGAATAGTAAAGACTGCGGAGAATACTTTCAAAAATAATCCAAGTCAGGAAATCTTGATCTCATATGTTTCGCCTAGTGGCAATTTTAATGGTGTACTTAGAGTGGCTATACTGTAAAACATAGAGGCGAATAAGATGATTTTGTGAAAAAATGAAAAATGTAGCAGGTCTTTACCATTCCAAATACTGTTTGACAATCTGTAAAGAAGAGTCTCACATAAGTCCTACTTGATCAACGGGCTTGTAGCATGAAAATCTATAAGTGTACTGTGTCCAGACACAGGTCGCAGTATTTTCCCCATGTCAGAGAAATGAGAATACCTATTTTATATACCTTTGTTCAAGCCTGCCAATATGTTTAATCTCTAGTAAAATGATATGGATCTCTCAATAAGTACATATATAACTCATTGCTGATATTAATCGCAAAAAATCAAATAAAAATAATGACAATTCTGAAGCTGGCTGAAAAGTGGATTTCCAATAAAAATCACAACATGCTGCTGATGATCCTACCATTCTAAAGATGCATAAAAGTGCAATAAAATATACTACATTGCAAAAACATCGGGTAGTGAATTAAAGGGTGCCTTAAGAAAATCTTTGCTGCAATGCAGGCTTCTCATAAGGCAATACATAAATTAAAAAGAGTTAACTCCAAAATATCCTGACACACGAAAACAGTTGTACAATCTTTAATATAGAATTTAATGATACAATTTTAGTAACTATTAACAGAGTATTAAAACTTAAAGAATAGAGATTCCAATGTGTTAGATAACTGATGTAATGAGAAGGTCTAACCATTGCATTTATATAGTTGATCAATATTTAAGTAATCTAAATTTATAAGCTTGTATTTAGCCTCAAGATCTTTAACAATTACAATATTTTGCAATAACATGGCCTATGACAATTCTACACAAAATGGGGAAACTTGGGCATGCATTGTAACCTAAGCAGATCAAGCACACAGGTCTAAGAAGAGTTTAGTTCACAGATCCAAAAAAATTCAGAATGATAATTACAAACAAGCAATGGGATACATGCACAAATATAGACGCATTTAACTTATTAAGTATAAAAAATGAAAGTGTAATATAAATATATACTATTATTCAAATAAAGGTTATTAACTTATTAAGTATTTCAAGTTTGGCATGTTCCTTGGTCGGTAAACAAACCTCTGCTAAAACATTTTGGCTGTGAAATAATCTCAGCTATGGCTTATTCTAATTTAGCTCATGTGAACAGCCTAATTGCAAACGGTAGCTGCTTTCAAAGTGGTTCTATCAACGTTCCCGCTATTGAACTAAGGCATCTCATTGCTTCCTGTGTGATCTGTAATCAAGAAGAAGTCTTCTGGGAAGGGCAGAGAAATTCATGTGCTAGGTTCCTTGGCTTAAATTATAACTTGAAAAAAATAGTATTTTTTAAAAAATAAATCTCAATAATTATAAAATATTTGATATTTCATCCTTATAATTTCCCTACTAATTACTTATGTGTACCTCATTTTATTTGGTAAAATGAGATTTTTTGTAAGGATTCTCAGAGTTGAATACCATAATAAGAAAACTGGTTGAGCACATTAATTTCAAATGGAATGGTTTTGTAAGGATTTTCGAAAGTCGACTTTCAACATAGAAAAGTATAAACGTACCTAAAACTAACATGAAATCACAATTCGAGGCATTAGAAAACATAACTATAATACTGAAAAGGAAGTACACCAAAAAAATATTTAAAACTGAGGATAAAAGCAACTATGTAAATTACCATCACTAACACACATAGAAAGTCTTGGAATCAAAGATGTTTAAAGATATAAATATTGGAATTATTTGATCTGCATGTCACTAGGTGGTATCAGTTTATAATGTGATAATTGATTGGCTTTCTTTATATTCTGTACGAAATTTTATTTAATTTTCTTTTTATTTATAAAAACTAGATAATCTTCTTCCCATCATAATATCCTGATTTTCTTGACTCGATTGTTAAATATTCAGGAAACAATATACCATCTGCAAAAAGCTTCACTGGACTGAGTTCTAATTGAATGTGCTTGCAGAATTTTAGCACCTCGCTCACCTTGGCTGGGTCAATAATCCCAGCAACCATCAAATCTTCATAGTTTCCGGTGGCTGCATTATATCCATACTTGTGATCGTCTAAGTTAAGTACCTGAATTGCAAAATTTGGTTTAAAATGCAAAGTACTACATCACAAAGCAACAAAACCTAATCGAAATGAAAAACAAAAGTAAAACCAAAAGGTTTTAATTACCTTTTCACTGACAACATTTCCATCAACACCAGCATTATTGGCAGTTACCTTGAGAGGATAGCTTACAGCACTAACTGCAGCTATGTTTGCCAATTCACCATCTTCAACCTGAAATTTCATCATTAACATTGTAAGTTCTGACCATCACATATTATTTTAATATTAAAGTTGAGTCTCAAACAGTGCTGGATATCAAGAGATATCATATGGATACATTATTATAACTAATTAACGTTACCTCTTGACTCATCAACTTAAGTTCAGTAACTAAAGCCTTTGTGGTCTTCTCAATACCTCTGGTGATAAGGACAGGGTTTGCACAGCTACAACTACCTGGATCACATTAAAGCAATTCTTGAAAATTCACAAAGCAAGATTTTCTTTTTACAATTGCCATAGAAATAGTAACAAACGGACTTTAACACCTTCAACGATAAGACCCTGTGCAAGAATAACAGA
Source organism: Apium graveolens (assembly GCF_009905375.1). Classification (NCBI taxonomy): domain Eukaryota; kingdom Viridiplantae; phylum Streptophyta; class Magnoliopsida; order Apiales; family Apiaceae; genus Apium; species Apium graveolens. The sequence goes on along the minus strand of NC_133657.1, from coordinate 146,874,705 downwards.
TGTTGTTGTCCCATTACCAGCCAAGTAATTGATCTTCGCAGCTGCTTGACTCACCAAGTTTGCACCAATGTCCCCCCCCCCCCCGAACTTCCAGTATGACACGAAATGCATCCGATATAACAACACTTTATCAACTGATCAATAAACTAAGATCTCATAATCCATAAAAAAAACACCAAGTGCACACATCATTTAGGGGGGACTATAATTTCATAAGCAGGCAGGTAAGAACTATCCTTAATATATCCATCAAACGTATCAACCTATATATACAGTATAAAAGTTTTAAACAATACAAACAAGGTATTGATAAAATCATACTTTCTTACATTGAGTGCATGCTTAATAGTTAAGGCAATTCCCCCCCCCCCTGCTGATAGATATGAGAAACTGTTAGATTTCTCTATTGGATTGCGCTGCAAAACATACCACAAATACTTAGAAATATGCCCCAAAGAGCTGGTACTTACTCCCTAATACATGTAGGTGAATTCAGAACCAGACCAGAGTCGCTCCCAGCTAATTCATAGTATTTGGTCCAGGCTCATACACAGAAATCACTTATCCTAGCTAATAGCTATGCAGAGTGATAAGAACCTCTTTTCCACACTCATATTACCCATGATCATTACCACTGCCCTTCTTTTTGATAGAAGAAAGTTCGAAATTTTCTTTCTATTTAATAATTTATAATATCTATATTTCATTTTGTTCTGCCTTCTTGATATTTTAGATTCAATTTAAAACTACAAACTATACCAGCCCATTCTAATTATCTATATGAACTATTATTTCCTTCTGCAAAACAATCTGTTCAACCCTAAAATTTAAAATTCCAGATGACAGAATAACAGAATTAGGTAGAGCACTAATTCTCAGCATATAAATTCCCATCTTCACTAATCTAAGCAAATTAACCAAACCCCAAATGCCACTATTTATACAATTCACAAACAACCGATACTTTATGAGCTGTAATTAAGCCCACAACTCTACACCTACAACAACTCTCGATTCTCAATTTTATATGTGCTAAAATCGGTTGATTACAAGTTTTTTGAGCCGGGTGATCTACTTACAAGTCATGTGTTAGTTCGGTAACTAAAATGTCATTTAACGTCATTGTAAGTTATGAGCCCAATAAGACCACGAAGAAGGTCCCTTAAACGATCACATTATTGGGCCGAAGGCCCATAAAGCTTCGTAGGTCGAGATTAATTTCTACTCCAACCGTTGGGATTATACAATTATAACACCCTATTTTCACTACTCTTCATTACTAAGCATTCATGTCAAAATTTGGGTATTAAACCCCTGGGAAAGTAGGACAAAATGATTACACACTCATTCTCTCACTTACTCTCTACATTCTTGTATTCCCAAAACACACTCTATGTCCAGATTCTTATTCTCACACTAGAGGTGAATCGGGGTGACAATCCATCGCATTCTCTTCCTTTTCAGGTTGAAGCCGCAAGCAGTTCATAAGAGGCCGAAGGCCGTTGCAGTACAATGGAGATCTGGGCGTAATATTTGGCGCAGTCTGTGGGAATTACAAGAATCACAAACGAGATATCGAGAAAATAACAAACACGGTTGATGAACACTCACCACCACCTGGTTTCACTCCTCATGACGAGGGACAGACGTCCTCCTTGGTGGATGTCGATGGAGTCATCAAGTTAACTCCCGAAGAGGAAGCTTTGTTTATCAACATCCGTGCAGAAAAGTTAGCCGCGGAGAAGGGCAAAACAAAAGATGACCAAGCTGAGAAAGAAGCGGAGGCCCGGGCGAAGCGAAGAGAGGCCGATGCGTAGTGAATGAAAGCCTTGCAGCTCCCGAGGGAAGAAATTGAGCTACAGGAGAAGGCACTGTGCGAAACACTGCAAGCTGACGAGCCAGAGAGAACTACCAAACCAAGGAAAGAGCGAAGGGGGTATGACGAAGAAGACGAGTCTGACTCTGATTCGCACCTTAGAAGGAAGCGAACGAAGCAACATTTTTCATCTGTTTCAGACGAAGAACTTGATGGGTCCCGAATCAGACTAACTCGCCTGAAAAAGGCCATGTTCGGTGATAAAAGGGTCGACTGAGAACCGATTGTGACGGAAGATATCGAGCAGTACTGACCTCCCACGGGCGAAGAGAGGCATCCCGAAGATGAGCGAGTTTAATGGAAAGGGCGATCCGGAGGACCACTGTGAAATATACGAATTGCTGATGATTGGGATGGCTAATGACATCATGCTCTATAAAATATTCAAGACCTATCTGAAGGGATCGGCTTCGATGTGGTACAAGTCCCTCAAACCTGGGTCCATCGGGTCGTAAGAACAGTTGAAGAGAAAGTTCCTGAAGTATTATTCACACCTATACCGAAAGGCGAAGGATACTGAGGCCCTGGTCCACAGTAGACAGAGGGAGAATGAGGAACTTGGGGATTACTTGGCTCGGTTCAAGGAGGAAGCTGGAATGGTTACAAATCTAGACATAGTCAAGGCGATGGGCTTCCTTACGGCGGGGCGGATCCCTATAAGGGTAAAAAGCTTTGCTCCTCTCTTTACAATTTTCACCCCAAATCCCTAAATGATATATATGTGAGGGGTGAGAACATTCGGAGGAAAATGGAAATTATTAAGGGATACAAAGATTTCCGAAGGGATGACCGATCGAAGCGAGCAGAGAGATATGATAGCTCAAGATCTGGGAACGACCGAAGGGATAGCAGGAAGGAGGGAAGAAAAGAAACCGACCGGTGGGCCGAAAGGCGCTGAGATAAAGATTTGGTTGTATGCACGTATTTGAATGCACCAATCTCCAAGATTCTCCATGAGATTAAGGGAAAGTCTGGGTTCGTTCGGCCAGTCAAGATGAAGGTCCCGAATCACAAGAAGAACCTCGACAAGTACTGTGATTATCATAGAGACAGAGGGCATAATACTGATAAATGCTACCATCTCAAGAAGCTTATCGAACAGATGATCAAAGAAGGAGAACTCAATCTGTTCGTCCGAGATCTGAGGGACAGACTAGGGCCGAAGGAAAATCAGGAAGAACCGAAAACTGAGGAGCCCGAATGAAGAGACAGGATAAGGGGTGAGGTGAAGACAATTTCTGGGGGCAGTGTGCTGGACAGAGAGAGCAAAATGGTGAAGAAGAAGTATGCCCGACAAGTGTACAACCTCTATCAGTTCAACCAGGCGAAGCCCCACATGCCCATGACTTTCACTACAGAAGATTATGAGGATATCATTCGCCCACATGAAGACCCCCTTATCATCAATCCTCTCATCAGACAAAACAAAATCTGGAAGGTGTTTGTGAATACTGGCAGCTCGGTCAACATCCTTCTCCATAAAACCTATTGTAAGATGAACCTGGTCGGCGAACAACTAGAGCCTTGTAACGAAGCACATCTCTATGCCTTCGGAGGTCACCCGATACAGTTCGAAGGTACGATCACTTTTCCCGTCCTTTTGGTAAAATTGTCATATACTGTTGAGAAGCCAGTAATGTTCTATGTAATTCGGATTGAGAGTCCGTATAATGCCATTGTGTGAAGGCCGTTCATGTCAACCTTTGAGGCGATAGAATCCATACCCCACCTCAAGCTCAAATTCCCAACTGAGAAAGGGGTAGGAGAGATGAGGGGCGATCAGAAAACCGCCCGAATAATCATGCTGGAAGATTTAGAAAACGATCAGGCTTATAAAAAGCCAGATGAAACTAGAAAAAAGAAAAATAGCCGAGGTCGAACCTAGTGGAAGCAGAGAGACCCTGAACATCGAATTGGAAAAATTCGGGGTGGATCTTTCAAGTCTGATTGCCAAGTCAGCCGCCGAAATCGAAGAAGTTGAACTATATGCTGGGCATTCGGGAAAAATGGTTCGAATTGGGAGAAATATGGAGAAAGATCTGATTAAAAAGGTTATTGCGGTGATTCGGCAGTACCATGATGTGTTCACCTGGGGGTCGGAAGACATGCCTGGTTTACATCTCAAGACGGCTAAGCATTGCCTTAATGTACAGTCCGAGGCCAAACCAGTAAAGCAGAAGAAGAGGACCTTTGCATCCGAACGACAGAAGGTCATTGAGGCCGAAGTGGAAAAGCTTCTGGAAGTTAAGTTTATAGAAGAAATCAAGTATCCTGACTGGTTGGCTAACCTGGTGGTCGTTAAAAAATCCAATGGGAAGTGGAGGATGTGTGTGGACTACACGGATCTTAACAAGGCTTGTCTGAAGGATCACTACCCCTACCCATCATCGCCCAATTTATAGACTCCATGGCCGGATACCAGGTACTTAGTTTTCTTAATGCTTTTTCTGGTTATCATCAAATTTCCATGAACGACAAAGATGTTCCCGAGACAGCGTTCATAACTCCGAAGGGGACTTATGCTTATATTAAAATGCCATTTAGATTTAAGAACGCTGGAGCCACATTTCAGCGAATGGTGAATAAAGTGTTCAAGGAACAGATTGGCTGAAATATGGAGGCTTATGTGGATGACATGATCGTGAAATCCCTGTTCCAAGATCATGTTGAAGATTTAAGAGAATGCTTCGAGACCCTTTGAAGGAATAACATGAGGATAAATCCGAAAAAGTGCACGTTCGGCGTGGCAAGTGGAAATTTTCTGGGCTACATGGTCAGTGCTCGTGGGATAGAGGCGAACCCAGAAAAAATTGAAGCAGTTATCAACATGGAAGCTCCTAAATGCGTTAGGGATATCCAAAAGCTAACCGGCCGATTGGCTGCCCTTCGGCGTTTCATCTCCAGGTCAGCCGAGAAAGCACTCCCTTTTTTCGCCGTACTGAAGGGGTCAAAGAATTTCGAGTGGGGGCCCGTATGTCAAAGGGCATTTGAAGAACTAAAATAATACCTCACTATAGCCCCCACTCTTAATGAGGCCGGATCTGAAGGAAACCCTTCAGCTCTACTTGGTTGTGTCCAACCGAACACTGGGTGCGGTACTTGTAAAAAATCATGAAGGGAATTAACATCCCGTCTTCTACATGTCCCATGTGCTCAAGGATGCAGAAATAAGGTACCCCAATGCCGAGAAATTCGCATATGGGTTGGTCATGACCTCCCAAAAATTTCGACATTATTTTCAAGGCCGAACAGTTCAGGTGGTCACTGATCAACCATTGAAGAAACTTCTAAAGAGGCCAGAAGCTTCGGGAAGGGTTGTAGCTTGGTCCATCGAGCTGGGAGAATACGACCTCGAGTTCGTCCCCCAAACAGCATTCAAAGCCCAAGATTTGGCAGACTTTATGGTCGAATGCACATTATCCGGACGGAAGGATCTTACACCGGAGGAACAACTCATTCAGACTCTAGGTAAATGGAAGCTCTTTATAGATAGATCGGTCGCTGGGAAAAATTACGGGGCCGGCTTAATCCTCTCTAGCCCCGGCGGATTTGAAATATGTCAATCCATGCGGTTCGACTTCCCCCTCACTAATAATAAATTGGAATATGAAGCCCTCTTGGCAGGAATAGAGTTAGCTCTAAGCCTCAAGGCGAAGCACTTAAGGGCGTTTAGTGATTCCATGGTGGTAGTCAAGCACTTTTCAGGGGAATATGAACAAAGGGATCCCTGGACAAAGGCTTACGCCACTAAGGTAAAAGATTCTTCTTTGTCATTTGAAACTTTTGAGCTAAGTCAGATAGGCAGGGAAAACAATAGTAGAGCGGATGCCATATCCAAGCTAGCTTCAGTCAAGACACAGAGCCTGACCGGTTCTATCTATCTCACCGAAGCCAAGACGCCTTCAATCGAAAAAAAAAAGAATGCCTTAAAATTCACCAAGGCGTCGATTGGATGACCCATATTCAGAATTTGTTGGAAAAAGAAATCCTTCCCTTGGACTGAAGGGAAGCCCAAAAAGTAAGGTACATGGCATCAAGCTACACTATCGTCAATGGAAGGATGTATCATCGATCGATCAGTCAACCCCTTTTGAGGTGCTTAAATGTCGAAGAACAACAACAGGCCTTAGAAACGGTGCACGAAGGAATTTGCGGAGAACATCTGGTCGGTCGGTCTTTTGCCTTTAAGATCCTTCGTCAAGGATTCTTTTGGATGACTTTGCGAGCTGATGCGATCGAATATGCAAAGAAGTGCAAACAATGTCAGCTGTTTGCCAATGTTCTGAAGCAGCCTCCCGAAAAAATGACTTATGTCCTTAGCCCCATTATGTTCGCTATGTGGGCCATAGATATAGTCGGTATTCTCCCTACCAGCACCAAAGAGGCAAAATACTGCATTATCTCCATCGACTACATGACCAAGTGGGTCGAAGCCAGGCCGCTATCCGCCATAACTGAAGAAGCGACCAAAAAGTTCTTTCTTGAGTAGATCACTCTCAGGTTCGGGTTTTTGAAAGTTTATGTCTCGGACAACGGAAAACATTTCGTTAGGAACAAGTTCTGAAAGTTTCTGCATCACTTCGGGGTTCAACATAAATTCAGCCGAGTTGCGCACCCCAAGGGAAACGGGGCGATCGAAGCAGCCAACAAGATAATCTTTCAAGGGATCAAGAAAAGGTTAGGTGAAGCTAATGGAAGATGGGCCAAAGAGTTACCCTGGGTCTTGTGGGCTTACCGAACAACGCCCAGGTCTTCCACCGGGGAAACTCCTTTTAGGCTGGCATATGGAATGGATGCCCTAGTTCCGATCGAAGTGGGCCTACAGTTTTACAGAACTGAAGTCTACAATGTGGAAATCAACAACTTCAGATTAAGAGCGAATGTGGATTTATTAGAAGAAGAAAGAGTGGCTGCCCACCGAAGGAACATAAAGTACCTACTACAAGCAACCCAACACTATGATTCAGGAATAAAAAAAGGTCATTCGGTGTTGGAGATTTGGTCCTACAAGAACTAGCCGCATCCATGCCAGCGAGATAAGAGAAACTTTAGTCAAACTGGGAAGGACCTTATAAAGTGATCGAGATCGTTCATCCCGGGACTTACAAGCTGGAAATATTAGCTAACGAAGCCATCAAGAATACTTTGCATGCTAGTCGCCTTTGGAAATTTTATCAGTAAGGAAAATTTCTTTTATTCTTTATTTGTAATTCATTTTGAATTCAATGTGAAAAGTGTAATGAGTTAATGATCAAATAAAAATGCATTTCCTTCGCACAAATTTATTACTTAAAATTATGACAAACTGCGCGGTCGAACAAGTATTATCTAGGGGCGATCTCGAAGAATATAAACCCTTTGCCCGCCTTGTTTGGTTTGCTTAAAATGAAAGGCCGAATGAATATTATCTAGGGGCGATCTCAAACAGAATAATATCCTTCGCCCTATAACTACTATGAATTATTAACTTAAATGGACACGACGAGGATGAACGAAGAACGTCTAAGGGCTATTTTAAGAGAAGATATTCTCCTTCATCCTTCCCTTGTGATTTCTGTCCACTAAAATCACATGATCACCGAAGGAACGAAGAAGGTCTTGTCTAAGGGCAATCCCGAAGAAGACAAGTGTAATAACCCCCAAAATTTTGAACTTTTTGTAACCCTTGTGAATAGTGTTTTTGTTGAATGAGAAAACTTTTCATGCCACACTATGTAGGGGTTCTGTTATGGATATTCTGAGATTTTATAAGTACTCTATATGGTATATAAGTGTATGTAAAGATCGTCAGAATCCAATTCCGAACACTTTGATTTTTCCCGGAAATCCACTAGATACGGAAAGAATTGAGTATAAGGTAAGAGGATAAAAAGGATTTAAATTAAAGGATTATAAGAGAGGATCATAAAAGGAATATAATATATTGAGAAAGGTTAAGGGAACCTAAGTAATAAGATCCCGGGTATGATCCCTCAAACGATAAACGAAAACGAAAGTTAAGCGAACCGTATAACAGATCAGCGGTCATTAGGCAAACAATTAGGAAGTTAATCAAAGGGATTAGAGAGGATGATGTCACCCAACCAATGAGAAGAGGACAAGGAGGGAAAGATGACATCATAGCATGACATAAGCATGACATGGGAAGGAAGGAAATGTGGTGGAATATTAACCACACAAAATCAAGGTTAAATTGGTAATTAACCAAAAACAAATCAAATATTCAACCAACCAAGCCAAACAATTCATTTTTCATCAAAACAAGAACACAAGGCATTTTATTTTCTTCATGCTCTCGGCTTTTTCATTTTCAAGAAGCTAGAATTTTCAAAACTCAAGATCAAGGCTTCCTAAATTGGTAAGATAATTCCCTAGTCATCCTTATGCATAGTTATGGCTATATTATGAGTTTAAGCCTTCAATTCTTTCTCAATCTTCTTCAAGAAATCAATGAAGAAGACAATGAATAGTGACTTCAAGAATTTTAACTTGATTTTCTTGTTTTTCCTTTAAGATCCAAGCTTTCCTAAGACTCCTCAAGGCTTCCTAAGGCTTCCTAGCTACTCCCACCACTTCAAGGAAGGTATATCATCTCCAAACCCTAGATTCCTTTGTATAATAAGATGATTTTGATTGTTATGATGATATAGTAGCTTAATGCTTGTGGTTTAGAGTTTGGGTTGGAGTGGTAGTGAAATGGAATGGTGAATCTTGTTATTTTGGTTAAAAGAACTTAAGTATAGTTTAAATTCAAGTTTTAGGAGTAAGTAAATGGATTATAATGAGTTGGTTTGGGGCTGTTGTAATGTATTTTGGATGGAGGTTTGATTGGGTTGTGAATTGGGGTTGAATTGTGATGGTTTTGGAATGGTTTAAATTTGGGAAATCGCGTAAACATAGCCGTCGTAATGTCCGATTTACTTTAGACTGCTTTTGTTCATAACATTTGGACCCGAGAACTCCCTGCTAGATTATGACCATTGTCATGTTTAGATAGCTCATGTTACGAGCTTCGTTTTGATATGTAGTTCGTTTAATTCCGATATACGGTTTAGGAGAAACGACCGCTTTAAGTAACGGCGTTTCGCGAACGAAACTTTTCCCCTCGCCTTACTTTGAAACATAGGTTAAAGACCAAAATGGGTTAATTAATATATGAAACAATTATGGTAAGTGTGTTAGGCAGTTGGTAAGACACCCGCGAAAGAATCGCCTTAAAACTCGTAATGGTTAATTTTTAAAAAATGGTGGAGCCGAGGGTACTCGAGTGACTTAAGAGAATCAGTAAGCGTAAAACAAGCGTTAGAGTCTAAGTTAGTTAAAGTATAGATTTACAACTGACTTTGGTTTAATTCCAACTTACTTGTTGTTTATAGGTTACCAGACTCGTCCCGGGCCTTTTTTCACCCCCAGTCGCTCAGGCAAGTTTTCTATCCGTTATACTGTTGTTGTGATGTATATATGTATATGCATTATCTTGCGATAGATGCATGTTGGTTAATTAGCAAATGTTGCGATATATTGAAGCATGCTGATATGGTATATATATGCATGCCTGTTTCGTATTCTTGTCATATATATCTGTTGGTTCAGTTGATAATACCTATGCTAGAGAATAGCAGTAATTTGCATATACCCTTAGTATAGGGACCCAAAGGTGAAAACATTTTCTAAAACCGGGAGTCGAGGATCCCGAGTAGATTTTATATATATATATATGGTTATAGTTTTCAAAACTATTAATCGAATAAGGTTTATTCGATAACTTTATTTATTATTGAATATTATTTTGAATATTCATCTGAGGTCTTATGACTCCTTTATTTTATTATTGAATATTATTTCGAATATTCATCCGAGGTCTTATAACTCCTTTATTTTATTATTGAATATTATTTCGAACATTCATTCGAGGGCTTATGACTCAGCTTATTTTATTTATTGAATATTATTTGAATATTCATTTGAGGATCTATGACTCCGATTATTTGCTGAGATATATTCTTTATTTTATTAAAGAATAAGGTGTCGATAATCAAACTTATTTTCGATTATTCAAATAAAGATAGTACTTTCATATAAGTATATCTTTGGTTATTTAATATCCATTTCAAGTATAAGTTTTAAAACTTCTACTTCGATTATTTTTATAAGGATTATCTTTATGAGAATATTATTTAAATAATAATATTCAGATATTTCTAATATATCGGGACTGATTTATTTTAATAAATCAGCAGTACTCCAAACATTCTTGAAAATGTTTTCGAGTCTTCAAAATGATTTTTAAAGTTAGAGTGGACCCCAAAACTCATTTTTATATTTAAGATCTTCCTTTCAAAGGGGATTTAAATACTCGCTCAAAACCTGGGGGATCCGGCTCTGTGGTGTATTTTACATTCGCAACGTGGTTGCTATTTTGAGAAAACAATTTGATTACTTGTCCAACGTTCGGGAAGTAAGTCCATCTAATTGAGTCGGCATAAGCGACAGGCCGGGGTACGGTCTATCAAAGTGTAAGTGGCTGGGTGGCAGTCCATCAACGCGTAAGAGGCCGGGTGGCGGTCCAGCACAAGGTCCTTATGTGGCCAGGGTGATGACCGGTGGGGTATTCATCCATCTACTAGTAGAAAAGGTTACTTATTGGTATCTTTGCCTGATCAGCAAGATATCGGGTTTATGCCAAAATTCTTTTCCTTTCTAAAATTCATTGGATGTTACCAACTCTGTTCATACTTTACATAACAGAGGTTCCAGGAAATGTTTAAGAGATATATATGTGGATATATATTGGGACTAAATAAAGTATCTCGTAACTTTATTTCATTCAATAATATTTCAAAGATTGAATCTATTCAAGTCTTAACTTGTGGTCTCATCTATGGGATGACTTTTTTTTAAACCTATAATACTTTGAACAGTGGTAGTTCAAGTAGCCTTATAAATGATATAAGTATAGTGAAGTATTTGGTAACTTCATCTTCCTTTAAGCTTATATCCAGTAAGTAATTATCTTACTTTTGATAAAGGTTTTCAGTAAGTTATCTATTAGATACTTGCATTATTGATTACACTATATATTATCTTGTGAGCTGTAAGGCTCACTCTTGCTTTATTTCTTCATCACACAACAACAGTTAGGAAGGATGGCCAGACTCCAGCAGACCCAACACAAGAGCGTGGGAAGCGCCCCGCGCCTTCCCGTTGAGATCATAGCTGCTATAGCTGCAGAGGTAGATCTATCTGTAGATCAGACCATCTACTTTTGAGAATCAATTATGTATAATTATAACTTGTGGCAGATAATGGCAATTAATTGTAAACTTATTAAGTAATCATTTTGGGTTGTAATAACTTTTAAATTATGGATTCAAAGACTTGTACTTATTTCAATTTCATCTCTGAGACTATAACGGGTTGTGGTGTGTGTTAGTGTGGGGTCACAGCATGAGGTTAATTATTATTAATTAAGTGAAGTGATATTGTGGAAAGAAAGACCGTGATGACCCGGATCCCCGACCCCGGATCTGGGGGTGTTACAACAAGCCCTTCGTTCTCAACCTAAAACTTTACAAACAATTTTTACAAGTAAGTCTTAAGAATGAAGAAGTTCTCATTTAGGGACGATCTCGTAGAAAACGAGCCCTTCCCCCTCTTGGTTAAAACTAAAAACATAAAGTTTTACATATGGTTTTTTCTAAGTACAGTTTTTGACCAATGGAACGAAGGAGGACTCGCCTAGGGGCAACCCAAAGAAGGCCATCCCCTTGTTCCTTCGCCCAAAAGGACATAATCTCTTCAATGTTAATGGCCCAAGGTTAACTTTGGGCTAAGGCCTCACCCCTTTAGCACTCGGGGCCGAAGATGTACATTAAACTGCTAAGGCAAAATTTTAGCCGAAGACGCGTAAATACTACAAAAAAATTGCTAAGGCAAAAATAAAGTCGAAGATGCAATGAGTGAAGTAAAAATAAATCACAACAGAATGCTAACAAAATAAAGATGCATTTAAAATTAAAAATTTTGCCCGAAGGTGAGTTAAATTACAAGGGCCCAAAGGCAAGAGTATCAAACAAAAAATTACAAGTCAAAGAAAAATATATAAGGTTGGGTCTTCATCCGAGAGCTCTTCGTCTTCGCCCGAGGAAACCGCAGAGCTTCAACGATTGCCCGACCTATAGGGTCCCTGAAGCTATCATCCAACAGCTGCTTATAATCCCATCCGAGGTCATGGGCCTTTTCCAGGACATAGTCGACGCCGAAGTGGAAGCACCGCTCTTCGGTCTGATCCAGATACTTTTTGGTTTTGCGAAGCTCTTTGCGGGACTTCTTCAGCTGACCATTCCTATGGGCGATTCTCCTGTTTGCTCGGGCGAGATCCCCCTTCAGGTGTTGCTTGTCACCCTACAGCACCTTGGCCGGACCGAACAGCACCCCATTCTCGGTTTGCACCCTCCCAAGCTCCTCCTCGGCCGATGTGGCCCTCCGCTCCAGCTCTTTGACCTCGGCCATCCTGGCCTCCATATCTCAGACCTTTTCTTCCACGGCAGCTGCACAAGGTATGGCCTGCAAAAATACACAAGGCAAAAAATATGTCAGATAAATGAAAGATAAATATGAAGAAGGACTAAAATAAGTAGAAGCAATCTAAAAACTTACCAGAGATAAGAAGGACATCAGCTCGGTGTAAGCTTCAGTCTACAAGGCCGCCGCAAAGGAAGCCTGGTCCGCCGGGAGCTGAAGACCGTGGCAGAGATCTGAAGCCACATCTTTTGTAAACTACCTAGCCAGGTAGACAGTGTGGTCGGACGTCAGAACAGCCCAGTTGGGGAAAAATATCTAAACGACCCCATCCTGGCTCCGGAGCCACTTGGAAGGGGCTCTTTCACCCATGTACTCTAGGTCATCCCCCTGGCCATCTTCAGGAGCCGGAGGGGCCTGTTGAAGCGGAACCGCCCTCTCAGCTTCAGTCCCCTCCTTCATCTCCTCGCCCGAAGGGTCTCAGACAATCTTCTTCCAAACTGTCCCGACCTTCTCTGCCTCCTCCGCAGCTCTCTTTTCTGTCGCCCTGGCCTTCTTCATCTCGATAAGGGCTTCCCTGGAAGACGCTGAAAATAAAGGGAGAAGAAATAAAAGTCAGTCTAAACAGGTATCACAAAATGCTAAGTATACAATGCATGAAAATAGAATGGAGAAAAGGTAGAACGAACATAAAAAAAACAGATATAAAAAAACTACAAGTAATAAATAGACGAAGAAAAAGACTGTTACCCTCACCCCACAAGCTAATGAGCCAATCGTTGTCCCGGTACTCTTCGGGACCTAACTTGTTCACCTTCGTGTCCACCAGGGCTGCGTACAGGTCTTTCTCCTCCTCAGTCAAGTTCAGCATCAAGAATGCCGAAACATTGACCTCCCACCAGACCGAAAGCTCGGCCAGCTTCAGCCCACTGATGAAACTCCAGTGTGTGTGGATGGTCTTGTTGATAGAATTCATGGTCGTCCAATATGCTCGGCTGGCCCGACGGGCGATATTGTAGAAGCCCGGGCTCTTCGAATTCTTCCAGAAGTTGTAATGATACCAGAAGAGTCGGGTGAGCGGTTGAACTACGGCTTGAAGGCCCGGTTGTGGAAATAGTTAATGTGAAAGAATCCATTTGGATCCATCTGCCCTAAAACAATTCCCATTTAACTGAAGAGCCGCCCGAGAATCTTCAGCAACGGCACCCTGAAGGCGTATTTGAAAGTCGTTTCGGAAATGCTGACGGTACAGTCTCCATAGCCCTTCGGCACACCCGGGGTGTCGTAAATTTGCTCGTCTCCTTTGGCGGCGTATAGCCAAAAGAAGCCTCGTGGGACAGAGTAATCGAAATACATCTACCCCACTCGTTCCTTCGAATGCTCCGAATGGTTGTTAGCCGTAGGGTACGTCGCTGGCGAGTCAAAGAGAGCCCTTCCCGTTCTTTCAGGTTGGGAAGAAGAAGTCCCGGCGAGAGTGTTCACTTTGGGAGTAGAAGTCTCGGCAGGAGGATTCGCTCGGTCTATGTCTCTGTATTCGGAAATAAAGAGACAAATTATTCCATGTACTCAGATAAAATAAAAAATAAAAAATAAAAAGACAAGGGTCTGAGTACATGTCCAAGAAATGAGCGAACAAGAAAACGCCCAGAGTCAGCTCCCGAAGGATGTTCTACATACAAATTTTCCCGAAGGAAGTTCTTGCCCCCAGAACCCTTCGCATGCCATCTTTAAACTCAACAGGCAAGGAAAAAAGAAGAACTAAGCACCCTGGGTGAAAGAGATATGTCCTAAGTCCAATCATGTATGAGGATTTAGGAATAACTTTTATGTAATCTGTTTTGATTTCATTGATATTAATAAAAGACTTGTTTTGTTTTTATTGCGGGCTCTATCTATTTAAATGTTTAAATAAGATATACCACATTTTAGAGTAAAGCTTTTTATGGATTGTGATGAGATCATAATAATGAGACCTAAAAGATGATAACTCTAAACTTAAATAGTTCCTGGTCGTAGGATTACTAACTGGTAATTAATAATCCGCAAAGATCGGTACATACTATGCTTGCTTCATTATGAAGGATGTCTGTTCTCATAGACATTTGTGTGGTGACACTATAGCTAGTATGTAGGTGCTTATTATAGAATAAGTTCACTGAACATGACTCACACAGCTGAACAACTGATGGAGTTCACTCACGTGTCAGCAGTTGTTCACATAGTTATAGTTGTACAAGTATCCTTAGACTTGAGGTCATCATAGTCATCTTGTGTACACTGAACTATGATTTGATTTAGTTCTTAGTCTCAAGGGACAATTATAAGGGCTCTACTGGGTATAGGAATTTGTACACGAAGATAGTGTATGATCAATAAAGGATCTACCCCTTCCAGTGTAGGAAGAGAATGTTCAATACTGATTCACTTATGTTAGTTCAGGAATCTCTGACCGGAGTGAATGAAATTATAAAGGAGTTTCTAATTTACATTAAATAGAACTAAGCATAGTGAATGGGAAAGCAAGTGATTAAATAAGATAGGCTTGACAGAAGTTCCATGCCTTGTATTTAATCGTGACATTGCAGCGTAGAAGGAATTAATTGTACGGTAACTACTCACTGAATAGGTTCTTGGTATTCTAAGCAGTGAATTCGTATTATCCGGATAGTCACGATATGCTGAGAAGTATCCCTCACGATGTAGAATAAATATGATTAATTAATTAATCATATTTAATGAATTAGAGAATTTATATAAATAATGATAAAATAGTTTTATTATTATTTATTTCTACTACCGGCTTAATATTGAACCTACAGGGTCACACCATAAAAGAGAATGATTTAATGGTGGAGGAATTAATTAATAATGGCTGATAATTATTTATTTATGAAATAAATAATTAATTGGAAAATTTAATAATTGATTAAATGAGATTTAATTGATTATAAATTAATTAAGAAAAGGTTCTTAATATTATTAATTAAGAATTTAATTTTTGGAAATTAAATCAAGAGAGAGAATTATTTCTAAAGTGTTTAGAAAAAGGATTAATAATTAAAAGGTGTTTTAATTATTAATGAGAATAATAAAGGGTTAATAATAATAATATTTTATGGGAAAATTTTCAGCTGAAAATTTTGCCTATAAATATACTATTATAAACCCTATTTTTGCCTCAACCAAAAAGATTTACAAAACCCTAATTCTCTCCATCTCCTCCTCCTTTCATTACATCATTTTCTTGGTGGATACCGGTGGAGTGCTTCACACTTGAGGAGCAGCTGCTAAGGATCTCCGTTCATCGTTCTTGGATCGCTATTAAAGACCTCCATCTTTCCATTAACGTAAAGCTTCTTAAGGTAAACATACTGAACTACGAATTAAATATTATTTTTCGCATGGATCCTGCGGAGGGTTTCATTTTTTTTAAGATTAAATTTACGTTTTCGCTGCGTTTATGTGCTAAAAACCCTTCAATGGCATCAGAGCTACTTGCAAAAAGTTTTTAATTCGTTTATGTGTTTAACTGTTTTCGATATATGAGCATGTACGTGATTCGTCATGATTCGATGTTGATATAATATGCTTATATATGTATGGTTTTGAATATATGATATTCATGTGAGTTGTATAATCATAAGATGATTATGTAATCTGTATATATACTGATATATACATGATTTATATTTGTTCTAATTATGAGAATCATATTAGATACAGATTCTGAATTGGCTGCTGCAGATTTGCTGAAATCTGGGTCTGGTGTCCGATTTACGCAAACGAATACCCTATTCCATAGGTAAACGAGCGTCTGAACAAAACCGATAGCTAAAGCTATCAACGACTCTTCTGTAAGGCGTTTGACGTCGTTTAGTGCCCGTAAACAGTGATTCTTGTTTTTCTGATTTGATTCTGATTTTTCTGATTTTGTCATATTTTCTTTTTATGATTAGATCATGGATAATATGATATGTTAAGATCAGATTATGTGTTTTAACATGCTTTTATGTGTTGTATGAGCATGGTGGATGGTTATGGCCTTTCGACCTTAGTGTAATGGTTTTGGTTTTGGTTTTAAATACGACTTGCATGTCGTCAATCATTGTAATCATAAATCTCGAATGTAACTCGAGTTATTCTTGTAAGTTCATTAGATTAGTTTTACTTTCAATCATGTAATGTAATTGAAGACTCAAGAAGGCTATCCAATGGAGGTGATACAAAGAAGAAGACGAGACATATAAGAAGTCTAAACAAAGAAGAAGACTTATGTAATAAGTAGTTGTATTTATTTCCATCACCATATTAGATTGACCTTGATCTTTATCGTGAGCTTGATAAAGATCACATAGGATGGGGCCATAACCAAACATATTTACTTTATTGTACTTTACATTTACTTGTTTATTTAATTTTATATATGAGATATATGCCCATGTTTACCATGCGATGATAGATTTATGTGAACTTAAATCAATATAAGGCGTGCTCTAGAAAATCTAGAATAGAATCGTTTCTTGCCTTAACAATAATATTATGAATACGATCATGAGATTCTTGTGTTTATGAAACACGTAATCGAATATGAATTTTCAATATTGAGAGAAAGGATGATTCTATCAATAACAGATTTCTATCTGTAAGATAGGGTTATTAAGTGACGCCTTTTGACAATGCTCCACCCGATCTGGGAATCATCTGATTATCGATTATTGATTTGAAATATTTAATTTAATAAGAAGAATCTCTTTATAATATGATTATGATTGTAACGTAATATAATCCCTCTAAAATTAAATAATATCAAGTAGTAATTGGCCAATGACATAACGGGCTTGTGTCGGTCATAGCCTTCCAACATGGTAGAAAGTGGTTCTTATTTTTAAATCATTATCGTTTCGTGCTACAGCCGAGGGCTTTGATTTCGAAATAAGAAATACTTGTCTATTACATAGAGATGTGTACATTGAATTAGAATCTAAAGGTCGTGGAGACTGATTCAATTGTACGAAATGTTGGGTTAGACTTGACTTATAATATTGAGTTTGTCGTGCCACAGCCGTGACTCAATTATTCAAGAGGCTAAACTTATATTAGGGAATAACATAAGATGTAATTGATAAGAGTTGTCTGCCTATTGAACATCACATGACGTTTTGTGCCACAACCAAGGTTGTGTGATGGAATGTAGGATCCCTATTCCCACTAGCATTATGAATGCTTAATTTTAACTTAGGGGGTTGAAAAAAATTAGATAAACTAGTGGGAGACACTTATGAATAAAGACCCGATTCATATAGTATTTTGAAATGAAATTGAATATTTGCTAAGTGTTGTTATGTGTTTATCATTTACAGATTTACTATATTCGTCATGTCTTCTGCACTATCACTCCGGAGCATACTAGATGCTCACAAGTTGACTGGTCCTAATTTAGCTGTTTGTTTTCACTGTAACAAGTTGGGGCACTGGAAGAGGAACTGCAAGGTTTACCTTGCAGAATTGAAGAAGAAGAAGAAGGGTAGTCAGACTACCGCTTCTGATTCAGGCATGTTCATGATCGAAGTTAATATGTCACTAGGTCAAATTTCTACTTGGGTATTAGATACGGCCTGTGGTTCTCATATTTGCAATTCGTTGCAAGGACTAAAGGGAAGTAGGACTTTAGAAAAAGATGAGGTGATTCTACGTATGGGCAATGGAGCAAGGGTTGCGGCCATATTTGTAGGATCATTTAGTTTACATATGTCTACGGGCAAGACTATTATTTTGAATAATTGTTATTACGTTCCCTCTATTGTGAGGAATATTGTTTCTATTCCTATGTTGGATGTGGATGGTTTTTCATTTATTATTAAGAATAATGAATGTTCTATCCTTAGAGATAATGTTCTTTTTGGACGTGGCATTTTAAATAATGGTTTGTATGTATGTGACGTAGAGCATGATTTACTTCAGATTGAACAAACTAATAAAAGAAAATGAGATGATGAAAATCTGACCTATTTATGGCACTGTGGGCTAGGTCATATTAGTGAAAATAGACTGCGGACATTGCATAAGGAAGGGTTACTTGACCCCTTTGATTTTGAATCATATCCTACATGCGAGTCTTGTCTATTGGGTAAAATGACCAAATATCCATTTAGTGGACATGGAGAGAGGGCTGCAGATTTGCTAGGATTGGTACACACAGATGTATGTGGACCAATGTCTACGTAAGCCATGGGTGGATTTTCGTACTTCATTACTTTCATAGATGATAGATCTAGATTCAGATATGTGTATTTGATGAAACACAAGTCTGAAGCCTTTGAAAAGTTCAAAGAATATAAACATGAAGTGGAGAAACAAACCAAACACAGTATTATAACTCTTCGATCAAATCGAGGTGGTGAATACTTCAATGGAGAGTTTCTAGATTATCTCAAAGAAAATGGTATAGTCTCCCAGTGGACTCCTCCATATACTCCACAGTTAAATGGGGTATCTGAAAGGAGAAATCGAACTTTGTTAGACATGGTTCGGTCCATGATGAGCTATGCGAATCTTCCAGTATTCATATGGGGTTATGCATTGGAAACCTCAGCATATTTACTGAATAAGGTGCCTTCTAAATCTGTTCCTCAAACACCATATGAGATATAGAAAGAAAGGAAACCGAGTCTTAAACACGTTAAGATTTGGGGATGTCCAGCTTATATCAAGAAAGTTGACTCAGATAAGCTGGAATCTCGATCCGTAAAATGTAATTTTGTGGGATATCCTAAAGAGACTTTGGGGTATTACTTTTACACCGATCATCGGGTGTTTGTCTCCAGACATGCTACCTTCTTGGAAAAGGAGTTTATCCTTGAAGGAAACAGTGGGAGCAAAATTGAACTTGATGAAGTTCAAGAAGCACAAACTAATACGGATCAAGTGGAAACACCTGTTCAGACTGAACAACCTTCTGTGGAACAGCACATTCGTAAGACAGGGAGAGTGTCTCGCCAACCTGAGAGGTATTATGGCCTTGTCATTGAGAATGACAATGAGTTGTCAATCATTGATGATGACGACCCTGTGACCTATAATGATGCTATGAGTAGTGTTGACTCAGAGAAATGGCATAGTGCCATGAAATCCGAAATGGAATCTATGTATACCAACCAAGTATGGACTCTGGTTGAGGCGCCTGAAGGTGTTAAGCCTATTGGGTGCAAGTGGGTATACAAAAGAAAGATTGAAGCAGATGGCCAGGTGGAGACCTATAAGGCCAGGCTCGTGGTAAAAGGATTCAAACAAAGACAAGGGATTGACTTTGATGAAACTTTTTCTCCTGTAGCCCTGTTAAAATCAATTCGGATTTTGCTTGCGATTGCTGCTTACTACGACTATGAGATCTGGCAAATGGACAGTGAAAACGGCCATCCTCAATGGGGAACTTGAGGAGGAAGTGTATATGACACAGCCAGAGGGTTTTCTTTCCAAGGGAAATGAACACCTAGTGTGTAACCTGCTGCGAACCATACATGGTTTAAGGCAAGCTTCTCGTAGATGGAACATCCGTTTTGATGAGACAATCAAAGAGTTTGGTTTTATCAAAAACATAGATGAACCATGTGTCTACAAGAAGGTTAGTGGGAGCGCGGTAACATTTCTTGTATTGTATGTGGATGACATACTTCTTATAGGAAATGATATACCGATGCCACAATCAGTCAAAGTATGGCTATCAAAGAACTTCACCATGAAGGACTTGGGAGAAGCATCCTACATTCTCGGTATGAAGATCTATAGAGATAGATCTAGAAGAATGATAGGTCTTACCCAGGGTACATACATCCAGAAAGTGCTTAAAAGGTTTAGCATGGAAAACTCCAAAAGAGGTCTCATACCGATGAGCCATGGAGTCTCCGTTTCCGAAAAAATGTCTCCTAAGACACCTGAGGAAAGTGAGTGTATGAGTAAGATTCCTTATGCTTCAGCAATAGGATCTATCATGTACGCGATGTTGTGTACAAGGCCTGATGTTGCTTATTCAATTAGTGTGACGAGCAGATATCAGTCCATTCCAGATGAAGACCACTGGAAAGCAGTGAAAAACATCCTTAAGTACTTGCGAAGGACTCAGGACATTTTTCTTATTTTTGGTGGTGAATCTGAGTTGAAAGTAGAGGAGATGTCAACGTCGAGAGAGTTGACACACATAACAATGTAGCAGACCCACTCACAAAGCCACTTTCTCAGAGTCACTTTGATCATCATAAAGACAAGATGGGTATTAGATACTAGAGTGATTGGCTTTAGTACAAGTGGGAGATTGAAAGAGATATGTCCTAAGTCCAATCATGTATGAGGATTTAGGAATAACTTTTATGTAATCTATTTTGATTTCATTGATATTAATAAAAGATTTGTTTTATTTTTATTACGGGCTCTATCTATTTAAATGTTTAAATAAGATATACCACAGTTTAGAGTAAAGCTTTTTATGGATTGTGATGAGATCATAATAATGAGACCTAAAAGATGATAACTCTAAACTTAAATAGTTCCTGGTCGTAGGATTACTAACTGGTAATTAATAATCCGCAAAGATCGGTACATACTATGTTTGCTTCATTATGAAGGATGTCTGTTCTCATAGACATTTGTGTGGTGACACTATAGCTAGTATGTAGGTGCTTATTATAGAATAAGTTCACTGAACATGACTCACACAGCTGAACAACTGATGAAGTTCACTCACGTGTCAGCAGTTGTTCACATAGTGATAGTTGTACAAGTATCCTTAGACTTGAGGTCATCATAGTCATCTTGTGTACACTGAATTATGCTTTGGTTTAGTTCTTAGTCTCAAGGGACAATTATAAGGGCTCTACTGGGTATAGGAATTTGTACACGAAGATAGTGTATGATCAATAAAGGATCTACCCCTTCCAGTGTAGGAAGAGAATGTTCAATGCTGATCCACTTATGTTAGTTCAGGAATCTCTGGCCGGAGTGAATGAAATTAGAAAGGAGTTTCTAATTTACATTAAATAGAACTAAGCATAGTGAATGGGAAAGCAAGTGATTAAATAAGATAGGCTTGATACAAGTTCCATGCCTTGTATTTAATCGTGACATTGCAGGGTAGAAGGAATTAATTGTACGGTAACTACTCACTGAATAGGTTCTTGGTATTCTAAGCAGTGAATTCGTATTATCCGGGCGATATGCTGAGAAGTATCCCTCACGATGTAGAATAAATATGATTAATTAATTAATCATATTTAATGAATTAGAGAATTTATATAAATAATGATAAAATAGTTTTATTATTATTTATTTCTACTACCGGCTTAATATTGAACCTATAGGATCACACCATAAAAGAGAATGATTTAATGGTGGAGGAATTAATTAATAATGGCTGATAATTATTTATTTATGAAATAAATAATTAATTGGCAAATTTAATAATTGATTAAATGAGATTTAATTGATTATAAATTAATTAAGAAAAGGTTCTTAATATTATTAATTAAGAATTTAATTTTTGGAAATTAAATCAAGAGAGAGAATTATTTCTAAAGTGTTTAGAAAAAGGATTAATAATTAAAAGGTGTTTTAATTATTAATGAGAATAATAAATGGGTAATAATAATAATATTTTATGGGAAAATTTTCAGCTGAAAATTTTGCCTATAAATATAATATTATAAACCCTATTTTTGCCTCAACCAAAAAGATTTACAAAACCCTAATTCTCTCCATCTCCTCCTCCTTTCATTACATCGTTTTCTTGGTGGATACCGGTGGAGTGCTTCACACTTGAGGAGTAGCTGCTAAGGATCTCCGTTCATCGTTCTTGGATCGCTATTAAAGACCTCCATCTTTTCATTAATGTAAAGCTTCTTAAGGTAAACATACTGAACTACGAATTAAATATTATTTTTCGCATGGATCCTGCGGAGGGTTTCGGTTTTTCTTTAAGATTAAATTTACGTTTTCGCTGCGTTTATTTGCTAAAAACCCTTCACTGGGTCGGCTCCCGAAGGTTGTTCCACAACCAAAACCCCCGAAGAGAGTTCTTGACTGAGAACAACTCGCATGCCCTTTTTAAACCTAGTGGGTGCCCCTAAAAAAGCAAACCCAGAAAAAAGGCCTATTACCTGCCTAGAGAAAGCACCCCGTCAAAAATAACAAGGACCCCAGAAAACATTTTTTAGAAAAAACAAGCTTGCATGCAAAAAAACATCCCAAAAAGAACTTGCATGTAAAACGTAAAGAAATACGAGAAACACTTACTGATTTGAAGGTGTTGCTTAACCGAGATGGGATGGTTAGAAAATGTGGAGTTGTTGTTGCCCGTAATTGAAAGACTTGAAGAGGTTATTGTTGTTTGTGTTTGGTTGCAAAAGGAAGATAAAGAAAATACAAAGATACACTATAGCTATTTATATAGGCGCCTAAAAGCATTTGGGTGCCAAAAAAGCGATGTTTGGGGCTTTTTTGAAATGAACGACCCTGATGAAATTGGTTAAAATTCAACGGTAGGGATTAAGTTATGGAACGACGTGACAGACAGTTGTCCCATTAATACACCCATGACATTGTCATATATACGAACGGGATCGAGGCGAGACCGCAGTAATCGTCCTAGAGTTTCTTCACCCCAAGATGGCCCGAGATCGGTGTCCATCAGACCGACCGAAGGCCCAGCCGAAGGACAGGGACATGTTAGCTATGGGCCCAATAAGGCCTAATGAACGAAGGCCCATTAGACGACGTCACTACTGTGCCGAATGCCCATAGAGCTCCGCAGGCCGAGGCCCATTTCTCCTCCAACCGTGGGGATTATACAATCATAATGCCCCCTTTTCACTCCTCTTTATTACTAAGGTGTAACGGATGAGCATTCATGTCAAAATTTGGGTATAAAACCCTTGGAAAAGTAAGACAAAATGATTACACACACATTCTCTCACTTACTCTCTACATTCTTGTATTTCCAAAACCCACTCTACATCAAGATTTTTATTCTCACACCGGAGGTGAATCGGGGGGACAATCTCTCACATTATCTTCCATTTCAGGTAGAATCCGCATGCAGTTCATAAGAGGCCGAAGGCCGTATTTGCAGTACGAAGGAGATCTGAGCGTAACACCCATCATCTTCTATCTATTCATTTGAGGGAAGATCACGACTTCTTTTTATTTGAGATCGTCGAAACATGTTTCTCTGCCTTTCGCCGCTTAAGAATGGCTTTGCGGAGATCTCTTGAGAGTTGATGGTTGGTTGCCGCCTTCTTGTTCTAGAGGCTGGAAGGGTATTATTATCGTGATTCTTTTTCCAGATGTATGTGAACAGAGCGACAAACTCCTTTTTCATAAATTGGTCCAAAAGTCGGCTTCACGTCATTATTTTTTCATTCATTACATGTCTGAGAGTAATTGAATGATATTTTTGTGTTCTATTTTACAAGATTTATGGTAGACTTTTTTTCCTCCTATTCCATAATAATATTAATTTTTTTCTATCGCATCGCGATATAAATTACCAACTTATACCTTACGACCAAACGATTAAAACTTCTCACTCCGGTAATATAGGCTTGTAATTTATTTCCACCGTATTAGAAAGAAAGCCTATTTCCTAATTCCATTTTTCCTTTTCATAATTTGTAATCCATGAATAATAATTTGATTGATTATTATACTCAAGCAAGTAATAAAAGAAAATAAAATTGAGAAAAAAACCTAAATCGGTGTCCGTGCGACACTGACCAAGATGATCTTGACATTCGTGCGATTGGATCGTTCTTAAATATTTTGAAAAAATTGAAACATGAATATGAGACTAAACACTCATAAATATTCGTGCCATTGGTTGATTGTTAAAATAACAAATAAAATAAATTAATTTTTTCTGAAAATTTTGACTTATCACTAAAATATATAGATTTTGACATCTGTATAAATCATTCATAAATATTTTTAAATAAATTGAAACATCAATATGAGACTAAACACTAGTAAGAAGTAGGGGTGTACATGATTCGGGTTAAACCGACCAAATCGATCCAAACTAGCCTTATTTCTCCCAATCCAAACCGAAATTTTTTAAACCGAATGTATTTGGGTTGAAAAACGGTAAACCTGATTTAAATGGGTTGGGTACGGGTTTCAATTTTTTTAAACCGATCTGACTCAACCCGATTACAAATATATATGCACTGATTACAAATTTCCATATACTAGTTTATAACCCGTGCTTTGCATACGGGTATTTCAAAAATTATTTAATAAAATAAATAAATTTATAATTAAAATTGAATAATATAATACTGAAAGAATAAGTTATTTATATAATAAGTGTATTGCATCTACATATTATGATAAATTTATTTAAGAACTAATTTCGTTACATAAGTTATTTTTATGTTATATATTTTATGAGATTATTTCTATAAATAGATCTTTAAAATTTAAAGTTTACTTCAAATTTGTATTTAAAACTTACCATAAGTAACACAATTCATATTTATAATTGTATTGCAAAGTTTCTATAATTAAAACGGGTCATGATAAATATATGGATCTTTTATAAACCTAATATGGATACCATACCTAAAAATGGATAGTCCATTGGGTCAAATTAAAATTAAAAATTATATCGAGCCAAAATATGGATACCAAACTTTAGTAAAGGGTTATCCAGCAATTTATAATATATAGATTTATTTTAATCATACATGAATATTGTAGAACCTCTTTGTTGATTGCCCGAGGGTTGTGATAATTTGGTTATCTATCTATTCTAGCTGCGGCACTTGCAATATGACAGTCGACCAACTGGTTGAACTTTATTTGTTTGCACCGCTGAAGTATGTCAAATTATAAACCAACTGCAAGTGTATTGTGCAAAATATGTTTGATTTAAGTTATGTAATATATAGTTCATCAACTTCCTTTATTTACAGAGCATGGTCTGCAAGAATCAGATTGTGTTGATATAACTGCAGTCTGGTTTGGTTCTCACTTTATAGAGTAACAAACAATCCTACATGTAAGCTTTACTGAGTTGTAGCAAGTTTGAGTGAGGCTTCAGCTTTATTATTCTATAAGAAATAGTTTATTTGTTTAATAACCCGAACAAATCGATCCAAACCGAAGCACCTTAATTGGGCTGGATCATAAATTTATATTTTATGGTTTGGATTGAGAATTTACGAACTCGATTAAATTTGGCTGAGTTGTTAAATTCTTCTAACCCGTACAACCCGAACCGTTAGTAAAAAGTACCAGTCAAACTACTGGTTAACTTTTAAAATAGCAAACCAAATATATTTATTTTTTCTAATTTTTTTATTATATCACTCAAATATATAAATCTTGGCATCAATACTATTCAATCATTTATAAATAGTTTTAGAAAAATCGAAACACCAATCTGAGAATAAATATTAATTAAAAGTAGTAGTCAAATCACTTGTTAATTATTAAAATATAAAAATAAATAATTTTTTATCTGAAACTCTTTTCAAATTACGAAAACTCTTAATATTCATATGGTTCAATAATTGAAAAATAGTTATAAAAAATCTGAATAATATTCATAATAATCTAATATATAAAAATTAAAATATTTTTTAAATTTTTTAGAACCGAACCGGAACCAGCTGAGTTAAAATGACAAAAGGTCGATATCAATTTTTTAACAGACACATTTCTGTGTTCACGCTCGAGCCTTAGCGAACCGAGGCCCGAGCTCGAGCATGTTCGCTCTAAAGCAAAAGGATAGGAACCCTCGATAATAAACACACGCAAACACACCTATAATATATACACCACACACAAACATACACACACAATTGAGAAAAAGATGAAGAAAGAAGACGCAGTAAAATTGATAAGCTCCGAGGGATTCGAATTCGTGATCGATAGAAACGCCGCTATGGTTTCTCAAACCATCCGCAATATGCTCACTTCTCCCGGTATCTAATTAACCTAGCCTTTCTTTAATTACATTCAATTTTATTCATTTAATTGTGTTTTTGTTTTAATTTGACGAAATTGGGTTTATATTGTGTTTGATTTGTGTTGTTAGGGGGTTTTTCGGAAACTGAGCATGGTCTAGTCAGGTTTCCGGAGATTAGTACTACTATTCTCGAGAAGATTTGTCAGTACTTTCATTGGTCTCTCCAGTATGCTAGGTTTGGACTTTTCGATTTTTTTGTTTTGTCGGGTTATGTTTTTCGTGTTTTGTTTGATTGTTATAATTGGATTTTCGTTGTTTGTAGGTGGTAATGAGATATGGATTACTTAAGTTGTGTTGACGAAAAAGGATATTGATGATAAAGTAAATGTGAATTGGTTATGTTAATGTGTTGATCTGCCAACGTTGCCTTGACGAATGAGAATATTGATAAAAAAAAAGTAAATGTGAATTGGATATATTAATGTGTTGATCTGCTTACGTGGCATTGACGAATAAGAATATGAATAATAAATTAAATGTGAATTGGATATATTAACGTGTTGATCTGCTTACGCTACGTTGACGAATAAGAATTTTGATGAAAAAGTAAATGTGAATTGGATATGTTAATGTGTTGATCTGTGTTGGCCTTTTTTAGTAGTTGTGTAAATGAGTTTATCTGTCTCTCTTGGGTATCTTGCATTAGCGTAATCAGCATTGTGCTGCTTTGGAATTTTGAATGTCATGTTCTATGTCAACTTGAATGTGTTTTTTTCTAATTGACCCTTTTTTAAATTCATTTGAATCTTGATACTTGTTTTACTGCTAAACAATTTAGAATCTTGATTTCGGATTTTTTTTTAATGTTTATCTGGGTCTAATGCTCCTTTGCTGGACTTGAGTGGGGAAAGGGTTAAATAAATCATTTAGTTGGGACTGACTGAGAATGTGCAAGTGTTTGCCGTTGGTGGTGTAAGCATAATTGAGATGTTTCATCACTATTACTGTTATGTTTTCTCCAAGATGCATTCTCTTGTATTTATTTGTGCTATCCCTGATAATATTCATGAACTATTGGGATAATGTTTCCGTTTAAATATTCCTTTGAATGATCTATTATTTTTTGCAGTTGCTAAATAATAATTTGGCTAAAATTACTCTCTACACTCTATTGTCTATCTAGTTTTGTTCTTAGACTTCTTTGAGGGCTATCTAGTTTGTCTGTGTTCCTTTGTTGGGTTTTCTTTTACATTTTTGTGCTATTTAGAGGGTGAGGGGGCTACTTGTTAATTCTAGCTATTCCATCTTGGGTAATCAACAACGGGCAATGCTTAAAAAACCCCATAGCCAGTGATAGCTGTTGGCGTCACTCTTTATTCTTTACTATGTGTGTGTGCTTGTATCACTTACACACGGAAAATTTATGTATCAGCGGAAAGGAGACAGAATTTTACATTGAACCTGAACTCACTCTGGAGCTGATGATGGCTGCTAATTATCTACACACTTGACAGGGTGAGTTTTTTTTTTCTTTCCAGAATCCTAACATGGTTAGCATTTTGCCATTTTCCATCTAGTCGTGTTAAAATACATATTTGCATTTGCATATATGTCCTAGTGCTGTCTGTTGCCTTGAAAACATAAAATTTAGCCTTTTCTTATTCCTTCTTTTGTTACTCTTTCACTTTGGCGATTATATTTGTGTTGTGGGGCTTTTTCTTTTGTCATTCTTACAGTTCTACTTGTATATTAGAATCCAGGATACTTGAGGATGGGCTGCTGGTCAAGGTCATAAGGATCTAGAAGAGTTAATAACACATTTACTATTCCAGTTTTAGGTATTATGCTCTTCTGTTTCCGTTATCAATGTATGTAGGAATGAAAAGCTGTAGCCATATATAATGCTAATACTTGGACAAAAACCTTGACTGTTTGTACATTAGAAATTTGTCTTTTAGTACTATGAATGGATGATAATAATTATAATCTGTGCTACTTAAAATTATTGTTGCTTCCTTAAAAGTCTTTGCATCCAGCAAAATATTGACCATGTGCACGTTCCTGTTTGGAAAGGTAGATAGACCTGTTTTTCAATATATACATGTGGCGTGGAGTAAGAAAAGAGAGTTCTATTGTCTTACAATGTTTACATAGTTATTTTGGCCATAAAGACCGAAGCAATTAGGCCGGTTGAAACCTTTAATGTACATGTATGTAATATGTATATTAAAAAGTTGAAAGAAAAATGAAAAACACGTAAGATATTAACACAAGACA
The DNA here is from genome assembly GCF_009905375.1 of Apium graveolens. Taxonomy (NCBI): domain Eukaryota; kingdom Viridiplantae; phylum Streptophyta; class Magnoliopsida; order Apiales; family Apiaceae; genus Apium; species Apium graveolens. The sequence goes on along the minus strand of NC_133657.1, from coordinate 146,846,077 downwards.
GTTAATATATATATATATATATATATATATTTTTTAATAGTTAAAATTCTTATTTTTTTACTAATTTAAATTTCTTTGCTTGTTTGACATTTTAGACATTGACATGTTTTTTGTCAATTTAGATTAAAATTTTCTTATGTTTATAATTATATGAGTAGCTTTTTTTGGCAGGTGTATAGCCTTGTCTACTTATTTCCTGTTTCAGGTGAATCATATATTTGATCACTATTATAAAGTATAATTCTAGACATACACAGAAATAATGTTGCTGGAAATTTTTAAATATATATTGAGGAAAAATACACTAGGAAGATTGGTATTTTTAGCATGTGATTCCTCAATGCCGAGGTGCCTGCTTCAGACCGTTTTACACGTTAGACTAAAGCAAGAGCAGATGCTTTGTCATGCTTCAAAGAATCACTCTGGTTTCCTGAAGCGTTGTCAAGGTGGCTTAGGCCTGGTTTTAAACTATGATACAAAAATATAGATGACATGAAATCAGTACATGTATAATGTAGTACAAGTCTTGCTATACAAGGTTGTATATTATCTAATCATATTAATGTCTGAATTCAGAGTCTTTAATATTTACCATATCTACGGTGTTTGGTATTTGTCTTCTCTTTTATATGATAGTGGTTCTTGAGAAAGGTTATTATTTAGCAAAGTTAGAAATGCAACCTTATTATTGATTGAAGTGGTCGAAAATTGATCAAATTACTACTTTTGTAGGAGAATTAGTAGTCAGGGGTACTCTTGGAGTCCTCTGAGATTTTTGGGCTATATACTAGATACGTAACATATAGCTAGAGATAAGAGTTGAAGAAACGAAAGTGAAGAGTTTATATATTTGCTATTTATAAGTGTATTTTATTTATTGTAGAGATAAATTGTATATTTATCTATATGTGTTGACACCCGGGGGTAGTTTTTTATAAGATATAGGTTATTAATTATATGGTCATATGCTAAGGGGCCTAGGTCCATTAGGTTATTTTATTAGGATTTCTATAACTTATACAAGCATTGTAATCCTGACGTATTATTTTAGACTTGATAATTGAAATATTATTGAATATTGAATTAGGTCTTTTCATGGGGTTCGGAACTCCTTGGGGCAGTGAACTTTTTGTTGTTAATCCACCCAAGTTCTATTTTGTATTTGTTTTAGTTTAAAATATCCATCTTAATTGTCTTGCATCAGTTTACAGTGCTGAATTGATTTACTTGCTGGGCTAAAAGTGATTCTATATCCATAATATAGCACTCAAATAAAACAACACTCCAGTGAAATGTTAAACATGGGTGCTAAATTTAAAACCAAGTGCAGATGTTACTATGTTGGTGCTAAATATAAAACCAAGTGTAGATATTGCTATGTTGCAGTAATTGCCACATAGTGACAAATATAATTATGCATTAGAAGATTAGGTGGTGGAAATCTAGCTATATTGATATTTATTCGGTGTCTTTTAAATCTATGCATCATCGGAGCATAAGTTATATTTGAACATCAAAATTCACTTTTTAAATATATTTTAGTACTACCATCGGACATGCTCTGGCGGTCCCTTATTACCGACCTATTATTTCGGAGTTCACTGAATAGACGATGTATTAGAGTAATATGTATCAAAATTTTGAAACCATCAAATTCCTCTTTAATGTTATATTTCCCTTTTTGTGAAAGACTTTGAAACTATGATATCAAATTACTCATCTAAACATTATCATTTTTTGGAGTATTCTGGAAATTAATCCTCCCTCTGCGACTGCATATAACGATAATATTAATGTATATTTTCATCATCATATGGGATGCACAGGCCACCTTTCATTGGAATCCGCCATATAATTAGCGATGAAACAGTTTAAACCTTTTTATAGCTTTCCTTTCTGCTGTATGATTTGTTCACCATGTTTCTAGACTTCATAAAGTAAGCCCTCTACAGTAAAACCTCTGTAAATTAATACTCGATTAATTAATAATCTCTCTAAATTAATAATTTTGTCCGGTCCCGACTTGGGCCAGTTCAAAAAATGATCAATTTTGATAAGATAATAAGATAATAATTTTTTTGAAAACCCTGTATAAAAATATGGTCCCAATAAAACTATAAATTAATAATTCCCTTATATTCATAAAAATATATCTATTACATCTTTGTAAAATATGATTCAATTGTAGTTTGCTTTTTCATATAATTTAAATCAACATGAATCTCATCCCTAATCTTCCTTATTGCATCCAAAAGTTCGGGTGTGGTACTTTCATGTTGCATCAAAAAGTTATTAAGCATTTTTGATGCCTTGAGTGCTTCTTAATTTGAATTTCTCAAGCCAACCTTGAGAAAAAGTGTGCTCCTGATCTTGTTGAGGGTATAAAATTTTCATGGTCTCTTTTGCCTTCTCTAAAATTAGCTCTCCCGTCATATTAACACGATCTTGGTACTGGAGAAACCATTCATAGAGAACCTTCTCCATATTTGGATATTTTGCTGGTTTATGTCGCTTAATATCTTTTCTTTTCTCCAAGTAATTAGCTGCAAGATAGTCTGCTGACCTTTTCAGTGTATTTGATATTGTACATTGACTAACTTTTAGATGAAACTTATTCTCGAGCCACAACTGGAGATCTTTTTGAGTGCATGATGAATTTTCTCTTTTATATTCACATAATGCTTTTCTTGCTTCATCCGTCATTGTTGATTTTGTGACACCTTTTAGATAAGAAGCCATTGTTTTGTTTGTATAATTTTTCCCCCAATCTAGTATATACAGTATATATAATATATTTTATGACTACACATACATTGAATACTTTCTATGTAAAATACAATGAATTAAATTAATTCATGTACTTTGAATTTTCCTAATATACATTGAATATTTTCTATGTAAAATACAATGAATTTAACTTATACACTACATGGACTTTGAATCTAATATATTGTACATTACATTGACTTTCTAAATTCATATACATTGAATTAATTGAATTAAGTATAAAATATAAATTGTACAATTCATTTTATTTAAATTTATGTGAATAAAAATTTAATCAAAAGTTAATTTTGTTTGCTACCGAAAATTCTCTATAAATTAATAATTATTAATTTATCGATTAATTAATACCTCTCTAAATTAATAGAATTCTCCGGTCCCAACTATATTAATTTATAGAGGTTTTACTGTATATTGCTATCAATTACAGACCTTGTTATGCCGACAAGCTTTGTAGCCATTCAGGTTATGACAGTATTGCTTTTAACAATGTGTGATCCAAACTGTGAGCATGTAGAGTTGTATTGGCAATTATATCGTGATGCAGAGCAACTTAAACGTTAATATTTATATATTTTAGGTTATTATTTAGGATTAAGTTATTAATTGCAATTTATTATGAAGTATAGTTTTATTCGACACAAGTTTATAATCATGATTATTCTAGGTTATGATAGTAAAGTAATAAGAAGAGATAATATATTTTATTGTCTAGTAAAGTAATTAGATGTGCATCACCGATTAGAAGCCATTTCTTTTTTAGAATTAATATAGGTTTTGAGAGTTCTCCTCCTATATTAGATCTTTATAATAGCGAAACATTGATTGATTATTGAAATTTAAGATTTCATCTTGTCATGAGTTGTAATGTGAATTGGTATGCATATGAAGCTCTTGGTCTAATCTAGCAAGTACAAAACGAATGGTTTAGGCATAGTGATAAAGCCCTTTGCGTACATTTTGCGCCAATATTATTCTGGTTTTATAAGGAATCACCAACATTCTGCTATGTGGCGCCTGTAGCTCAGTGGATAGAGCGTCTGTTTCCTAAGCAGAAAGTCGAAGGTTCGACCCCTTCCTGGCGCGCCTCTGTTTTTTTTCCTTTCAACTAATTTTAATTGGTTTTACTTGGCTTATATGAATTGATGATTCATTGGGTTTTATGGGTGGATAAATCTTTGATTCATGTGGTTATCTATGATCAGTGTTCTGAAAAACGCATTAAGCGGCGGTCGTTAAACGGAATGGGAATATTAAGCGCTTCGATTTTATACTAATTAGAAAATTAAGCGTTTTTAAATATTAAGAGGCCTTATGAATGGATTAAACGGTCAAACCGATTTTGACTTGTCAAATTTTTAATTTTAAATATTAATTTTTATTTTAGTAAAACAATGATCTTGATTAAAAAATAAAAATATATAAGTTTTTAAGAAAAATTTATATTTATATTCTTGATATTTTATTTATTTTCATTATTTAATATTATACATATTATTATTATATATAAAATTTTAAATAAATATTATTTATCCGCTTATAAACCCACTTAAAATTCCGCTTAAGCGTCTGCTTAACCGCTTAAGCGCTAGAAGGTCTTACAGCCGCTTAGAACCGATTTGTGCTTTTCAGAACACTGGCTATAACTCTATTTATCAATACTAGCTTAAATCATGTGCGCCCGGGTTTTCGTTAATATTAAATTTTTATATTTATTTCGTCATATTATAAATTTAAAATATTTATATAAATTTATAATAGTTAGAAATTTATAATTAAAATTTAGGATAACATGTGGTCGTAGGATAAGTAGATTATATTTAGTATTTTAACAATTTAGTAATATAACGGATATATAACATTATTTAATTATTTTTTAATAATAAGATAAATTGTAATCGTAGTTTAGTAGAATAAGTATACTATGTCTAGTAGTTTAATAATTTAATAGTTTAACAAATATATAACACTATTTATTTATTATTTTAATAACTAAAATTAGGGGATAACCGTTAAACCAAATTATAACTCATTCACCGTTATTATAGTAAGGTATATATATTCTTTTCCTCGGGGTGAACTTAAAAACATAAGGTAAAAAAAAGTGCACCTTCCTGGATTAAAAATTTCCAAATTAGTTTCAATTGATTTATGACTGGCTTTGTACAAGTACACTTAGACCGTGATGAATTAATACTCGATTAGTTAATTATTTTTTGTAGTACCGATTTTGTAATATCCGAGATATCGCGTGTAATTATTTTATCAATAAATGATTAGTGTGTGATTATTACGTGAATTTTGGTAAATTGTCTGTTGGTTGATAATAATGTTTAGATGTTTATATATGATAAAATATGAGAATGCTAATTTAATTATGTTCAGAATAAAATATAGATAAGTGTGGCATTTTTCTGGTGATTTTTGGAGTGTTATATGATTTTATATCAATTTAGGAATTTATTAATTATTTTTTGAATAATTACAAAACTATTTTATAAAGTTGGGAATCGTCCGACCTCAACCGTTTTCAAGATTTTACAACCCGAAACTCTTCCGAAAACTCCTTCCTAACCTAATCCGGTAATTCCAGACATTTTCCGTATTTTGACTTTTTCGATCCGGATTACGGTTTGACCCGTGCGCGTCCCGGCGCACAATTTTCGATACGATAATAATTTCGATAAAGCAACAAAACCCGTATTCTCAAAAGACGAGATAATATTATATTATTTTCGTATAAATTATTTTATAAGAAGCCCGGTTTGGATAATTATCCACTACAGATATCAAATCGGATCATTTTTGCAGTTACTTTTTTTTATCGTAGTTAAATCACAGCCGCCACCCTTCGGGTGCGCACTGGGTAAACCCTACGGGCTCACGCAATAGCCTGGAAACCACGTGAACCAAAATAAACCGCATTTAAGCGACATGCTCTGACTCAGGAGGCATAATCATAATTTCTTCTCCCGTGGGATTCGAACCTGTGACCAAGAGGATAGTTATCCCCTCTTTAACCAACTGAGGCAACCCTTGCAGGCCGTTTTTATCGATCCAAAATGATCCAACACGAACCAATATTTCATAAATATATATAGCCCTTTTATTATTTCATTTTATTCGTATAATCATAATCGATCAGTAAAAATATGAAATTTACAAAGAAAACTCTAATTATTCATTACGTTCTTGAAAATTCAAACGCATAAACGAAGGCGTTATCGGACTCTGATTCGGGCGTGCCATATATCAAATCGAAGATCTCGAAAAGTTCTTTCTGAATCAATCAACCATTTTAGTGCAGAAATCAAGGTATTTTTCTTATTTAATTGTTTTATTTTGAATTAATTAAAGATTAAATTATGAAATTTTGTTCTTGATGTTGTTTGTGTGATTTGATGGCATAATCATGTAGATAATTTTCTTCTGATCAATTTGGTATATTATATGTCAAAAATAGAGGTAAATAACATGGTGAAAATGGGGTTTGATTCTGTTAAAATTGAAATTAGGGTTCTAAGGGTTTGAATGTTCTAAATCGAATTTGGGGGTTTTATTTTTAATGATTCTGGGGATGAATGATTGATACCAATCGATAGATCGTGGAAAAAGCAATTTATTGACGCAAACATGAACGACGGGGGATGACTGGAGCAGGCTCGCCGGAAAAACACTCGTGGGGGCGTCAGAAACTTCGGCGAGGTTTTCCGGCTGAACCACAAGTCGTTTGATCAATATAATATCAGAAATGGACTCCTGGCAAATTGTAGAGCATCCCCTGTTAATTTCATAATGTTCTGGGTTAGTTTCAGCCGACCGGAAAAGCTCCATGGCGGCGGCCATGGAGTTCCGGTCGACCGAAGGAGGAGGACGGGGACGGGGGTTACCATTTCCACCCCTGTTGTTTACAAAACCTACAAATCTTATATTTCAGTTTTAAAAACTTATAAAAATCTGATTTATGTTTTAAAACTTTCAAAAATCAGATTCTTGTTTTACTATTTTCAGAAATTGTATTTTCTTTTTATATTATTTTCAGAAATTGATTTTTCAATTATTTAAAAATTCAAAAATTTAGTATTCAATTTCTTAAAATTATTTTTAGTTTAAAAATAAATTTTATTTATTTAATTAATTGATATTAGTTGATAATTAATTATTTAATTAGTCAATTAATTTAAATATTAATTGATTAATTAATTTAATTAGTTATTAATTGATTTTAATTAATTATTTAATAAGATTTAATTATTTATTTTGGGTTTAAAAATCCTGAAAAAAAATAATTTCGAGCTTCCCAATATTATTTAAATTATTTTCAAAACTCGATAATTATTATTAAATCATTTTAAAGCCAGATTCAGGTGTTCGAACCCTATTATTTAATTATAAAATGATTCAGAGTCTCATTTTAACTCCGAAAAATGTTCAAAAATTCGTATTAAATACTTGAAAAATCATTTTTAACCCCGAATCTTCTTTGAAAAATTATTTTGATCGAATATCTTTCGTGCTATGTGCTACGTGCTATCTGATTGATGTGTTATATGCCTATGTGGTTATTGGTTGACGATTTTTGCTGTAACTTTAAATCCGTAAATCGGATTTGGGTAAAACGAAGGGTATATAAAAGCTTATGACGTCTGTGTGACGATTAGAATGATATGAGATTGAGTATTGATAGATACTTGTGATGCTTAGCTGAGTAAGCGAGGCATAGAAAAGAAAGCCAGTGATTAGTAAATAGAACTGAAGTGTAGAAAAAGAAAGCAAGTGATCGATGAATAGAAGCAGGGCATAGAAAAAGAAGGAAAGTGATGGAAAAGTAAAAGTGTGAGATGGGGACAAGTAAAGTTGGAAATCATCGGTGACAAGGAAAGTACTTCTGGATCTTCTTCAAGATATATTGCAAATATTTTCAGACTTTTTCATAACATATTTCTAGTATTTAAAATAAATCATGTTTTATATTGCAAGCGCTTTAAACTATTCAACCTTGAACCCTGATTCTTATTAATCTTGAGTCATAAGCCTTATTCTTCATAAACCATTGATTGTTGAATTCTCAGATACGAGCTAGACACATACGATACTACTCCACAAATACATATCTACCACATACTGATTTCTGATATTGAATTGCTTGACATACCAATCCTTATTCCTTGTTTAACAGAAGACCAATCCTTGTAACCCTTGAACACTTGGTCTTCTAATTTCTGATTCTTTCCTTGATTGAAAACCAATCTTTTTGAATTCCTTGTTATACCTTCATGGTATTGTGAATCACCCTATGCTTCAAGATAAATATTATTTATGATTCATCTTATTGAATTACATTAGTTATTATATTGAATTGTTTAAGAATTTGATGGTTTTATAAATGTGGACCAGATTCGTGGTCGGCCCAGATTCATGGTCATAATAGGCCAATGCGTGCCTTGGATCCAGTATATAGAGCAAAACTGGGAGCTTTGATCGGGGTTAGTACGTGACTAATCAGCAGCCTAACCTTAGTTTTTAAAATAAAAAGTGGATATCCAATTATAATCATTGCTTATTTAGAAACTTTATTCTTCTGAATCATTTCAATTGGTTATTGTTTAACCTCAGTTATTGCTATTATGACTTGTTGAGCTAGTTAGCTCACTCTTGCAAATCTTTTTATGTTTTCAACAGTTGAAAAGGAAATTGTTGGTAACGAGGATTCCCTGTCCAGTGTGCGAGCTAGGGTTCTCGGTTAATTTGGATCGAGCTAGCAGGAGCTTTATATTGTAAATGAGTTATAAAAGATTGTAAGAACGATATCATTATCAATTGTAAGTTGAACTATTTGGGATTTGGTACGATGTAATAAAAGTTAAGGTTGTGGCTTGTTCTCATACTTTAACCTGTTGCGATTCACGGTTGTGTAAAGAAGGGTCAATGCATATAATATTTTATTTACAGGTTTATTTATTGTGATGTGCCCCCAACTTCTGACCCGGGTTTGGAGGGCGTCACAGACTTGGTGCCATTAATATAACTTAATAATTCATTGAAGTTATAAGATAATATTTTTTTATTAAAACATATAAGTCTAATATAATATATAAATTAATAAATCTATCTTACATCAAAATTTTATATTTATTTAATGATATACTCTTGAAATAAGATTCTACCGTAACTTGCTTACTTGTTAAATTGATTGGTTTTTATGTTGTATAGATATCGCAAGAGAAAATTATGTAATGTCATTGTTACTTTAAGAATATCCGAGATCAGTTTTAACTCAATAATATCATCTTCTAGTTCATCTTCTTTCTCATTTCTAATAACATCATTTTTGTGGGGATAATCAATAATATTTTCTACATCCATTGTGAAACTATAATCAATAACAATTTTCTATATAATTTATATAAGTAAAAAAAAGTTAAAAATAATATGTATCAATAAATAAGTTATTAGTATATTGATAAATTAGTGAATTATTAATTTATTAATTAATTTATATTTTGATTAATTAATAATTTTTTCGATCTCGACAATATTAATTTATCGAGGTTTACCTGTAAACAACACTTTGATTGATTTGCTTAAAGTGTTTATTATATGAGTAATATTCCGTACCATGAAAAATATCTCAAAAATATTTCAAATGACACGTGTTGTTATTTCATTAATAAGAAAATAACCAAATATGATAACAACTCAACATTTGAGAATAATTTCGGGAACACTTTGGAAAATTGACATTTTTCTTATTATATTCTTCCTCTCGGAAGTATACAATAATTTTTTTTTAAAAAAATCATTTTCTCTTTTTAAACTCTTAGCGAAGGTTACCGACTTTTCTTATGAATAAGACATTAATATTTAAAAGTACGATTGAATAATTTAAATGATAAAAAGTTTATCATTTATGTTTAAGGAAGGGTACTCGATTCGACTCTGTACTCACCCATGTTGTTTACACATATTCATATTTTAATTAATTCGATAAATATACTCTCAAGATTATACATTCTCATTAGTAATAATTTAGTATATATAGAAAAAACTTGGTTAACAAATATAATATTTACTAACGATGAAAATAAATCATATTTTAATAGTATTTTAATTTATTTATTAACATTCTCTCAAATTTATTCAAATCGAGAATTTGTCAAAATTAAAAAAAAAACTGAATCCTCCGCTTCAATCAGTCCCTGAAATCAGTTTTCTCGTTTAGAATCATATGCTTTAGTGTTATTCCCAAGGAACAAACAATGAGATTTATAGAAGGGGGGTTGAATGTAAATCTCAAAACTTTTTCAAGTTTTGAGCAGTTTCAAAAGCTAAGTGTATGATGAACAGATGTGTGTGAATTGCTTTAAGCAAGTGCAGACATATGTATATTCAAAACATAAATGTAAAGAACACAAAGGCGTTAAAAACTTTCTTGGTGGATTTGTTGTTCCACCAGAGATGTGAATTTCAGAAAATCTGTGATACAAAGAATTGTTCACAGCTGCTTCCTAGTACAAACTAGATGATTTTCTCTCTGAATTTTTTTAAACAGCTCTTGAAAATTCACATCTAATTACTAGCTACAACTTGGTTTATATATTACCAAGTATTACAAGTGAAGACAAAGATAAAATATAATTATAAAATAGTTCTTCACATATTTCTTCTTCATTTCTCTGTCCGATGCAATCTAAGATAATCTGAGAATCTTTGAATACTTCCTTGTTTGCACCAGAATGCTTTTTCTTGATTCCTCCAAGAGGCTACCACATTCCAATTGTCTCTGTCAACCCATGTGCCTCTGTCAGCTTATGAATTGTCACTATCAACTGCTATGTAACTGAGCATCCATTGAAGCTTTCATCCGTTGGTGGCTTTATCCGTTGATACTCTTATCCGTTAATGTTTTAGCAGTTGAAGCTTTATCCGTTGATGCACTCATCCATTGATGGATGCTATCCGTTGAAACTTTAGAGACATCCGTTGAGGCTTTGTTTCTCATCCGTTGAAGGTCTTTAATTTATCAGTTGATACTACTTCATTTATACAAAATTACAAGGCATGAAATATTTACAATTAGCCCTCCTATTTGCATATCCACTAGTAGTCAACATGACTTATAATTTCCTACAAATTCTAAGAATTATAACTCATTTACAAAGACTGAAATGTGCTACCATAATAAGCTTATTTCTAAGTAAAGCTACTCCATCAACGGATAGCCAAAGTGGTCTTATCCGTTGAGGCTACAAACACTAGATTTCTACTTAAGTGTTTTGTTTAACTTATCATCAAACTAATACACATATATTCCTAACAATCTCCCCCTATTTATGTCTACTAGAATTGTAGGTATAAATTCAGGGTTAACTTGATGATAACAAAACACTTAACAAATATATGAATTGAAACTAAGTAGAAATTCAAAAGTGCTGCAAAAGTGTATGTACCGAGATAGAGTTGAAGATTTACAGTGTTTCCAAGGGTGCTCCTTTAGCCTGAGCAAATCATTTTCTTTTCCTTTGTTCCCTTATTTTCTTCCCTAGCCTCCTGTCATTTTCCTCTACTTGGAGTTGGAGTTGTCTGTAGAATTCAGCTTCATCTTTATCACTGATATCCAACTTAGATTGCATGTCCTTGAGAGTTTCATTACTGGCAATCTTAAGCTGGTCTTCATGTCTGAAAAATCTTCTGACTCCTTTATTGTCTTTGAACTCCATCAACCAATGAGGTGATTTAAGTATTATAGTTCCATGCTCTGGGATGAGTAATGTTCTAGGCAAGGAATTTGACTCTCACCAAGTCTTCCTTATGCTGGCAATCTTATTGAGAATCTCAGTTTTGGCAGTCCTGGTAAAACCAGTGTCCCTTTTTATAGCTGAGTAGACTCTAATCAAGGTAGAATAGCCTTCATTTGGAATTCTTTGAAGAGGCCAAGTCCTTTCCACACTTCCTTTATACTTGAACACTAGCCTTTCTAGTAGCTGTCCATAGGCATTTATTCCCCTTACTTCCTCCAGCTCATCCAGGTAGAGTTCAATATCTGTATATTCTTTTATGTCACAAATGTGAACATAATCATCCTTTGAGGCTTGTGGATTAGGCTTATGTTTATGTTTCTGAGTGAATTTACTTGAGGTTGGGGGAGGTATGGATTTGGATTTTCTTTTCAGCTCCTTTGGTGGTGGAGAAGTAGTTAAGAAGGTAGGCAATTTGATGGTGTCCCAATCAATAGGTTCCTCTTTAGGGATGATTAGTTCACCATGGATATTTATACTGGGATCAGCAACAAAAGGTTCAGGAATAGAAGGTTGTGGTTTGGATTTTGATTGAATTACTTCAGTGTCATCTTCACTCTTCCTATTTGCCCTAACCTTCTTTCTGTTACCCTTCTTCCATTTCTTTCTTTCCTCACTTTCTTCTTCCACACTTTCACCAACCATATTCCCCATATCCACATTTATGCTTTCAGTCTTGTCTCCTTCACTCTTGTCTTCAATCTTCTTCTTTTCTTCAATTAGACTTGACTTTAATTATTTTTCAAGCTTTGCTTGTGCTCTTTTATCATCCTTCAGCTTTTTAGCTTCTTCCTTTAGCCTCATGGTCTCTTCCCTCTCGGTTATTGAGAATTTGGGATGTCCTTGAATCACACAGATACTCTTTCCCTCTCTATAGATGATAGCCATATTCATTCTTTCCACTACATCCTTGGTCTCTTTGTGCTTTATGATATTACCACCCAAAACTTTGTCTTCATCAGGCTTTGGAAGAAGAAAATCCACTTCTTTTAGCTGAGCAGGAGTTAGAGGGTTCTTTGTAGAGGCCTTGTTGAATCTAGTGGTTGGCCTAAGTACCATGAGCTTCAGGTTCCTTGTAGAGTTTTCTTCAACCTTATTCCTCCTTACTGGCTTGTGCTCCATATTGATTGGCTCAACTTTTGTGTTATGTTTCACAGATTGAGATTTTGCAGTTGTAGAACCAAACACTTGTTGCATCCTTTCATCAATTTTTCTCCTTTGTTCTTTTACCTTCATCTCAGCTGCTGCTAGCTAGATTAGATCAATTCCACCAAGCTTTCCTTTGATTTGAAGTGTTGGAGAAGTAGTGATGGCAGGAACTAGCACTTTTGATATTTGAATGTGTGTAGATGGCTCCACTTCCCCTTTATTCTCCCCCTTTTTGTTATCATCAAGGAGAGGGGTCAAGCCCTGTGCTTTAGCCAGTTGCACTAGAAGACTAGTCTGAGACTGTTGATTTTGAAGAATGGTCACCATAGAGTTTTTAATGATTTGAACTCTTTCCTCCAATTTGACCATCTTCTTTTCAGCATCTGATTCTCTTCTCAGTCTCAGTAACAGTTCATGCATGGTACCAAAGGGCATGATTGCATCCATCTTCTCAGTATTGTAGGACTTTAAGTCAGCTATATCCTTTTTGAGTTCATCAATACTTAGATTCTGTCTTGATTGTTGTAGCTTCATGAGATGTAGAGACTCTAAGTGGGCTTGGAGAATGGCCTTGCTACCAGCATTTGAAGTTTCCTGAATTGCCTTTTGGATAGACATGACTTGTTTGACTAAGGATACATTGAAATACCCTGGTGTAGACTCCTTTTTCAATGCCCATTCAGGTAACTCTGGAATAGAACTTGTGCCTTCATCTCCCCCTAAGTTCATGCTTTCATCAAAAGAACCAGAGTCATCATCATTAGAATTTACTCCAAATTCTTCAGATGGCTCTCCAGCAGTAGAAGGCATCATATTGACAGCAGCTTTATCCCTTTGTAGAGATTCTGAAGTATGTACTAGGTTTAAAGTCTTTTCTGCCTCCTCATTCCCCTGAGTAGCCAACAGTTGATAGGCTGACACAGGATGAATAAAAGTGTCAGCATCCAAGGAAATGTTATCAATTACAGCTTTGTAATGTTGCTGAAATTGTCTTTCCTTGTCAGTATCATCCACAATCATTGACTCACTAACAATGGCTGGATCCACCCTTATATCTCCTGTACCTGATTTTCTCTCAATTTCTCTCTTTTCTTGCATCAGGGGCTCCCCCTGTCTCACACTCCTCACACCCTCACCTTCACCTACTAAGGTGGTACTCCTCTCACTTTCTTTTTCCATGCTGGAAGAAATAGCATGCATATTTAGACTCTCAAGCTCTCCTTTTTCCTGGGAGCAACCCAGCCTCTCACTCAAGTTTTCACTCCCTTCCCTCAGCCCTAGAAGTGATTGTACAATAACCATGTCTTCTACACTTGGAGTCAATTCAGTTGTTTGTGTAGAGACCATCAACGGATAAAGAATATCCGTTGAAGCTGAAACTGATGGTATCAACGGATAACTGGTATTAAGCTTATCCGTTGAAGAACAACCACTTGTCAACAGATGAGGGATATCCGTTGAAGAAGGAAAATAAGTAGAAATTGAAAGTGACATAATTGTTGAATCTGTGTGGATTGATTTTAAATTAAGTGACACAGATTCTTCAACTAGGTCTTAAAGAATTGGATGATGATCCAACAAATCATCTAAAAGATGATGATCACCAGTATTTGAGTGGGGCTCCTCCCTGAGTTATAAAGAGGGAGAATCAAGAATTGATGTGAAGATCATGTCCACATCCAGAGATGGTGATGGAGAATTTGGTGGTTGGTGTGTGTCAATTTTGAGAGAATGGGGCCGTGACTCCACATTTGTTGGAGTCACATCAAGCTGAATTTGTGAAGGCATAGATACAAGTGATTGTATCTGTGTAGTGTGTGCACCCATTGTGGAAACTAGGGTTTCGACCTTCTTTCTTCTTGTGAAGGCTTTTACAGGTGAATGTGTGGCTTCAGTGTCCCTCCTTCTTTTGTTCTGTGTCCCTGGTTGGGGACTATTTTCAATAGCTACACCCTTTTGGGAGGGTGCAATTAGGGATGAGTTTGAATCCTTTTCAACCACCACAGTCTTTTGAGAAACTGTGGCTTGGCTAGCTTGGGTACCACTCACCTCTCCTACCTTATTCTGGGGGTTTTCTTTATGTTCACCCCTCCCCTCACCATTAACACCCTGTTCACTCCCCTCAGGGTTTTTGGTAGTTGTTACAATTGTTGTCTTTTGAGAGACAACATATGTGGCTTTCTTTGACTTGGGTTTTGAAACTTTAGGTTTGGTGGCCTTGGTAAGAATCTGTTGGGGCATTGACAGAGATCCCATGGCCACACTTGAAGGCAAAGAAATGATGGGGTTGGAAGTAGTAGGAGTTGAAGAAGTATTTACCTCACTTACCTGAGGTGCATCCATGATTGGTAAGTATACCAATGGCACCTTACTGTTGAGGTCAATCCTTAAAAGATCTGCAAGGACCCTCTTCTCTTGTACCCAGCATTTGAGTTAATTACTCTCATTATTTATGACCAAACCTTCATCAACATGGTTAGCCAATAACATAAAGAATCTAGCATAATAGATGTTATGAGTTCTATTAGCTTTGTTACCTAACCTAGTACCCAATTCTAGCATAACATAGTTGCTAAAATTATAGTACCTATCAGAAACCAGCATATAGAGCATATTAACAAGAGCTGAAGTTATTGCATCAAAATTACTAATTTTCCCAGAGAAAACCTTGATAAAGGCATCACTGAGAAAACTCCATTATTTCCTAAGGCCTTTTCTCTTAATACTGCCTAAACTAGTAGAATCAAGGGAACAGCCTATGGAATCTAACATGCTAGATACATCATTATTAGTGTGTGATGTCATGGCATTGTTTTCAGATAACTTATAGCAGGATTGTATATCATCAGAGTTGATACAGTAATCCTTACCTTTGAGAGAGAATGAGATGGTCATATCAGTGGGGTTGAACTCAACAGTTGTCCAAATCTCCTCAACTACCTCACAGTAAATCATTGGGGCTTCCAGCATTGCATAGCTCAGTTTGCAGTTCTTGATGAAATCCATCATCTTGTGATAATATGAGTGGGCTTCATTCTTTTCCACCAAAGCTACGAAATTGCTTTTCTCATAGACAAACCCAGATTGGGACATTATCTTTACTACTGGTGCCATTTTTGTGGGTAGAAGTTGTAGAGAAAAGTTGAGAGTTTTGGGAGAGAAAGAGAGTAAAAGCTTTTGAAAATTCAAGAAAGCGTAAAATGAAAATAAGAATTCAAAGGGGCTTTTATACTTTCTTAAATTAAAACATAAAGAGAATGATTAAACAATATTTTTTAAGTAAATTACAGCCGTTTGAGAATAAAAGAAAAACTGTATGTATTCTAAAAACCGCCTTTAATACAAATACGTACAATTGTATATATATATATATATATGTATCAACGGTTAAGAAAATAGAATCAACGGCTGTGACTCACTCAAAATGACTGATGTGACAGTTCAACGGATAAGGTAAACGGTCATCCGTTGAAGATTAACACAGTTTTATCCGTTGAAGGATAAAATTTCCAGAAATGTATTTGTCTTTCAACGGATAATGAACATCCGTTGATGGAACAACTTTGGCTTTCAACGGATAGAAAATATCCATTGATAGGATAAACTTTACTTAAAGCCAATTTTGCTCTTGCAACAAATTCATTTCAGGCTGCATAACAAATTACAATTAGGACATGAATTTAGGAATAATTAAGCATACCTAGCTCACTTACCAATCTTGTGAATGTTGATTCATCAAGTGGCTTGGTAAATATGTCTGCAATTTGTTTTTCACTTGGAACAAAATGAAGTTCCACTGTACCATTCATCAAATGTTCCCTTATGAAGTGGTACTTGATGTCAATGTGCTTGGTTCTTGAATGCTGCACTGGATTTTCAGTAATGGCAATGGCACTTGTGTTGTCACAGAATATTGGAATTTTGTCAATATTTAGCCCATAGTCAAATAGTTGATTCTTCATCCATAATATCTGTGCACAGGAACTACCAGCATCAATGTACTCAGCCTCAGCTGTTGATATAGAAACATAATTTTGCTTCTTACTGAACCATGACACAAGCTTATTCCCTAGAAATTGATAGGTGCCAGTTATACTTTTCCTGTCTATTTTGCAACCTGCATAATCTACATCTGAGTAGCCAATTAGATCAAAACCAGACTCTCTAGGGTACCAAATTCCTAGATTTTGAGTCCCTTTGAGATATCTGAAAACTCTTTTAATAGCCACTAAGTGAGATTCTCTAGGATCAGCTTGAAATCTAGCACAAAGACATGTAGAAAACATTATATTAGGTCTACTAGCAGTTAAATATAGAAGTGAGCAGACCATGCCTCTATAGCTTGTAATGTCCACAGACTTTTCAGCCTTGTTTAATTCAAGCTTAGTGGCAGTAGCCATGGGAGTTTTTGCAGATGAACATTCCATTAAGTCAAACTTCTTTAAAAGATCATAAAATATATTTAGTTTGACTAATGAAAATTCCACCACTAACTTGTTTAACTTGTAAACCAAGAAAATAAGTTAGCTCTCCCATCATGCTCATCTCATATTTACTTTGCATTAAATTAGCAAACTTTTTACAAAGTTTATCAACTATAGAACCAAATATAATATCATCTACATAAATTTGAACAAGTATAGTAGAGCCATTAACATTTCTAAAGAAAAGAGTTTTGTCAACAGTACCTCTAGTGAAGTGATTATCTAGAAGAAATTTTGACAAAGTCTCATACCAGGCTCTAGGTGCTTGCTTTAGTCGATAGAGTGCTTTCAACAGATAATACACATAGTCTGGAAAATTTGGATCTTCAAACCCTGGAGTTTGACTCACATAGACTTCTTCCTCCAATTCTCCATTCAGAAATGCACTCTTGACATCCATTTGATAGACTTTGAAATTAGCATGGGCTACATAGGCTAGAAAAATTCTGATGGCTTCAAGTCTTGCAACAGGAGCAAATGTCTCATCAAAATCTATACCCTCTTGTTGAGAGTAGCCTTTGGCAACCAATCTAGCTTTATTCCTTATGACAATGTCATTTTCATCCATCTTGTTTCTGAATACCCATTTTGTATCAATAGAACTTTTGTTCTTTGGCTTGGGTACCAGCTTCCATACTTTGTTCCTCTCAAATTGGTTTAGCTCCTCTTGCATAGCTACAACCCAATCTGGATCCAATAGAGCTTCTTCCACTCTCTTAGGTTCCTCCTGTGGTAGAAAACTACTGTATAGACATTCATCTTGAGTAGCCCTTCTAGTTTGCACCTGAGATGTTACATCACCAATGATTAGTTCAAAGGGATGATTCTTGGTCCATTTCCTTTGAGGTGGTAGATTAGCTCTAGATGAGGTGGCCTCAGTGTTATCATGATGTGAGATAGAGTGTTGATTAGTTAAAACTCCCCTTGAGTTATTGGTCCTTTGCAAGGAACTGAGAGTTCTATCAACTGATGATGTAATTTGATTATCTGTTGATGAACAATGATCAACGGATGCTCCATTATATACTTCAACGGATGATGCACTTTGTCTTTCAATGGATGCTGAGTTATGACTTTCAACTGATGCAGCATTTTGTGCATTAACCAAAGGCAACTTTTGAATCCTTTTTGAAGTGTCTTCTCCATCATTCTCATCTTCACTGTCATCACAATATATCTCAATGTTGTCAAATTTGAGTCCTTCATGGTGTCCCTCATCTGTTAGTCCATCAATATTTTTATCATCAAACACAACATGCACAGATTCCATAACAATGTTGGTTCTTAGATTGTAGACCCTATATGATTTTCCAGCAGAATAACCAACAAATATCCCTTCATCAGCCTTTGCATCAAACTTACCTTTGTGATCAAGTTGGTTCCTTAGAATGTAGCATTTGCAACCAAAGACATGAAGTAAGTTTAAGGTTGGTTTTCTTCTCTTGAACAATTGATAGGGAGTCATGCCTTTTGCCTGATTAATTAGAGAAATATTCTGAGTGTAACATGCACAGTTAACAGCCTCAGCCCAAAAATATGTTGGGCGTTTTGACCCTTCAAGCATTGTTCTTGCAGCTTCAATTAGTGATCTGTTCTTCCTTTCCACCACAACATTTTGTTGTGGAGTCCTTGGAGCTGAGAACTCATGCATGATCCCATTTTCTTCACAGAACAACCTCATGGTAGAATTCCTGAACTCAGTTCCATTGTCACTCGTGATATTCCTTACTTTGAAATCTAGATGGTTGTTGACTTGCCTAATATGATTGATAATGATTTCACTAGCTTCATCCTTTGATCTAAGAAAATAGGTCCATGAAAACTTTGAGAAATCATCTACAATCACTAGGCAATATCTTTTCCTTGAAATTGACAATAGATTGACTGGTCCAAAAAGATCTATGTGTAGCAGTTGTAATGGTTCATCAATTACTGATTCAAGCTTCTTACTGAATGATGCTCTCTTTTGCTTTCCTTTCTGACAAGCATCACACAGTCCATCCCTTGAGAATTCCACTAGAGGCATTTCTCTAACTAAGTCCTTTTTTACTAGATTATTCATTGTCTTGAAATTCAAATGGGATAGCTTCTTGTGCCATAGCCAACTTTCATCTTGACTTGCTTTGCTGAAAAGATAAGTGATTGATTCTGCATATGTAGAGTTGAAGTCAGCCAAGTACACATTCCCTTTTCTAACTCCAGTTGGAACCACTTTGTTGTCCTTCTTATCGGTAACAACACATGCTTCAGAATTATAGAAAACAGTCTTCCCTCTGTCACATTGTTGACTGATGCTCAATAGATTGTGTTTGAGACCATCAATTAATGCAACTTCATCAATGATGACATTTTCCTTTGAAATCAAGCCATATCCCATAGTGAACCCTTTGTTGTCATCTCCAAAGGTTATGCTAGGGCCAGCTCTCTCCCTGAACTCTGTGAGCAGGGTGAAATCTCCTGTCATGTGCCTTGAACAACCACTGTCCAAGTACCATAGATTCCTTCTTTTTCCCTGCACACAACAAAATCAAATCAAGTTGATTTTGGTACCCAAGTTTCCTTGGGTCCAGCCTTGTTAGTCTTTTTCCTATACTTTATACTTCCTGCACCTTTTGATTTAGGTAACTTTAAGTCAACCTTGGTCTCAGACGTAGTTGGTTGAAGTGTAGGGTTAGTCACAGAATCATTTAGCACATTTGGTTGAATTTGATAAGGCATAGATTGTGCAAACATGTTATTCCATATAGGCATGTTGTATGGCATTTGAGGCATACTAAATGCAGCAAAATAAGGATTATTAACATATGGCATGTTTGCAAAATGTGCATAAGAATTCTGCTGAGACAAAACAGGCATGGCATGCAATGGTGACATAGACATGTTAGACATGGAAGGAGTTAAAGGTATGGGAGCATTCTTAACAGATTTGCAGTTAACAGATAGATGATTAACACTACTACAATGCACACAACTTTTTCTAGGAGCATACTTATCAGGTGTGTAGTTATTGTGTTGGTTAATCCCTACCTTCCCATTTCTATTGGATTTTCTTTTAGTTTCCTTTTTATCCTCAACCAACTTAAGCCTATTCTTCAACTGGTCTAAAGTCACGTGTCCTATATTCACCTTACTAGCATCTTTGGATGTGCTAGCTTCTTCTTTGACAAAGTTCTTGGAAGTTGAACCAAACTTCTTACTGAGATTTTTCAAATTATCCTTTTTAGAATCATTTGCCTGTTTCAACTGATCAGCCTTCAAAGGATGCTCCTTTTCTTCCTTCAACGAATGACTTTCATCATCCATTGATTCCACATCCGTTGATAGTCCATCAGTCAATTCCATTTCTTTTTTGTTTTTCTTCCAGGCATTCTCACAGAAGGATTCAATTCCTTGAACTTTGGCAATTTGAGCACTAACATCCCTAGATGTTTTCCAGGCCTTGATTACCTCTTGCTCACGTTCTAGTTGTTTAGAAAGGATTTCTACTTTCTTAACAGACTCTTCTAGTTCACTCTCAACAGATAAACATTTGATTTTAATCTATCCAAGCTCAATTACCTTACCCTCTAACGTAGCATTCCTATCACTTAAAAACATATTATTCTCTTTAATTCTCATGTTCTCTTTAGTCAGTGATTTAAGTGAAACACGTAAGTGATACAATTCAGTAGACATATCATTTATAGCTTCATTGCATTCATCTTTAGAAAGCTGAGAGAGGTCAGTAGTGATTACCTGGTTGCTTGATGAACTAGTTTCATTCTCATTAGAATTAGCCATTAGGGCTAGGTTGACATACTCCATATCATCATCTTCATTGGCTCCATCAGCTGCCCAATCATTTTCCTGAGTCAGAAAAGCCCTTTCCTTTTGTTTGAGCAATTCGAAATATTTCTTTTTGTAATCCACTTGCTCAAATTTCTTCTTTTCAGAAGTTGGCTTTCTGCACTCACTTGCAAAGTGTCCACTTGGGCCACAGTTATAACGCTTGAACTTAGACTTGTCCACCATGTTCTTGTTTGGCTTAGTGGCTCTAAAGTTTTTCTTGAATTTCATCTTTGCAAATCTTCTGGACAGAAAGGCCAGATGTTCATCAACATCATCAGAGTCATCTTGACTGAAATTGTCTTCAACCTCACCTGCTTGCTCTTTTCCCTTGCTTGATTCTGATTTGCTTGTGCCAATTTTGAGACTTGGCATTGTCTTTTCCTCATTCCTGGCTTCAATTCTCTCATTTTCAGCTACAAGTGCAGCTGATCCACTTTTTTTCTTTCCCTTCTCCAACAGCTCATCTTGCTCCATCTCAAGTTCATAGGTCTTCAAAATTCCATATAATCTTTCAAGTGTGAAGTCCTTATAATCTTGAGAATTCCTTAGTGAAACAGTCATAGGCTTCCATTCCTTTGGTAGGGACCTTAGAAATTTTAAGTTGGAATCCTTGACTTCGTACACTCTGCCATACATCTTCAATCCATTCAACAGTTTCTGAAATCTATTGAAAGTATCATTCAATGATTCTCCTTCTTCAGAATGAAAATATTCATATTGTTAAATGAGAAACTGCATTTTGTTTTCTCTAACTTGCTCAGTACCTTCACAAATAAGTTGTACAGTATCCCAAATTTCCTTAGCAGAGAGGCTGTTAATGACATTATCAAACATATCTTGGTCTAGGCCATTAAACAGAATGTTCATGGCCTTCTTGTCCTTGTGAACCTCTTCAATATCTTCAGGAGTGCATTCTGCTCTTGGCTTGGGAATAGACTGTCCAACAACAACTGTGGCAATAGCAGCCGTGGCTACTTTATGAGGGATATGAGGACCATTCTCAATGCAGTTTATGTAGCTTTCATCTTGAGAGAGAAGATGTAGATGCATCTTTACTTTCCAGTGATGATAATTATCTCTTTCCAGGATTGGAATCTTTACTCCAATATGCTTCTTACTCATGATGTTAGTAGAATGGATCTTTAAACTCTTTGTATGTTAAGAGCTTGCTCTGATACCAATTTTTATTCCCAAGAAACTAACAATGAGATTTACAGAAGGGGGGTTGAATGTAAATCTCAAAACTTTTTCAAGTTTTGAGCAGTTTCAAAAGCTAAGTGTATGATGAACATATGTGTGTGAATTGCTTTAAGCAAGTGCAGACATATGTATATTTAAAACACAAGTGTAAAGAACACAAAGGCTTTAAAAACTTTTCTGGTGGATTTGTTGTTCATACAAAGAATTGTTCACAGCTGCTTCCTAGTACAAACTAGATGATTTTCTCTCTGAATTTTTCTAAACAGCTCTTGATAATTCACATCTAATTACTAGCTGCAACTTGGTTTATATATCACCAAGTATTACAAGTGAAGAAAAAGATAAAATACAATTATAAAATAGTTCTTCACATGTTTCTTCTTCATTTCTCTGTCCGATGCAATCTAAGATAATCTGAGAATCTTTGAATATTTCCTTGTTTGCACCAGAATGGAAATGCTGCTTTTTCTTGATTCCTCCAAGAGGCTACCACATTCCAATTATCTCTGTCAACCCATGTGCCTCTGTCAGCTTATGAATTGTCACTATCAACTGCTATGGAACTTAGCATCCATTGAAGCTTTAATCCGTTGGTGGCTTTATCCGTTGATGTTTTAGCAGTTGAAGCTTTATCCATTGATGCACTCATCCATTAATGGATGTTATCCGTTGAAGCTTTAGAGACATCCGTTGAGGTTTTGTTTCTCATCCGTTGAAGGTCTTTAATTTATCAGTTGATACTACTTCATTTATACAAAATTACAAGGCATGAAATATTTACAATTAGCCCTCCTATTTGCATATCCACTAGTAGTCAACATGACTTATAATTTCCTACAACTTCTAAGAATTATAACTCATTTACAAAGACTGAAATGTGCTAAAATACTAAACTTATTTCTAAGTAAAGCTACTCCATCAACGGATAGCCAAAGTGGTCTTATCAGTTGAGGCTACAAACACTAGATTTCTACTTAAGTGTTTTGTTTAACTTATCATCAAACTAATACACATATATTCCTAACATTTAGTCAGCCACTTGAATCAAGTTTTTCATTCTGAGTCGTCCACTTTAATATGTCAATTCAATCAATTTTCTTGTTTGGTTAGTTCTTCATCCTTGTATTAATCATCTTGTCTTTATCATCATATTTGTGAATGATGTTATTATTATTATTATCTATTTCACGATTATTCTTAAATCTATCCTTTTTGTTATGGTTGCTTTGTGTCAGTCTTATAGAAATTCGTCATTATCGTTACTAATCGTTTTCAATAAAGAAATGATCGTCATTCGTCGTTCATTTTATCGTTTTCAATTAAGAAACGATTATCGGGTCGTCATTGTCTTGAATATAGAAACAATCATCAGGTCGTCTCATAACCACAAACTCTTGTAGTGTTAATTATTGTACCTATCAACTCTAGCAGGTTTAATTTTCTCGTAATCACAAACTCCTACGAGGCTAATCTTAACTATTGATACCACGATAATATGGCGGATTTGAGGCATCATGTGTTTATGCGAGTATGTTACGAGTTAGTGAGCCAAATCAAAAAAGGTCGATCATTTTCACTAAATTTTTCGAATTCGTTTGATATTTAAGTGCTAAAATTTACTATTTGAACTATTTAATCTGCAACTTATAATTATATACTGTAAATAAAACTAAAAATGACTCAACTTATGAAAATTTAACTAGCATAGACATATAACTTTTTTTAGTGATGACACTTTATAAAATATATATATATTTATACATTAAATTAATATTTTATTAATTTTTATTTTCGCGGGACACATATGTCTGTTGAGCCGTACATAAAATCTGCCCGTGATCTGAACATTATACCTAGTTTAGTACTCCCTCCGTCCCTCCCAAATGTTTACATTTGGGTGGGGCGCGGAGTTTAAGAAAAATGATAAAATAGTAGAGGAAAGTTAAAAAAGTGAGTAAAGTAGTGGGACCGATTAATATTATATGTATAAAGTGGGTATAGTGGAGAGAAGTAGTGGATGTAGTTATTTTAAAAATTATAAAAACCTTACTATTTTTGGAAAGTTTTGAAATGTAAACAATTGGAAGAGACATCCAAAAAAGGAAAGTGTAAACAAATGGGAGGGACAGAGGGAGTATTAGTTTATCACTTCATTCCTCGAAGATACGAAAATTTGATACAGTGACAAGATAAAATTCCTCACAGAAAATCAATAGTATATAAAATACTAAACGTGATACCTAAATACAGAATTAGCACTTTGAATTACTTGTAGCGTAAACATGTAAATATAATTTTTTAAGTCACTTGTAACTATCCTAATTGCGAACAATTGCATTCTCCTGCCAAAATAGGAAAAAGATAAAATAATTGATACCCTATTTTGACCATGATGAAATATATGGATGGGATGACAACTTGAATCAACCCCAGCAAACTCTTCTGGGCCTCTCTATCATAGAGTACAAGGAATCAATTGTTTTGTGTGGTTTACTAAGAATAAACATTGATTCCCCTATCTTCTTCTTTTTGGTTATCTTCCACATTCACTTTATTTTTTCTGACCTTTAGAAATTCATGTTCCATATTTTTGCCAAACTTTATATGACGTGAATATGTACAAATATAATATTTTTCATCAAATTAAATTTGTCTTCCGTAAGGTACGGAATACTAATACTATATCCCAAGATACACGTCGCTTTAACTTCCTTTTTATGTATTTTATGATAAATTAAAAAAATAGCTTTATAAATTATTTTTTTCATTTTGTTTTTCGGAATGAAAGTATAAATATCAAACTTTAAATCAGAAAAAAAAATTAATATGGTTTGCAGGGAAATTACAATTATACACTTAAAAGTACGTGAAAAAGGGAAAAAACATATATTTTGGAACGGAGAAAGTAAAATTTCATTATAACGGTATAGTAAAGTTAGTACAACTTATGTTTAAGTTTGATTTTTTTTACGGGTCTTTAAGTATTCATGAATCATCCAAAAATGGATAATCTAAAAAATTATTTAAAATTTAAATATTCGTATAAATAAGAGAAATTATCTAAAATATTTATATTTTTAAATTTATTTTCAAAAATACTATCATTTTCAAAATTATTTTCAAAAATACAATATTTTAAGTTTCATTTTCAAAACTACGGCTTACAATCTCGGCAACATGTTGTGCAATTATTTTCAAATTTTGAAAATATTGTCTTTAAGGTTGCATTAGTCGTGTTTTAAGTTTCCAACCGAATCAAACTTAAAATCAGTTTAAAAAAAAAATAAGATAGAAGTTGCATAGTAAGTTGCAGAAGTTGCAAATCATAATTTTAAAAATTAAACTTAAAAAATTATATTTTAAAAAATAATTTTGAAATGAAAGTATTTTCTAAATACTTTTTAAGAAATGCTATATGTTTGAAACACCCGTCCCCCCAAAAAAATAAATGGTAGCTTAATCTGAAAGTACTATATCCTCCAACTGAGTAACGAACCTTAAGGGAGAATCCTTCATTTCAAAATATGTAATTTTTTTGACATTTATCACGTAAAACAAAATAATTTATACACTTAAAAAAATTAAATATAATTTAATTCTTAGGCCATTTCCGAGCGGCAATGGAGGAACAAAAGATTACAAAAATAATATATAAAAGTTAGTTTTTGTATCAATAAATTAATAAACTCGAATAATTAATAATTTTTTGTGATC
The DNA here is from genome assembly GCF_009905375.1 of Apium graveolens. Classification (NCBI taxonomy): domain Eukaryota; kingdom Viridiplantae; phylum Streptophyta; class Magnoliopsida; order Apiales; family Apiaceae; genus Apium; species Apium graveolens. Next base: position 146,820,120 of record NC_133657.1, on the reverse strand, counting down.
CCTATATTTTTTATAAATATATGTAAGTCCCATATAATATATAAACTAATAATTCAATCTTACATAAATTATATATTTACATTAAGATGTATTTTTAAATTAAAGCTGTAATGTAGCTTACTTCTTTTTAAAATTGATTTGTAAGGTACTTCACCTTGCATCATTCTTACTGCATTATATAGCTCTGGTATGTTATTATTGCTTTGCGGACATCATTTTGTGAGATCGATTTTAGCTTAATACTGTCGTCTTTTGCTTTATTTTCTTTCTCATTTTCCATAATACTGATGATTATTTGTTCATTATTCGATAATTCTGTCACTGCTTCATTTTTGATAAGATTATTAATAACATTTTGACATCTGTTGCATCATAATTAGGTCAAAATGGTACATACGGTGAATGTATGTTTTTTATTTTTATAAAATAATTACATTGAAATAAAACTAAACGAACAAACACAAAAGGTTTAGCGGTTAATATTTTTATTAAGAAGTTTAAAACTCGAAAGATTGCAAATAAGCTATCAAAACTCAGATTCCTTTCTATCACTCTAAAAGCTGTAACTCCTTATGAAATGATTAAACAATACAATCAAAAGAAGCTATATCAATGAGTGTAACAGTGTGTGCAAGACTTTAATTATGAGATTATATTTTGATACTAGTTCTCTCTACAATTTCTTAAATGAAGTCAAAATATTCATCGAAAAATAGATTTTGCGAGAGATTTGCTTTTAAGTTCTCGAGAAGTGATAATAATCCAGCTACTGACTGGTTGATTTATAAGAGTACGTGACTTGGATAAGAGAAAGAGTACGTGATTGCATATAATTCATGTATTCAAATTGTCTAAGTGATCCCAAGCAGCTTCAAGGCGACAACTAGCGTTTTAGGAGGCGAGAATTTATCTTAAAAATATTATTATTTTCTTGCTCGAGGACGACATTGACATTTGTAGCAATTAGGAGGCGACTTGAATAAAGTTAATAGGCGACATGAAAGTTGTTTTGCCTTAAAAAATTTAGGCTTTCTTCCAGAGGCGACACGAGCCATACCAAGTGTCAAGAGGCGACATGGTTACTTAAGTGCACCTAGGACGCGACATGGAATTGTGTAGAAGGCGGCCAATACTTTATTCCTTCTCTTGTGTCGCCTTTTATATTTGCCTTACTGTTGTGCAAGACATGCCTGTACATAACAAAATTAAGTCATCTTGACAACTTTATGAATAAGTTGTTTGATAATCTAATTGTATCCTATAATTATAATTTTCTTGAGTCTGTAAAAATGTTAAGTAGATTAGACTGTAGGAGTTTTCTGTGAATAACCATCAAACTAAGGAATAAACTCTTGAAGAAGATCAATCCTGATCATGCCTCAAAGAAAAGTATAGAATCTTGGAGTTGAATAATGTTATTCTAGAAAAAAATTATCTAAGTCAGATATCGACAAGTCAGATATCGACAAGTCACAAATCAATGAAGATCAAGAAATATGTTGAGAAGTCTAAAATGACTTGTAGAGAAGTCCCCAGAGATATCGACAAGTCAATATGCATGTAGAGAACTGAAGATATCGACAAGTAAAAATATCCATGTAGAGAACTGCAGATATCGACAAGTAAATTCTGCTTGTAGAGAATAAGAGATATCGTGATAGGTAATGAATCACACACAGGGGGTGAATGTGTTTTTGTGTTTTTCTGCTTTTCTTAAATTATTTAAGATGGTGAACAAAGTAAATTAAATCTTGTAATGAAATCTGTTAATACTGAAATTAAACAAGTGAGAACAGTGGACACAGATCTTTTAAAACTCACTTAATTTTATATTAAAATTAAGAATGTTTTGCTACAAAATTTCTAGGCTCATTGTTGATACAGAGCTTAGCTTCTTTCTTGAGAGAATACAAGATTTTTCCGATCTCAATTGTTACTCCTAAAAAAGGACCAGTGTTAACTTTATATGATAGTTAACTACTGGTTTACACAGTATATAATAAGAGATGCTATTCATTTTAGTAAACTGTCATTAATCATTCTATTTAAGGAAAAACATATCTTCATTTCTGTCTTATCATATCTTTGCAGACTTTGTTAACTTTGATCATCCTTTGTCAGTTAATCTTCACCCTTGATCTTGCATGTCTCAAGATGCCTTTTGTAGACTTGGCAATCCAACTGATTGAATTGTTTGTTGATTGTTAATCTTGGATATTGAACTGGTCTGCACTTTGTACTTTGAGTTTTACCTCGAGATCTCCAGTTTGGTATAAAGAGAACTTGACATCTCGAAAAATATAATGGCTTATCGAGATCTCTCATTCCTCTATAGTTATTTTGACTTGTAGAGGTCTTTAAGTTCTCTATAAGAGAATTTAACTTGTCGAGATCTCTCATCTTCATGTCTTCATTTTGGCTTATCGATATCTCTGAGTTCTCTAGTGACTTATTAACTTGTCGATAACTCAGATTTCTCTAGTAATATTTGACTTGTGGATAATTCAGAGTTCTCTAGTGATATTTGACTTGTCGATATCTCAGAGTTCTCTAGTGAATTTTGACTTGTTGATATCTCTGAGTTCTCTAGTGAAATTTGACTTGTCGATATCTCTGAGTTCTCTAGTGAAGAAATGACTTGTCGATATCTCCAATCTTCATGTCTTCGATTTGTCTTGTCGATATCTCTGAGTTCTCTAGTAGCTTTCCTGACTTCTCTATAAGTCATTCCGGAGTTCTCGAATGACTTCTCTATAACACTAACTGTGACTTGTAGACATCTTGACTTAGAACATTTTTCTTAAAACAGATTTATTCAACTCCAAGCTTCTTCATAATCCTTCTGAGGCATGATCTTCTTGATCTTCTTCCAGATAGAATTCTTAGGCTTGATGTGACGCCCTCCAAACCCAGGGTCTAGATTTGGGAGTCACTGTCCGATAAACTACAATATAATAGACACAGCGGAATAAAATATGACCCCTGGCACGCAACTGAATCGATCACAGGTTATAGTATGAAACATGCACTAATACAAACCAATTGTTATCACAAACCATAAGTCTATTTAGTTTTACAATCTATTCAAATTTTATTACATACCTCTAGACTAGTCAAGCGTCCCAAGCAGTCTACCTGGAAAGCACACCAAACTATCGACAAGCACACAACTCCTGGTCAAACCTGGAACTCAAGCCTGCTCTGGCCTAGCTGAAAGAGTCAGGATATGAAATAAGTATGAGCGAAAAAAATGCTCAGCAAACAGTATACAGCTTATGAATCAGGACCACACCAAGGATATATATGAAGAACAAAACCAAACAAAAATACCTGAACCGTATCAAAAACTGATATAAGTTTTGATAATAAACAACATTAACATATATATATTTTGTTTTGGGATTACAATCCTCGAACAAAGGATACCTAAGGCATATTTTGGCCTAGCAAGGTGTTATATCCTGTATAACACATAGCCCACACTGGACCACAGCCACGACCTCTTACGCAACCATCCAATCCATAAAAAAAACAATTTTTCAATCAAAGAAGTCGAATCAATTGACATCCTTAACCACATAACTCCCCATTTCTCATGGTCCAGAGTTATCTCAACAACCAATGGCAAAATAACTAGAACAATTAGTTATCCGCTAATTTCAATTCAAAGTTTTACTATATAGAGTAATTTGTAGCGAAATGTAAAAACATTTAACTATTCTGAACTTAGAATAGTATAGAAAATTGAATAATAGAGTCAGAATAATTATCACTTGAATGATAAGTGAAGGTATAGATATTTGCAACTATATTATAAGAAGGTTGAGGAATACTTGCACAATATGATTCATAATAATATCACTTGAACAATAAGTGAAGGTAGGTATACTTGCCTGGTATGCTCGATAACTTCTTATTATAACACTGGCTTACAACTGCTGGCTATCTACTCCGTCTAACACTGGACTGCACTCCTTGCTATTCGATTCTATAAACAAAAGGACTATCTTAATTGACAGAACCAAATTCAATCGACGTAACTATACGTCTTGACGTCTACCCGATCGTTTTATAACTAATTATGGCATTTTAAAAATGTAAACAGATAACATGCATATCATATAGCACATAATCATGGTATTCATATAACACGTAATCATATATTTTATGTAACACATAAATCAGATAATCAAAATATGGGTTTTAACATATTCCGAACTGAAATCAGGTCAATAATGGTATTTATCGATAAGATACCGACTCAAAATGACTCACCAACCAAATGACATTGCCTTACAAAATAAATTAGTTCTCAAAAGTATTTTTATTGGAAGCGAAATATTTTTCTGGCTCTATACGCGTTCGTTTTGTATTAAACGGACGAACAGTTTATTTATTACGAATAAATAAGAATTAAATGAAAGTAAATCAATTAATAATAAAATTAATTGATTTTTAAATACCAAAATATAATTTTTAAAAGCTTAAAAATAATTTTTAGGAATTATTTGAATTAATTATAAATAATTTACATTTATTTAACTATTTATAAATAAAATTAATTGATTAAATGATTTAATCAATTAATTAAACTCATAAATAATTAACTAAAATAAATTATAAATAATTAAATCAAATTAAACTTTTGAAAACAATAAAATAAAATAATTTTAGGAATTTAAAATAATTAAGAAAATGATTTTTAGAATTTAGAATAATAAGTAAATGATTTTTGAAAATAAAATAAATGATTTTTAGAATTTAGAAAATGAATTTAGAAATAAAAGTAAAAAGGAATTAGTACAAACAGATTTTTGGACTGGTCTTCTTCTTCGCAAGATCCACAGACTGCAGGGCTCAAGAACACAGCCGGAAAATTGGCCGGAGGTCGACCGGATTCTGTTTTCATCCCCAGAAACCGGCGACTTCGCTGTTTTCCGACCGAAGTCCGGCAACACCTCTGCCCCTCCGTTTAGCCCCGAAACGCTGCTGAAATCGATGGGTTTAGCTACCAATCGATTCTAAATTTCCTCAGAAACTCAGTTCTACTAACATCAACATCCAATATCAATCCAAACACAATTTCCGATCAAAACCAAAACATTTTTCGGCGAACTAATAGGAAACTTCGGTTTCTTCGATTCTTCAACCAAATTCAACGATTCTGGTATCAATACAAAGCTAACATCTTCCCTAATCTACTCAGACCATTAACAACCATCAAGAATATAAATTCAAACAGAAAAATCCATTCAAAGAAAACTAAAACATCAAGAACTCGGTTAATTCGTTCCTGGAGTAAACCAAGTCAACCAAATACTTAAATCGATTTCAAAGATCATTTTAAAGCTATTTGTAACATCAAAATCAATCAAAGATCAACAAAAAATCCAAAACGAATTCAAACTCAAGAAAGATAAAATCAATTTTAAAATATACTTACCCTCAGATTATGAAATTGGTATCAATAAAACGCTCTCATCGAGAGGATGATTTTGACTACTAGAGCGTCCGATTTGGTTCCTTAATTCGATCAAAATTAGTGATTCAAGTTTGTGCAAAGAATTTCACTCCCAAAGTATATGTTCTTGAATTTTTGTGAATTTTCAGAAAATAAATGAAATAAAAATAAAAGAAAATAATAAAACCTGCTATTTATAATATCTGGAAAATAAATACCCAAAATCAAATAAGGGTGTTTTTATTCCCATAATTAAAATAATTAGGCCCAAAAATAATAATTACGAAGAATAATTTTAAAAGTAATTACATACAATATTTATATCAAAATTTCCCAAAAATTGCGAATAATTCTAAAATGAAGAAATACTGGGTATTTGAAATATGATCGATTTTATAAAAATAAAAACGTAAATTTTGTGGGCTTTGATGTCCCGGTAGTGTCCCGGTCCGTTTATTTTTGAAAAACAGGAATGATTCCTAAATTAACAGAAAACCCCGAAAATACATAAAAATACATTCAAACGCACATAAAATGAGATAAAACGAATATCTCGATAAAGACGCTAATAAATACGAGTCCAGATTGCAGATCGATTCATATAATTGCAGTTTAAACACCAATTAATGACTCGAAAAATTTTTCGGTCCGCACGGAAACACAAATAACATTTAAAACACGTAATATCATGGCAATGAACATTTTAACTTATACAAACACATAACATTCATTTATTTAACATAAAATATTCACAAAATTTTCCCGAATATTAACTTGATAGTGTTTACAGAAAAAGACTCAAGTCTACTCTTTGACATTTTTACAGACTTTAAATGTTACAATATAAAATGCAAACTACATTACAATACAAATTACTTAGGGATGTTAATTTGACTTAGTCTTGTTATGGTACAGGCATGTCTTGCACAACAATCTCCCCCAATTTGTGAGAAGATTGCTTATCACAAATTCATGCCTGTTAACAAGACTAACCCCAAGCTTCAATGGAAAATAAGACTAATATAACAATTGACTCAAATACATATTTTATACAGCAAGTGATTTCTTGAGTTTAAACTGTTATATACATCAGAAAAAAACTGGGACTTTTGATTATTCTCTAATGAGGTCCTTTAGATATACAAGAATTTCAAGTTCCTCTATGATTGGTGTCCCGGTTAAAGCTTCCACTAGCTTGAGTCTGTCTTGCTTTGGATAACCATCTAACATCTCAATTCTAAACTTTGAAAATGAGCCAGCTTTTACATTCAGAAATTTTCCATCCTTGGAAATTCTGCTCATTCCTTTTTCCTTGGGTTCTTCTGATCTTTTAATATACAATTAAATCTCCTTATAATACTTCCTCTTGTTCTCCTCATATTCAGCTTTAGTCCTTGCTCTTCTTTCCTCCTTGCAATCAACCATTCATCCAACACAGATCTCCATGCTCTTGTAGCAGTATTCTTATCCTTAAGTAAGCTTATCAATCTTTTAATTTCTGTGGGAGAGAGAGTGTCAATCAAGGTACAGCCTAGAAATATGAAGGATCCATCTTCATAGTAGATTCTCACTTCCCTTAGAGCAACAACCCAGACTCTAACTATTTTCTCAGCTAGTTATTGAAAATAGTCTTCATCTGAAATACACCAATTTAAAGGTAGAAAATCATTCTGCTTGAAATAATTATAGATGGCCCTTTCAGTGACTTTAACTTTTTCAGTAGGCTTAGCCTTCTTAGGTTTTCTTCCAGCAGACTTGAAATGAGTTTTGTGTGATGGCTTGACAAAAGGTAGGTTTGTGATTTTCTTAAGAGATGTTTGGCTTGTGGTGATTGGAATTTTTAGAAAGGTGTTAGCAGTTTGTCTGTATAGGAATTTAGTCTTAAAGGGTTGAGGTGGTTTGATGTTGGAGTTTGTGGGCTTTGAAGGTTGATCTTGAGTTGTTTGGATTTTTTGGGTTGGTTGATGTGGTTCTGATCCATCTTGTCTATTCTTGCTTCTCCTCTCACTTCCTCTCTTCTTATCATCATCCTTCTTCTCTTCTTGCTTCTTATCCTTGCTGACAGTTTCCTTGGAAGATTGACTTGGATTTGAGCTAGAAGGTTTTTGATCATCTTTCCGCTCATCATCATCCAAGTTATCCTTATTGATTTTAGTTTTAGGCAAGTTGGCTTCTGGATTTCTTAGATATCTCTTCAACGGCTTAATCATCTCTTCATCTTCAACAGTTTTATTTTTTTTGGCCTTCAACTCAGTTTCTGAAAGGAATATGTCCTAAGTCCAATCATGTATGAGGTTTTAGGAATAACTTTTATGTAATCTGTTTTGATTTCATTGATATTAATAAAAGACTTGTTTTGTTTTTATTACGGGCTTTATCTATTTAAGTGTTTAAATAAGATATACCATAGTTTAGAGTAAAGCTTTTTATGGATTATGATGAGATCATAATAGTGAGACCTAAAAGATGATAACTCTAAACTTAAATAGTTCCTGGTCGTAGGATTACTAACTGGTAATTAATAATCCGCAAAGATCGGTACATACTATGCTTGCTTCATTATGAAGGATGTCTGTTCTCATAGACATTTGTGTGGTGACACTATAGCTAGTATGTAGGTGCTTATTATAGAATAAGTTCACTGAACATGACTCGCCCAGCTGAACAACTGATGGAGTTCACTCACGTGTCAGCAGTTGTTCACATAGTGATAGTTGTGCAAGTATCCTTAGACTTGAGGTCATCATAGTCATCTTGTGTACACTGAACTATGCTTTGTTTTAGTTCTTAGTCTCCAGGGACAATTATTAGGGCTCTTCTGGGTATAGGAATTTGTACACGAAGATAGTGTATGATCAATAAAGGATCTACCCCTTCCAGTGAAGGAAGCGAATGTTCAAGGCTGATCCACTTATGCTAGTTCAGGAATCTCTGGCCAGAGTGGATGAAATTAGAAAGGAGTTTCTAATTTGCATAGAACTAAGCATAGTAAATGGTAAGCAAGTGATTGAATTAGATAGGCTTGACACGAGATCCATGCCTCGTATTTAATCGGGACATTGTAGGGTAGAAGGAGTTTATTGTACGGTAACTATTCACTGAATAGGTTCTTGGTATTCTAAGCAGTGAATTCATATTATCCGGATAGTCGCGATATGCTGAGAAGTATCCCTCACGATGTAGAATAAATGTGATTAATTAATTAATCATATTTAATAAATTAGAGAATTTATATAAATAATGATAAAATAGTTTTATTATTATTTATTTCTACTACCGGCTTAATATTGAACCTACAGGGTCAGACCATAAAAAGAGAATGATTTAATGGCGGAGGAATTAATTAATAATGGCTAATAATTATTTATTTGTGAAATAAATAATTAATTGGCAAATTTAATAATTGATTAAATGAGATTTAATTGATTATAGATTAATTAAGAAAAGTTCTTAATATTATTAAATAAGGATTTAATTTTTGGAAATTAAATCAAGAGAGAGAATTATTTCTAAAGTGTTTAGAAAAAGGATTAATAATTAAAAGGTGTTTTAATTATTAATGAGAATAATAAATGGGATAATAATAATATTTATGGGAAAATTTCAGCTGAAAATTTTGCCTATAAATACACTATTATAGACCCTATTTTTAAAAGAACCCCAAAACCCAAAAAGTTTGGAAAACCCAATTCTCTCCACCTCCTTCCTCCTCCTTAACATCGTTTTCTTGGTGGATACCGGTGGAGTGCTTCACACTTGAGGAGCAACTACTAAGGATCTCTGATCGTTGTCTCCGAATTATTTTAAAGGTTAGATTCGATCCCTCAAATTTGTATTCATGATTTATATGCTTTTATTTAGATTTTATATGTGTAAAAGTGTTTTGCCATGCCCCCGCTGCGTTTAAAATCCAACAGTTTCCAGAATCATGATAAGCTTTTTGTTGGCCATGACACACTATTTGGGAATCTGAAAGTTTTTTAAGTGTTTGGTGGTAGGACAGATGTATGCCACTCCCTTGCTTGGTTGTAGGTATGCTTCTGGAAAAGCAATCACTTGAGCATTTTTCAATTCATTCAGCAAGAGAGTGTCTTCATGAATCACTATTATGAATTTGCTTATCAATATGTCCAACTCAGATGCCCTTCTAGAGATAAGATAGTTGAGGGACACCTGCATACACCTGTCTACCCCTGAGTCATTTATGTTGACCACAATCATCTTCTCCTAAAAATTATCTTTTGTTACCAAGATCACCCTTAATGAGTTTATTGTCATGTCCAAGGCTTTCTTGTAGGTGAAGAAATTGTTATTGAGAGAAGCCCTGAGAGCCTTGAGCAATTCATCAAATTCCCTGCTCAGACTTGGTCCCTCAGCTGCCCTAATGAGCCTCTCCATACCAATATCTACTTCTTAAATTTTGCTCTTTTCAGCAGCTTGGACATTTTGAGTAGATGATCTTAATAGTCTAACCTCTATCTCCCTCTTAGTCTTGTTGGCAGGCATGAGAAGGGGAGTAGGAATTTCAGGCCTCACAGCTTCAGGATGTGCAGGTAGAGGAATTTTTAGTTTTCCCATGATGACTCCCAAGGCAACAGAGTTCTGCATTTGTAGGTGCTTGCGGGAGTCCACCAATGTTTGAATATCTGCCTGTTGACTCTGCACCAATATAATGAGAGCATGCACCTGAGCTGTGAGATTGTCATTGGATGTTTGCAGAGTGGAGACTTGATTTTGAAGTGCTTGAATTTGAAGATTGGTAGATGTTGAGGTAGGTTGATGAGAGCTTGATGATTTTGAGGAGCCAAAAGTTGCCTCCACAACCTTTCTGATGCCATCCATAAGCAAGGCAGAAGCCTTATATCTGGTTTGATGAAGTTGGTCCAACTTGATCTTTGTGTCATTTGATATGGTGATTTGCTGTTGGAACACTTCATGAAGAGCAATGAAGGATTGTCTCAGATTTTTGACATCTCTTTCCACAGAAGTGAGATCAACCCTGGCCATTTGATCAGCAAAATGCTTAAACTCGGAGGTGATCTTGACTTGAGATAGTATGATCTCATCCATTTTCTCTTTCACCAGCTTCCTTATCTTGGCTTCATGACCAGTCAGCTTGAGTTCTAGAGCTTTACCAAATAGGTAAAAAGCCTTGAGTTGAGCTTTGTAAACTTAAGTGACTGCATCATAGACATCCTGTGGAGTCAAGACCTTGGCATTGCTCATCCCTAAACCTAGCCAAGACTTGATCCATCTCCAAGACAAAGTCTTTAGATAGCCATGCATGATTATTCCCATCTTGTTCTACATCATTTACAATCTTCTCCTTCCATTTTTCAACTTCTTCATTGTATGTTAGCATAATGGCTTAATAGTCCTGATTGCTCATATCTGAAGTAAGTAGATATTGTGAGATGTTTGCTAATCTAAAAATCTGCTCAACTAGAAGATCATCCACAGATGTAATTTGAGAGTCAGATGTTTATAGCCATTGAGAGAGAAGGTGTTATTATTGAGGTTGTGAGGTTGAAGGTTGATGTGAAGTACCCGAACCACCTGTGACAGAAGTCACAGTTTGACTCACAGATTTCTATGTGTTTGTGACAAGTTATTGTTAGTGGGAACCTCCAATTGAATTAGAGGGGATTTGACCGGGTTACTGTCATGTGCACCAGTCTCAAACCCGTGTGCTTCTTGCGAAGCACTATCACATGAATGTAATAAACTTGCCTCACCCATAGCAGGGTCATTGGCAATTGTACTCCTAGCATCAACTGCTAATGCAATTTCTGCTAGGATTTTGAGGGGAGTTGTTTCTTGAACAGGAACCTCCAATTGAATTGGAGAAGATTAGATAGCTCCCCCTCTGAAGTACTACCCTCAAACCTAACAGCCTGTGAAGGCTGATTTGCACATGAAGGTGCATTTATAACATCCATGGGATCTTCAGTAAAAACTGATGAATCCCCCATGGTTTTGATGGTGTCATCAAGGTCTACCCCAGCTAGTAGCCTCTCACCATCTGATTGTAGTGTCTGGGTGGTTAGCAAGGTTTCTTGAACCAAGTCACTTGAATGAGCTTGAACTTGAGGAATGGATTCAAGTGTTGTATGTGAAGAAGAAATTAGAGAGATTAAGAGTTATTGTTCAGTAGTGAGTGTTAGCAGCTTCCCCTGAATGGATGAGGGAACTTCAATAGATGTGCTCTCACTGTGTGTGCCATCCTTATTTCTCCTACCATATACTTGAATTTGTTCAAGTGTTGGCTGTGCAGACTAGGTACAGGATGCATTAGGGAGAATGCTTTTTTCAATAGACATACCCTGTTGAGAGAATGTATCTAGAGTCTGTTTTATCCCCATTTTTATAACTGCATCCTTTTGGGAGGATACAGAGGTGGTTTAAGTGGTCAGCTCAGTTTTCTAAACCTTCTTTGTCCTCTTGACCAATGGTGACTCAGCTTCTATTTGTTCCTCACCACTCTCATTCATGACACTCAAGGTTATCTCCTTTCTCTTCTTTTTACTCACTTCACCCTTTTGAGAGGATGGAGTGGTTGGTTTCCTAGCTGCTAATGGTTGTGAAGAAATAGGCTCAACATGGGTAGGTTCCTGTGGGTTTGTCCGTATTTGTGCTTCCACAGGCTCAGGAACCATTATTGTACTAGATTGGCTTGCATTGGTTCTCATGTCTGGCATAGAATAAGGGTAGGTTTTAAATCTTTCAATCATGAAAGGTGTTAACTTAAGACCCACTGGAACCTTATTCTTAGTAATAAGTGATCCAAATAAAATTTTGGACACTTGCTTACAGTTTCCAATTAATGACCTATTTACTCCTTCAAACATATGTATGTCATTATGGTTTAAAGCAGACATAATGAATCTAGGAAGAAAGATTTCCTTACCTCTTGACTCCAATGGCATTGTTAGCCTAGTGCTCAATTCCTCCAGTATGTACTGTCCTACATTGAGCTGTTTGTTGTGAGCCATTGAGTAAACCAGCTTCTGGACAATACTAGATATGTTGTCAAACCCTAACTTCCTGCAAGTGAAAGCCCTTATCACTGAATCAAACAGGAAGGACCATTCTCTCCTCAGGTGCTTCTTGTTCATGCTTGACAGATTGATATTCTCTGGATAGTTAATGAAGTCCATGAATTTATAGAGTTCATCCTGAGTTGGAGCCTCCACCAGTTTGTCAGTAGGAATTCCCAATGCCATATTGACATCATCCTCAAAGATCTTCACCTGTTGGCCCTTGATTTTGTAGTTTATCATAATTGATACAACATGATTCTCATGCACAATTGTCCTTGTCAATGCTGTGTTCCAAAAATCCCTTAACACATCCAAGTAAAGTACAAGATTAGTAGTAAGAGCCCCTACAAAGTAGGTCTCAGACAAGAACTTGACAAAACATTTGAAAGTTTTAGGTGTTTGGTTTGCATCTAAGAATGCAAGGAAGTTGGTCTCCTTTGGGATGAAAGGTACAATATTGTTGGCTGCCATATTTTTGTGTATGAAGTTTAGTGGGTAAGAAAAATTAGTGAGAAAGGAGTGAAAACGAGAGAGAAATCAGTTTTGGATTGAAAAGCTAGGTCACTTGAGTTCTCGAAAGTGTAAGTATGTATATGCATCGAGATGTCTGGGTATTTATAGTAAAAGCAAATGACTTGTCGAGAAGTAAAAAATAGACGTTTGGAGTATACTTATCGAGAAGCCAGTTTGAGATGTGAAAAATATATCGATAAGTTATTTTATTTATTTTTGTAGATAACTAAAAATTAACGGATCGAGATGTCAAATAAATACCCAGTTTGTCCAAAATGGACTGAATTGTTTCCAATTTTTATTTGAATAAATTTAAAATAAAATCAGAATAAATTTGCCAAAAGTATTTTTACCAAAATAATTTATTAAATTAAATTATTTTAGTTCTGAGTTATTGATAAGTTTAAAAGTTATACTTGTCGAGAACTCTGTGAATTAACACTACTAGAGAACTCTACAATGACTTATCGATAAGTCATAATAAAGCTTATCGAGAAGTCACTTGAGAAGTCTTAAAATGACTTGTCGATAAGTCAATTAGACTTATCGAGAATTCAGTTCTCTATATACTTTTGATCTCTTTGATTCTGTCTTGTGTTAATTTTACATATTAAGGATGTAAATTAACTGCTAGACAGTTTTCTTAGAATTTGGAAAATTCCAAGCCGAATTTTTATTTTTGAAAAATAAATATACATAGATTTCTGAAATATTTATAATTCATATTTCAGTGAATTTAAAATTAAATCAAATTAATTTTGATTTACTAGAAATTAATCTGCTGCAAAGCATTAGCTGAGTTATTGCCTTAGGATGAAGAATTAAGCATTCCAATTTCACCTACAAGTCTAGTGAAAGTTGCTTCATCCAAAGGTTTAGTAAAAATGTCAGCTAATTATTTTTTTGTTGGAACAAAAATGAGCTCAATGGTACCATTTGTAGCATGTTCTCTAATAAAATGGTACCTCACATCAATGTGCTTTGTTCTAAAATGATTAACTGGATTAGCCACTATAGATATAGCACTGATATTGTCACACATAATTGAATTTTTGTGTACCACTAGACCATAGTCCATTAGCTGATTTCTAATCCAAAGCACTTGAGCACAACAACTTCCTGCAACTATGTATTCATCCTCTATTATAGAAGTTATCACATATTGTTGTTTCTTGCTATACCAGGATACAAGTCTTTGTCCAAGAAATTGACAGCTTCCACTAGTACTCTTTCTGTCAGCCCTGCATCCAGCAAAATCTGCATCTGTGTAGCTAACAGCTTCAAAACCAGTTCCTTTAGGATACCATTATCCCAAGTTTGGAGTCCCCTTCAAATATCTAAAAATCCTCTTTACAGCCATCAAATGTGATTCTTTTGGATTGGCTTGAAATCTTGCACGCAGACATGTAGCAAACATGATGTCTGGTCTACATGTCGTTAAATAAAGCAATTATCCAATCATCCCTCTGTAGCTTGAAATATTTACACTTTTGCCCTTTTTATCTTCATCCAACTTTGTTGCTATAGACATTGGTGTAGATGCAGGTGAATAATCAACCATACTAAACTTCTTCAATAAATCTTTGACATACTTAGTTTGGCTGATGAAGATTACATCACTTCTTTGACTGACTTGAAGTCCAAGAAAGTAGCTTAATTCCCCCATCATACTTGTTTCATATTCACTCTGCATAAGCCTGGAGAATCTTTGGCAAAGCTTTTCATTTGTAGAACCAAAAATGATATCATCCACATAAATATGAACTAGGATCATACAATCACCATGCTTCTTGTAGAAGAGAGTCTTGTCTATAGTGCCTCTAGTAAAATCATGTGTTAGATATATTTGAGATGTCATGTCTTATATGATTCATATTTAGTTTTCAGATCTTAACAAACAAGACATATCAGGACTTACTGAAATCAGGACTTATTGGAAGTCAGAACTTAATATCAGAACTTAAGGTCATATCAGAACTTAAGTACGGGAAGACTTTCATCTAAGGAAGGAAGCTGATTTACAGTAGAAGATCAAGACCAAAATAAAAGAAGATATGCATGGAAAGAGTTAGAAGACTAAAATACTTGTAGAAGATATCTGATTGATATATTTTAGGAGACAAAATTATATTCCATATCAATTAGAACTTATCTTGTAACTGTGTAATATATAAACACAGACTAAGGGTTTACACTAGATGTGTTATCATTATCGAGAAAATTATACATTGTAACCTAGCAGCTCTTAGTGATATTTGTTCATCACTGAGAGAGAACAACAATTCTTATTGTAACAGAGTTTATTCAATATACTTGATCTTTGTTACATACTTTTGCTAAATCGATTTGATTGTGAAAACACTGTATTCAACCCCCTTCTACAGTGTTGTGTGACCTAACAATTGGTATCAGAGCTTATCTGTTAACACACATACAATAAAGATCCATTCAATCATGTCTGAAGAAGCACAAACTCCAACCAAGCCCACCAAATCTTAAGAAACTCAAAAGACTCAAACCCACAGTCGATATGAGACTATTAGGGTTCCCATCTTGAGACCTTCTGAGTATCCCATATGGAAAGTGAAGATGGCTATGTTTCTGGAAGCTACAGATCCAGAATACCTTGATAGAATTAATGAAGGACCACATAAGCCTACCAAGCTCTCTGTTGTAGTTGCTGATGAACCAGCAAAGACCATACCAAAGAAGAAAGGTGAGTACACAGCTGAAGACATCTCATTTATTGCCAATGATGCAAGGGTAAGATATTTGCTGCATAGTGCCATTGATAATGTCATGTCAAACAGGGTAATTAATTGCAAAACTGCAAAGGAGATATGGGATGCTTTGGAGATAAGATGCCAGGGAACTGATGCAATCAAGAAGAACATGAAGACTATACTCACTCAAGAGTATGGGCACTTTGACTCAAAAATAGATGAGTCATTAACTGATTTATATGACAGGTTTGCCAAACTCTTGAATGATCTGTCACTGGTGGACAAGGAATATGATCTTGAAGATTCAAATCTAAGATTCCTTTTAACTCTTCCCGAAAGTTGGGATTTGAAGTCTACTACCATAAGAGACAACTATGATCTTACTGAAACTACTCTTGATGAAATTTATGGTATGCTCAAGACTCAAGAACTTGAGATGGATCAAAGGAGCAAGAGGCATGGAAGAAAGTCAAGGATAGTTGCTCTTAAAGCTGAGAAGGAATCTCCTAAAATTATTGCCTCAAAGAGGGGCAAAGGAGAGGCTCTCATCATAAAGTCTGATTCAGAGTCATCATATTGTAATAACCCCAAAAATTTTGGACTTTTTGTAAACCTTATGAATAGTGATTTTGCTGATTATGCTGAATAAGAAAACTTTTCATGCCACACAATGTAGCAGTTCTTTTATTGATATTTTGAGGTCTTATTAGTACTCTATATGGTATATAAGTGTATGTAAAGATCGTCAGAATCCAAATTTGAACACTTTGATTTTTCCCGAAAATCCATCAGTTACCGAAAGAATTGAGTATAAGGTAACATGATAAAAAGGATTTAATCAAAGAGGTTAATGATGATGATGTCATCACACCAACAAGAAGAGGACAAGTGTGGGAAGATGACATAGGAGGATGACATAAGCATGACCAAAGAGAAGGAAGTGTTGGTTGATTATAAACCACACAAAATTTACTCTTGGTTAAAAGGTAATTAAGCAAAACAAAAGGTAGCAACCAAGCCAAGGCAAAACAAATCACAAAACACAAATTAGAAGTTGACTTTTACTTTCCAAGAACAAAAGCTCTCGGCCAAAACCAGATCAGCAACTTCAAACTACCATATCTCCTACAATACTCACTCAAATAGTATGTTCTATAGCTCGTTGGAAAGGTAATGAGATGGCCTACAACTCTTTTTCACAAGTATCATCCAAATAAGCATGGTAAGACCCTTGTTTTGATAGTTCTTTCAATCTGACTTTTAGAAACTTCAAAACCTAACTTTATGTTCTTGATTTCTTTGGAAAGATCAAACTTGTAGGAGGTTAGATTAAGGCTCCCTAAGGCTTCTTAGCAGCTTAACACCTACCAAAGAAGGTATCAACTTCAAACCCTAGCTTTGATTATAAGTAGTTTTGGTGGATTTGTATTGGTTTTGAATATTGGGTCTTTGATTGGTTGGCTAAATTGGTAAAACTTGGAGTTGGGGACTGAGTTTATAGTATGATGGTTTAATATTGTTTTATTGGTGGTTGTGAGTGAATTGATGATAATTTAGAGTGTTAATTAAATTGGAAATCGTGTAAACATAAACGTCATAATGCCCGATTTTCTTTAACTGTTCTGTTCTTAACTTTAGGACCCGTGAACTCACTGTTAGATTCTGACCATTGCCATGTTTTGATAGTTTATGTTACGAGCTTCATTTTTATATGTGGTTCACTTGAATCCGATGTACGGTTTAGGAGAAACGACTGTTTTAGGTAACGGCGTTTCGCGAATGAACCATTACCCCTCGCCTTACTTTGAAACCTTGGTTAAGGCCCTTAAATAACTAATTGGAGTATGAAACAATTATTTAAAGTGGATTAGGCAGCTGGTAGAGTACTCACGAAAGCTTTGCCTTAAAATTCGTAATGGTTAATTTATTAAAAATGGTGGAGCCGAGGGCACTCGAACGACTTATGTGATTCGTTAAGTGTAGAAGTGACCATAAGCGAACGTTAGGGTTCAATTGGTTAAAGTCTAGTTTCTTAAGCGACCGGGGTTTAATTCCGGCTTATGTTGTTGTTCATAGGTTACCGGACCCACTCTAAGCTTAAGTCTACCCCGGAGCACTCAGACAAGTTTTCTACCCGTTATAATGTTGTTGTGATGTAAATATATGTATATGCATTATCTTGTGATAAGTGCATGATTGTTATTAGCAAATTTTGTGATATATTGGAGCATGCTGATATGGTATATGTGCATGTCTGTTTTGTAATCTTGATATCTAATTGTTGATTCAAATGTTTATAAGTTGCATAATACCTATGCTAGAGATAAGCAATAGTTGCGTATACCCTTAGTATAGGGGATCCAAAGGTGAACATTTTTCTAAACCGGGAGTCGATGTTCCCGAGTATAATATATATATATATATATATTCATATATATATATGGATATAGTTTTCAAAACTATTAATCGAATAAGGTTTATTCGATAACTTTATTTTATTCAATGAATATTATTAGTTGAATATTCATTCGAGGACTTATGACTCCGTTTATTTTATTTATTGAATATTATTTTGAATATTTATTTGAGGACTTATGACTCCACTTATTTATTAAATAATACTCTTTATTTTATTAAAGAATAGTATTTCGATAATCAAACTTATTTTCGATTATTCAAATAAAGATCTTACTTTCGTATAAGTATATCTTTGGTTATTCGTTATTCATTTCAAGTATGAGTTTTTTAAAACTTCTACTTCAATTATTTTTATAAAGATTATCCTTTATGGGAATATTATTTAATAATAATATTCAGATATTTTCTAATATATCGGGACTGATTTATTTCATTAAATCAGTATTACTCCAAACATTCTTAAAAATGTTTTCGAGTCTTCAAAATGATTTTTAAAAGTTAGAGCGGATCCCAAAACTCATTTTGATATTTAAGATCTTCCTTTCGAAGGGGATTTAAATACTCGCTCAAAACCTGAGGGATCCGGCTCAGTGGTGTATTTTACATTCGCAACGAGGTTGCTGTTTTGAGAAAAAATCTTGATTACTTGCCCATCGTTCGGGAAGTAAGTTCATCTATTTGAGTCGGCATAAGCAACATGGGCTCAGTGGGCGTCCATGAAAGTGTAAGTGGCTCAGTGGGAGTCCATCAAATGCGTAAGTGGCTGAGTGGCAGTCCAGCATAAGGTCCTATTATGACCAGGGTGATGACCAGTGGGGAATTCGTCCATCTACTAGTAGAAAAGGTTACTTATTGGTATCTTTGCCTGATCAGCAAGATATCAGGTTTATGCCAAGGTTTTCTCCTTTCCAAAATTCATTGGATATTGCAACTCTATCTATAATTTTCATAACAGAGGTTTTCAAGGAGTGTATGAAATACATATATATATAGGTGTATATATATATCAGGACTTAATGAAGTATCTCATAACTTTATTCCTTTCAAATGATATTTCAAAGGTTGAATCTATTCAAGTCTTATCTTGTAGTCTCATCAGTGTGATGAACTTTTGAAACTAATTATAATTTGAACGGTGGTAGTTCAAGTAGTATTCAGAAAAGATATAAGTATATTGGAGTATCTTGTAACTTCATCTTTTGAACTTATATCTAGTAAATGATTATCTTATGCATGTCAAAGATTTTCAGAAAAACGTTGAGTCAAGGTTAGATATATGAGATCACCTTGTAACGATATTTTTATACAGTTATAAATTGGAACTCTGTGTATATTATACATATCAGGGGATTTCAAAGATTGTAAAAAGTATATATGTATGTATATACTGAATATTTTGCGACTTGGTCGCGTTAAGATATCAACTTGGTTCATTTCTTCTTAACCAAGACTTTCTTCAGTACTATGAGAATGCTCATATATTGTAAATTATTATACATACTATTTCGGTGGGCTTGTTGCTCACCCTTGATTTCTTCTTTCATCACACAACATCAGATAGACAAGATGAACAGGACCAAGCTCTCAATTCGCGAGCGGATAGAAAACGTTGCGCAGTTTCCTATAGGCGTTGATGTCACTGTAGCTGAGGTAGGAACTACCAATAGGCTAGGCTTTCAACTTTTGATGTACCAGACTTATGTATCTTTATGAATTGTAATAATGGAAAAGAAATGTAAATTTATTCAGAAACCCTTTTAAGGTGTAATGGCATATAATTATGGAATAAAATGACTCGTGTTATTTTTGGATATTCATCTCTGAGACTATAACTTGTGGTGTGTGTGTTTATTGTGGGGTCACAGTACAGAGTAGTTGATTGTTTATTAAGACTGGGTGTTATTAAGGGAAATGAAACTCGTGACAACCCGGATCCCCGACCCCGGATTTGGGGGTGTTACATATTCTGATGATGATGATTCAGAAACTGAAAGTTTATCTGAGATGGATGCTGATGAAGAGATGATGAAATTGTGTGCTCTTATGGTGAAGGGTATCACAAAGATAGCCTACAGGAAATTCAGAAAAGGCAAGAAGTTTTCTAGGAAAAGTGGAAGTTCTGATAAGAAAGGGTTCAAAAAGTCTGAAGGTAAAGGAAAGTCTGACCGAGGAGACAACTCAAATGTCAAATGCTACAATTATGGTGAAAGAGGCCACATATCTCCTGACTGCAAGAAAGGAAAAAGTGAAAAAAGGCAAGGCACTTGTCACAAAGAAGAAAAGCTGGACAGATACTTCAGATTCTGAACATGAGGTGAACTATGCCCTGATGGCAAATGCTGACAGCAGCCCTGAAACTGCTGAATTGAAGGTACCTCAAACAACTTATGTCTTTCATACTGATGATATTACTGAGTTGAGATTGTATCTTAAAACCATGTTCATTAGTTATAGAGATCAGACTTTAACATGTGAAAGATTAACAACTGAAAA
Source organism: Apium graveolens (assembly GCF_009905375.1). Classification (NCBI taxonomy): domain Eukaryota; kingdom Viridiplantae; phylum Streptophyta; class Magnoliopsida; order Apiales; family Apiaceae; genus Apium; species Apium graveolens. The sequence continues at coordinate 146,799,472 of NC_133657.1, read as the reverse complement.
TCTAGCTTATAAAAAGAGAAATGATTATTTAGAAAAGGAGTTAATTTTTCTTCATCAAACTAAGAAAGAAAAAGATTATGCTTTATATGTTAGAGATGAAGTGTTAAAATTGAATGAATCTCTAAAAGCTGACTTAGAAAAGGAAAGAGAGATTATCAGGACTTGGACTAACTCTGGCAGAACAACTAAGAATTTATTAATTAGTATAAACTGGAAAGAGGGCTTAGGTTATGGAGATGATAAAAGTGAAAAAGGAACTGAACAAATTGAGCCAATTGTTGTTAAACAGACTGCTAAGCCAAAGGTAAATCCTGTTAAGTTTGTAGCAAAAACTGTAAAGTTTGATTCTGAAAAGATGAAAGAATCTAGAACAGAAGTAAAAAAAAAAATCAACTTCTGACAAATTATAACATGATAAACCAGCTGAAGTAAACATAGGCTTAATGATAAAGAAGCAGTTTAAGCATAAGCTGAAAGTGATTAGGAATGTCAACAAGGTAAAGGAAGCTAGGAAAAATAGGAATGGAAAGGAAGGTGTGAACAAAAGCAATAATTATATGCCTGTTCCTAATGCTCCTAGAAAGAAATGTTATAACTGTGGAAACTCTAACCATCTTGCTTCTTTTTGCAGGAAGAATAAAGATATAAACTCTTTACCTCCTAGTTCAGGAGTTAATAGTCAGTCTGTTAGGTTTAAACCACAAAATCCTTGTTTTCATTGTGGTAGTTTATGGCATTCCATTTATACTTGTAAGGAATATCATAGTCTGTACTATGATTATTATCAAATAAAACCTTCTTTGAAGAAAGTTACTTTAATTCCTTCTAGTGTAAAGCCTGATGAAAAATCTGATATAAACTCTGATAAACAGAATGTTAGCATAAACTCTGAAATTAAATCCGCGGCACATGCTAACAAACTTAAAAAGGCCAAAGGATCCAAGTAAGTCTGGGTCCTTAAAACTAACCATTAGTGGTCTTTGTGATTGCAGGGCAACAGGAAAAACATTCTAGTGCTGGACAGTGGATGTTCAGGACATATGACTGGAAATAAAGCCCTGCTATCAGACTTTGTGGAGAAAGCTGGCCCAGCAGTTTCTTATTGAGATGGCAACATGGGAAAAACTCTGGGATATGGCAATATCAATCTTGGGAATGTCATCATTGAAAAAGTAGCTCTTGTCTCAGGACTTAAACACAATCTGCTAAGTGTAAGTCAAATATGTGATAGAGGTTATCATGTCGATTTCTTTGAAGAACACTGTGAAGTTGTAAGCAATTCTACAGGCAAAGTGGTTCTGAAAGGTTACATGCATGGTAACATTTATGAAGTCAGACTTTCAACAAATTCTGATGGTTCTGCAATCTGTCTGTTGAGTAGAACATCAATTTAAGAAAGCTGGAATTGGCACAAAAGACTCTCTCATTTAAATTTTAACAACATAAATGAGCTAGTAAAGAAAGATCTTGTGAGAGGACTGCCAAAATCAGTATTTGCTCCTGATGGCCTTTGTGATTCATGTCAAAAGGCAAAACAAAGAAAATCTTCTTTCAAGAGCAAAACTGAATCCTCAATTCTTGAACCTTATCACCTACTGCATGTTGATCTATTTGGTCCAGTCAATGTCATGTCTATTGCAAAGAAGAAATATGCTATGGTTATAGTGGATAAGTTCACAAGGTACACTTGGGTGTATTTCTTGCACAAGAAGAATGAAACCGCATCTACTCTAACTGATCATGTCAGACAGCTGGATAAGTTGGTCAAAGATTCTGTTAAAATTATAAGAAGTGATAATGGCACTGAGTTCAAGAATTCAATCATGGAAGGGTTCTGCAAAGAGCATGGAATCAAACATGATTTTTCTGCACCCGGAACTCCACAGCAAAATGGAGTTGTAGAAAGAAAGAACAGGACTCTCATAGAAGCTGCACGAACCATGCTTGATGAAGCAAAGCTACCAACCTACTTTTGGGATGAAGCTGTGCATACTGCTTGTTTTACACATAATGCAACACTAATAAACAAGCATGGAAAAACATCATATGCGATGGTGAAGAAAAAGAAGTCAAATCTGAAATACTTTCATGTATTTGGTTGTAAGTATTTTGTTCTTAAGACTCATCCTGAACAACTGTCAAAATTTGATCTAAAAGCTGATGAAGGAATTTTTGTTGGATATCCGTTTTGCACAAAAGCCTTCAGAGTCTACAATATAAGAATAAGGGTTGTCATGGAATCTATCAATGTATCTTTTGATGATAAGAAGATTACTGGACTTGAAGATTTCAATGATCATGATCAACTGAGATTTGAAAATGAAGATTTAAATTATGATTCTATAAATTATGATGACTAAAACTCTGATCATGTAAGTTCTGACGGGTTAAGTTCTGATGTCATTAAAACCATGGTAACAACTCCAATGAAAAATGCACATGTCCAGGGGGAGCAAGCTGAAGATCATACCACAACTCAAGACTCTCAAGAAGCATCAGATAATTCTGATGAGCCAAGTTCTGATAATTCTGGAAACTCTGATACTTCAAATCCTGATGGATCCAACTCAAATTCTGAAGTTTCAGAAAGCATAACTACAGGGGGAGCATTAGAAAATACTGATGGAGACAACATGGATCATGGGGGAGGATCCAGTTCTATAAATCAACTTCCATCAGTAAGGAAGTGGAACAAATCGCATACACCTGACTTAATAATTGGAGATCCTGAAGCAGGTGTCTGAACTAGAACTGCAACATCAAATGAATGTCTATATCATTCTTTTCTATCTCAGACTGAACCAAAGAAAGTGGAAGAAGCTCTTCAAGATGCTGATTGGGTGCAAGCAATACAGGAAGAGTTAAATGAATTTGAAAGAAATAAAGTCTGGACCCTAGTGCCAAGACCAAAGAACTGATCCATTGTTGGCACAAAATGGGTGTTCAGAAACAAAACTGACAGTGATAGCATAATTACAAGGAACAAAGCAAGGCTGGTTGCTAAAGGCTACTCTCAACAAGATGGTATTGATTATGATGAAACATTTACACAAGTTGCTAGATTGGAAGCCATAAGAATCTTTTTGGCTTGTGCTGCTCACAAAAAGTTTAAAGTCTTTTAAATGGATGTGAAAAGTATTTTTCTCAATGGAGAATTGGCAGAAGAGGTATATGTTGAAAAACCTCCAGGATTTGAAGATCCGAAATTTCCAAATCATGTCTACAGATTAGACAAAGTACTTTATTGCCTTAAGCAAGCTCCAAGAGTATGGTCTGAGACTTTAGCTCAATTCCTTCTGGAAAGGACTTACTTTTTATACAAATATATGTTGATGATATCATATTTGGTTCAATAAATTCCAAGCTCTGTGAAAAATTTGCAAAGCTAATGAAGTCAAGATATCAAATGAGTATGATGGGAGAACTTAGCTATTTTCTGGGACTTCAAGTCAAGAAAAATGCAGAAGGTACTTTTATCTGTCAATCCAAGTACATCAGAAATTTACTCAAGAAATTTGGAATGCAAGACTGTTCAACTGCATCCACTCCCATGGCCACTGCTGTGACGGCCTCAACCCCGGGGTCAGGAGTTGACGTCACCAAACACAATTACCAAAATATAAACAACAAGATTATTATTAAAATATACTAACTTGACCCCAAACCAAGATTCGATCCAAGTTCAAGTATGATTCAGGTTCACATTATTACAAACCATTTATTCAACATCTAACACACTCTAACTTTATTTAGCAACTCATCAGACCTCATGGTCTGACACAAACTACCTCAGAGGAGCCGGGTCCTAAAGGGGCGGGAACATGGGTATGTCTGACTGGTCTTCTAGGCATCTGCGAGATATACATAACATTTTGCAAGGGTGAGCATAATCGCTCAGCAATACCAACATATGAATAACAGAATAAAAACAATAATGTAACAATAATAAGAACAAAGCTGTAATCATGATATCAATATTATATAATGAAAATCGAAGATAACTGGATATCAATAACTACCATGCTTTATCAAAACAACGTAGTAGTGTGCTGTGTAAATACCAGAGTTCAATTTTAGCATGCTATTCACATTTATAATACTGATGTATCAACTACTTATACCTTTACGGGAATCACAAATCTAAATCAGATACATAACGAATATGTGAAGACAGCTGATCACGCTATCAACACCAGATGGCTCTAACTGCCGTCCCATTTACCTGTTCCGGAACTCAGAGACTAGCTGGGTCTCTGACCTGCTGGACTAATCGGTTATATATTGTGCGCAACCGAATTAGCCTCTTACGCCACCTCAATAGGCCTACTCTAGCCCCTATGTATCCCATATCTGACTGTTTTATCCAGTTTTCAAAACACTTGTACCTATCTCATTTTTAAAACCATTTATTTTACCAGCACACATATAAAAATCCAGTTTGCAAATCATTTCATTCGAGGTAGGTACCTTTCGAAGTTACTTTTCCCCAAAATAATTTGAAAACAGTGATTTATAACTACAGGGAATACGTAACATAAAACGTTTTTGTTTCATTACGAGAATAAAACATTTAGCTATTCATACGTACTGAACCATAAAAGAATGGTCAGGGGTACTTGCCTTGCAACGCTTTATAAAACCCTAAGTAGCTTTCACGCAGACTTCAGTCCTGGGGAAACTCGACTGGGATCTACAAATACAGAATAACCTATTCAGTTATACCGACATGCTTCATATCCTCAAATCCTAATAACCCAATCCGATAACCCGACTCGTATAGTTATTATACACATAATCACGTAACCCGAACATAAATAGGGGTTACACATATAATATAAATACGTACGTTTACAAATATATTTTTAGAAAATTTTGGTAGCAACTCCTTTGTTTATAAGACTACCCGTCGATCGTGATCGACGTCCAAATTTCACAACAATTCACAATCTCAATTCGCAACACCATTTCACAACGTATACCACAATACAATTTGTAATTAATTATTTAAATCTGAAAGTATTTTTCGTAAATCATTTTATTTATTAATAACATTTAGGACTCAGAACATCGTCATCACCGTCCACCGTTGACTCACCGAAGTTCATCGCCAACTGCGGTACAATTTATTGGTGCCCGTTATGTTACGGGTTTCCAAATAAATTACACTGATTTATTCGACTAAAATTAATAGCACGGAATTATTTATATCACGAACTGTAATCATAATTCCCTGAAATTAATCAAGTAATACGAATTAATTCAAACCAATCGAACCAAATACAAGTAACAGAACAGGGTAGCACGCGCGGAACGCGCCACCATCGAACAGCAGCAAACAACCCGCAAACACAGGGATGGCCGGAAAAGACACAGCCACACCACACACACAACACCAACGCACACACAGTCACAACACATATCACACACATATATACACAAGGTTTATATATACAAATATATATATACATGTAATAAAATAGACATCCAAGCCAAGCATAAGCGGCGGCTCACCGGATATAATCCGGAAACAAGCGACCAGAACGAGCAACAGGAAGAAGAACGAAGAGAGGAGGAGGATCGAGACAAGAGAGAGAGACAACACAGCCGAGGAACAAAAAGAAAAGGGGAAACCCCCTTGTGGTTTTTTTTTCGTTAATTCCCCTCCTGACACGTATCAAACAAGTAACGAAAAATCAACACGTGTCCTGCTGCAGCGCTTTGCCCCGAGAATTTTAAAATTAATGAATCTAGGTGTACGAAAAATGATTTCAGAAAATTACGAAAATAATATCAAAATGTCATAAATATCCCAAAATTTACAAAAACATAATTTTTGAAATTTTTAAAACAATTCTTAAGGTACACTTGGTACCCGATTTTTAACAAATAACGAAACGACGCGCGGTGAAATAAATCCCGAAAATTTCCAAAATAATTTTAAAATTCTCAGAATAATATGAACTTAATAAAATATAAGTATCATGATTTTTAAAGATTTCCTGAATTAAATATGGATTTTACCAATAAACACACTTAGAAAATCACCTAAAAATAAATAATTAATAAAATATTGATTTCTCAATTTTATAAAGTCCTAAAAATAATTATTGAAATTATAAGATTATAAAACTAATTTTATAAATCATCCAAATATTTATGGAATTAAAACTGCAATAAAATCACTTTTATAAGCGAAATAAAATTGCATAACTCACTAATAAATCACACAATTCAACCCCACATATTAACATGTCACAAATAATTAAATAACAATTAATAACTGCTGCCAAAAACCATTACACACATTTTATTTAATTATTTAAACCTTTATTACACTTTGAATATAATAAAAATAAAAGAATATATACGAGTCGTTATATCCTTCCCCACTTAAAAAGATTCTGTTCCCAGAATCTGACTTAGCTAACCAAATGAGGATATTTATCAAGCATGTCTGACTCTAATTTCCAAGTAGACTCTTCTACTCGAGGATTTCTCCATAAGACTTTCGCTATGGGGGTCGACTTATTCCTAAGGACTCGCGCTTTACGGTATAGGATTTGGATCGGTTGTTCCACATAGGACAAATCTGGCTGAAGCTCAATCGGTTCATATTCTATGACTTGATTCGAACTAGGAATATAGGGCTTCAACATAGACACGTGGAACACATTATGAATGTGCTGCCACTGCGGTGGTAACTCTATTTCGTAGGAAACCTTTCCCACTTTATTCAAAACCTCAAAGGGCCCTATAAATCTAGGGCTAAGTTTACCCTTCTGACCAAATCGTACTAACCCTTTCCAAGGTGATACCTTTAGTAACACTAGAGCTCCTATCTCAAAGTCCATATCCTTCCTATGCAAATCTGCATACTTTCTCTGTCTATCTTGGGCTGCTTCTAACCTTTTCCGAATTAACACTATGACATCTCTGGTTTGCTGAACCAACTCGGGACCTAACACTTTCTTTTCTCCTACCTCATCCCAATACAACGGTGATCTACACTTACGTCCATACAAAGCTTCGTAAGGCGGCATCCCGATACTGGCATGGTAGCTATTATTATACGAGAACTCAATCAAAGGTAGGTGTTCGTCCCAATTACCCTTAAAATCTAAAACACAAACTCTCAACATATCCTCTATGGTCTGAATCGTTCTTTCACTTTGGTTGTCCGTCTGAGGATGATAAACGGTGCTCATATTTAACTTTGTTCCTAGGCACTCTTGGAATTTAGTCCAGAACCTAGAATTAAATCTCGGGTCTCGATCTGACACTGTAGACACAGGCACTCCATGTTTGGTAACTATCTCATCCAAGTATAACTTAACTAGCTTTTCCAACGAATATCTTTCATTGATCGGAAGAAAATGCGCTGACTTAGTCAATCTGTCAATGATCACCAAAATAGTGTCATGATTTGCATTTGTCCTTGGAAATCCTACTACAAAATCCATAGCAATCTCTTCCCACTTCCATTGGGAAATCTTCAAAGGTTGTAACAATCCGCTTGGTCGTTGATGATCTGCTTTCACCGTTTGACACACATGACACTTACTTACCCAATTGGCAATATCCTTTTTCATTCCTGGCCACCAAAAGTTTCTCTTCAAGTCTTGGTACATCTTAGTACTACCAGGGTGGATAGAAAACCTAGAGTTATGCGCTTTATGTAATACTTCATTCTTCAATTCCATTACATTAGGAATCCAAACTCTGGATGAAAATCTATATAAACCTTGATTATCCTTTTGAGTACACAACTCTTCTCCCGTCAAAGTACCCGTCAAAGTATCCGACTCTTGCTCCATAACTCCTTCTTGACATCTTCTAATCTTTTTCATCAATGCCTGCAGGAAAGTAACTTCATATAGTTGCTCTTGATTCTCACTAGGTACTCGGGCCTCAATTTCTATTCTTTCCAAGTCTTGTGCTAGTTCCTCCGCAATCTTAATCATATTCAACCTTTCTTTTCTACTCAAGGCATCAGCCACCACATTGGCTTTACCTGGGTGATAATTAATCGAACAATCGTAGTCCTTAATCAGTTCCAACCACCTTCTCTGTCTCATATTCAAATCCTTCTGCGTGAATATGTAATTCAGGCTCTTATGATCTGTATAAATATCGCATTTCTCTCCATACAAGTAGTGACGCCATAACTTCATAGCAAACACTATAGCTGCCAACTCAAGGTCATGAACTGGATATTTCTGCTCATGAGATTTTAACTGTCTAGAGGCATAAGCAATAACTTTGTCATGCTGCATTAGCACACAACCCAATCCTTTCAAAGAAGCATCACTATAGATCACAAAATTTCCCGTCTCATCTGGCAATGCTAATACTGGAGCCGTCACTAATCTCCGTTTCAATTCCTGGAAACTCTCTTCACACTTTTCCGTCCACACGAACTTCTCATTCTTCCTGGTCAACTTGGTTAATGGGGATGCAATCTTTGAGAAATCTTTCACAAACCTTCGATAATATCCCGTTAATCCAAGAAAACTTCTTATTTTCGCTGGGTCTACTTTATTACCTTCCTTACTCACCACATGTCCAAGAAACTGCACTCTCGTCAACCAAAATTTATATTTGGATAACTTTGCATATAGTTGCTTTTCTCTTAACTTCTGAAGAGCAATCCGTATATGCGTTGCATGATCTTCTGGATTCTTTGAATATATGAGGATGTCATCAATAAATACAATAACAAACTCATCTAGATACTCCTTATATACCCTATTCATTAAATCCATAAAATCCGTTGGCGCATTCGTCAATCCAAACGATATCACTAGAAACTCATAATGGCCATACCTTGTTTTGAATACAGTCTTGTGGATATCTTCAGGCTTTATCTTCAATTGGTGGTAGCCAGATCTTAAGTCAATCTTTGAGAAGTAGCATGCTCCCTTAAGCTGATCAAACAAATCATCGATATGTGGCAAAAGATACTTATTCTTTATCGTCAACTTGTTCAACTCTCTATAGTCAATACACAATATCATACTTCCATCCTTTTTCTTCACAAATAGCACTGGAGCACCCCACGGAAAAACACTGGGTCGAATGACTCCCTTATCCAATAGTTCTTGAAGTTGCTTAGCCAATTCTTTCATTTCCATTGGGGCCATCCTGTATGGAGCCTTAGAAACTGGTTCAGCTGCAGGGATCAAATTAATGGAGAACTCTATCTCTCGATCAGGTGGCAATCCTTGTAACTCTTCTGGGAAAACATCAGGGAATTCTCTCACTATTGGAATCTCATTCAAAATAGGGGTCTCTTTCTTCGTATCCACCACATGAGCCAAATACGCCTCACATCCTTGTCGTAACAATCTCTTTGCTTGCATTACTGAAAGGAACTTTCTATCTTGTCTCTGTCCTTGGTAGCTGATCCTTTTATTATCTGGGGTGTACATAACAACTCTCTTTTTCTTATAGTCAATATTCGCCTTATATAGAGACAACCAATCCATACCTAAAATAATATCAAAGTCTCCCAACTCGAAGGGTATTAAGTCAACAGGGAACATATACCCTGAAATCTCTAGGGAACATCTAGGACAAAATTGACTTACGGGTACTATATCTTTATTAGCCACTTCTATGGTCAAAGGTTCTTCTAGGTCTTCCAACATCAATTGCATTTTATTCACACAATTCACAGATTTAAAAGATTTGGACGCTCCTGAATCAAATAAAACGTTAACAGGTACGAAATTAAGAGAAAGCGTACTTGCAACCACATCGAAATTATGAACTGGAGACTTCTTGGTCATCTTAAAATTCCTAGCTCTAGCAGTACTGGTTGGTGGTCCTTGGGACACACTCCTTCCAACATTACCTTGGGTCACCGACTTGCAATTCCTAGCTATGTGTCCCACTTTGCCGCAACTAAAACAAGTTACTCCTTGAATCTCAGATTTACACTCCGTGGAATAATGACCTTTCTGTCCATACTTTAAACAGTTGATATTTTATCGGCACTGTCCATTGTGCTTCTTCCCACACGTCTTACAATCAACCACTGGCTTACTAACCCTCGCCGGGGCAGATTTAACTGAACTAGTACTGGGTCTAACCTGGGGAAAATTCTGCTTCTTGAACCTCTTATTCCTACTCTTTCCAAACCAACGCGGGAAACTATGACTTGCTATTCATGATTCTGACCTAGCAGGTCCACTTTCAAATTTCCTCTTCTTCTCACCCTGCTCCTTTGCGGCTAACCTCTGATCACTCTCTATCACTAGGGCAGCCTGAATTACCGAAGTATATGTCTTGAGTTGTAAAGCTACAACTCCACTCCTTATTTCTGGCTTCAACCATTGTTGAAACCGCTTCGCTCGTTGAGCTTCCGAACTCACATATTCTGGTGCTATACGGGCCAACTCCGTAAACTTCGCTTTATATTCCGTAACACTCCTATCTCATTGCTTCAATTCCAAAAATTCCATCTCCATTTGACTCTGGAGATAGTCCGGAAAGTATTTCTCCAAAAACAACTCTGTGAATCTGGCCCATGGAACTGGACCTTCTCCTTCTAGGGCTCGCATAGATTCCCACCAATAATTTGAATCATTCTTCAGAAAATAACTAGCATAATCCATTTTTTAAATCCTCACTCACCTTGGTGAGCGCAAACGCCTTTTTCATCTCTTTTAACCATATCCTGGCAGCAACAGGATCTACTTCTCCTTTAAACTCTGGGGGATTTACTGCCTGAAAAGACTTAAAACTAACACCCTGATTTGTCCCCCTCATCTCATGCTGTTGTTGGATTTGTAGTTGTTGATGTTGGATTTGCTGCTGTTGTTGTTGTATGAGCTGTTGTTGTTGTTGTTGTTACAATTGTTGTTGTTGCTGGAATTGTTGTTGCTGTTGGGCCAGCTGTGTAGACTGCTGACGCAACAAATTCATCAATTCACTCATGGAAGGATCCCAGCAGATCCATTATTGGGTTGAGAGTTTCTCTTTAGTGGCATCTCCTGAAACATAACAGTCATGTATAAGAAAATGGATTGCTCCAAGCAGTTAATATTTATGTGTCAGGAGAGCGTTGCCACTAAGACAATATCCTCATCCCCAGTTTAATTGGATCCAGCCTGAGTGAATGATTATAATCTAAAAATGCCAGAAACAGAAACAACAATAATAATAACAACAATAATAATAGCAACGCACAATGTATAAAAGCTGAACAATGAAATAAAGCAGCTACAATACAATAACCAACAGGATCCAACTAGTACAACTGAAAATCCAACTGAAAAGAAACCATCCGAATACACACCAAAATTGGCTGGCATAGCAGCCCCGCCTACTACAAACTATCACAACATAATATACATATACAACGTAAATAACTACAGAACTCCTGGAAGTCAACTCTGAGATCTGTATTTCTCTGCTACAACCCTGGTCTAACCACTACCACTGCCACTGATGGAACCTAGCTCAAACACTAGCCATTTCACTAGGTCCTGATACTGCACAACTCTGAACTCTGAGCTAATGAAACGGTCAACAGATCTAGCCCTCTCAACAGCCATCTGGGTCAATGCTACCACACGGGCCCGCACCTCAGGGGAAGGGGCAGAAATGCCCTGGAAAGGTGCAATAGGTATATGACCAAACTGAGCAACCAATCCCGGACTCTAACCTCTGATAAAGGAAGTATTCACTGCTCGGTGAACATGGTAAGGGATCGGTGAAGAAGTACCACTAGGGGCCACTGGAGGTATTGGAGGTCTCATCGAGGAAGAACTGGGACCACAGCCGGGAGGAAAATCCCTAACGGCAGACACAGACCTACGTACCCAACGGGGACGAGTACCAGGTCCAGGGATGTCTCTCGGCACAAAGGAAGGGACTGGTGGAGGAGGCATAGGGGTCTCCTCAGCAACAACATCCAGGGTCCTCTTAGAATCTGAGTTATCCGAGTCAGAGGGATTCTCCTGAGATGGAGAACTCGAAATCGCAATAGGCCACTGTCAACATAATAAATATACAAGGAAGACACAATCAGGTCAAGGCAATTCTATCAAAACATTTAATAGATGCCAGGGTAACGCCGTCGGAACCCTCGACTGACTCTAAAGGTTTGCTCCTCTATATGAGTTGATGACTCCCACCTAAAGACTCACGTTATCACCTATTCGACACAATCCCTAACCTGAATCAGGGACTTGAACCTGTAGCTCTAATACCAACTGTGACGGCCTCAACCCCGGGATCAGGAGTTGACGTCACCAAACACAATTACCAAAATATAAACAACAAGATTATTATTAAAATATACTAACTTGACCCCAAACCAAGATCCAATCCAGGTTCAAGTATGATTCAGGTTCACATTATTATAAACCATTTATTCAACATCTAACATACTTTAACTTTATTCAGCAACTCATCAGACCTCATGGTCTGAAACAAACTACCTCAGAGGAGCCGGGTCCTGAAGGGGCGGGAACATGGGTAAGTCTGACTGGTCTTCTAGGCATCTGCAAGATATACATAACAGTTTGCAAGGGTGAGCATAATCGCTCAGCAGTACCAATATATGAATAACGGAATAAAAACTGTAATGTAACAATAATAGGAACAGGGCTGTAATCATGATATCAACATTATATAATGAAAATCAAAGATAACTAGATATCAATAACTAGCATGATTTATCAAAACAACGTAGTAGTGTGCTGTGTAAATACCGGAGTCCAATTTTAGCATGTTATTCATATTTATAAAACCGTTGTATCAACTACTTATACCCTTACGGGAATCACAAATCCAAATCAGATACATAACGGATATGTGAAGATAGCTGATTAGGCTATCAACACCAGACGGCTCTAACTGCCGTCCCATTTACCTGTTCAAGGAACTCAGAGACTAGCTAGGTCTCTGACTTCCTGGACTAATCGGTTATATATTGCGCGCAACCGAATTATCCTCTTATGCCACCTCAATAGGCCTACTCTGGCCCCTATGTATCCCATATCTGATCATTTTATCCAGTTTTCAAAACACTTGTACCTATCTTATTTTCAAAACCATTTATTTTACCAGCACACATATAAAAATCCAGTTTGCAAATCATTTAGAGGTAGGTACCTTTCCAAGTTACTTTTCCCTAAAACAATTTGAAAATAGTGATTTATAACTATAGGGGATACGTAACTTAAAACATTTATGTTCCATTACGAGAATAAAACATTTAGCTATTCATACGTACTGAACCATAAAAGAATGGTCAGGGGTACTTGCCTTGCAACGCTTTACAAAACCCTAAGTAGCTTTCACGTAGACTTCAGTCCTGGGGAAACTCGACTGGGATCTACAAATACAGAATAACCTATTCAGTTATACCGACATGCTTGATATCCTCAAATCCTAATAACCCAATCCTTTAACCCGACTCGTATAGTTATTATACACATAATCACGTAATCACGTAACCCAAACACAAATAGGGGTAACACGTATAATATAAATACGTACGTTTACAAATATATTTTTAAAAAATTTTGGCAGCAACTCCTTTGTTTATAAGACTACCGGTCGATTGTGATCGACGTCCAAATTTCACAACAATTCAGAATCTCAATTCGCAACACCATTTCACAACGTATACCATAATACAATTCGTAATTAATCATTTAAATCCGAAAGTATTTTTCGTAAATCATTTTATTTATTAATAGCATTTAGGACTCGGAACATCGTCATCACCGTCCACCGTTGACTCACCGAAGTTCATCGTCAACGGCGGTATAATTTATTGGTGCCTGTTATGTAACGGGTTTCCAAATAAATTACACTGATTTATTCGACTAAAATTAATAGCACGGAATTATTTATATCACGAACTGTAATCATAATTCCCTGAAACTAATCAAGTAATACGAATTAATTCAAACCAATCGAACCAAATATAAGTAACAGAACAGGGCAGCACGCGCGGAACGCGCCACCATCTAACAGCAGCAAAACAACCCGCAAACACAGGGATGGCCGGAAAAGACACAGCCACACCACACACACAACACCAACGCACACACACACATTCACAACACATATCACACACATATATACACAAGGTATATATATACATATATATATATATGCATGTAATAAAATAGACAGCCAAGCCAAGCATAAGCGGCGGCTTACCGGATATAATCCGGAAACAAGCGACCGGAACGAGCAACAGGAAGAAGAACAAAGAGAGGATAAGGATCGAGGCAAGAGAGAGAGACAACACAGCCGAGGAACAAAAAAAAAGGGGAAACCCCCTTGTGGTTTTTTTCGTTAATTCCCCTCCTGACACGTATCAAACAAGTAACGAAAAATCAACATGTGTCCTGCTGCAGCGCTTTGCCCCGAGAATTTTAAAATTAATGAATCTAGGTATACGAAAAATGATTTTAGAAAATTACGAAAATAATATCAAAATATTATAAATATCCCGAAGTTTACAAAAATATAATTTTTGAATTTTTTAAAACAATTCTTAAGGTACACTTGGTACCCGATTTTTAACAAATAACGAAACGACGCGCGGTGAAATAAATCCCAAAAATTTCCAAAATAATTTTAAAATTCTCGGAATAATACGAACTTAATAAAATATAAGTTTCATGATTTTTGAAGATTTACTGAATTAAATATGGATTTTACCAATAAACACACTCAGAAAATCACCTAAAAATAACTAATTAATAAAATATTGATTTCTCAATTTTATAAAGTCCTAAAAATAATTATTGAAATTATAAGATTATAAAACCAATTTTACAAATCATCCAAATATTTATGGAATTAAAACTGTAATAAAATCACTTGTACAAGCAAAATAAAATCGCATAACTCACTAATAAATCACATAATTCAATCCCACATATCAACAGATCACAAATAATTAAATAACAATCAATAACTGTTGCCAAAAACCATTACACATATTTTATTTAATTATTTAAACCTTTATTACACTTTGAATATAATAAAAATAAAAGAATATACACGAGTCGTTATAACTGCAACCAAGTTAGATAAAGATACTGGTTCATCAGTAGATATTACTAACTACAGAGGTATGATTGGCTCATTACTCTATTTAACTGCTAGTAGACCTGATATCTTGTATGCTACAGGTCTTTGTGCAGATTTCAGGCTGATCCAAGAGAACCTCATTTAATAGCTGTGAAAAGAATTTTCAAGTACCTCAAGGGTACAACTGATCAAGGGTACAACTGATCTAGGATTGTGGTATCCTAGAGAATCAGATTTTAAGCTAATAGGTTACTCAGATGCAGATTTTGCAGGATGCAAAATAGACAGGAAAAGCACTAGTGGAAGCTGCCAATTTCTTGGAGGTAGATTGGTTTCTTGGTTTAGCATGAAACAGAAATCAATTTCCACATCAACTGCAGAAGCAGAATATATTGCTGCAGGAAGCTGTTGTGCACAGATTCTTTGGATGAAGAATCAGTTACTGGATTTTGGGTTAGAATTTTCTAAAATACCTATTTACTGTGATAATCAAATTGCTATTGCTATGACAGGTAATCCAGTTCAACACTCAATGATAAAGCATATCAGCATTAGGTACCATTTCATAAGGGAACATGTGATGGAAGGTACAGTGGAAATGCATTTTGTTCCAATAGATTAATAACTAGCAGATATCTTCGCAAAACTACTATGTGAAGCTACTTTTACAAGACTGGTAAATGAACTTGGAATGGTTTCAGGTTCTTTCTCTAAATCTGCTTAGTGTTTGTTCTCATGCATCAGACTTTATGATCAGTGTTTACAGATTGTCTTATCTTCATGTAATCTGTGTTTAAATTGTAATACATTAAATGTTGATTGTTATCTGATGTGGATCTATATACTCTGATAGTAATTTGAATGTTCTGTAACTATTCGATCCAATGAGGATAATTATGTTAGATGCTGACCTAGTAGTCTTTAACATACTTGAAATCCAATGTTTGAATTAGTTGTTTATGTGGAAATTCTTTAACACAAGCAAATTCTGATTTTGAGCTTAGTCAAATTTACTTTGTGTATCTTATTACTAAGTCACAAACTAGATTCTTGCTTTTTATCTGTCAAATTCTGATGTCAGTAAATCTTAAGCATGAACTAAATGCTGATAAGCCACACTTATCTGAAGAAAAGAAAAGAAAAGAAAATTAAAGTCAGGTACTCTTTTGAGATCTAGAGTAAATATGTGGAAGGGAAGACCCAAGTGCATTACTGGGATTAAGTTATATACATTAGAAAAGCAAATAAATTTTTCTTGGTGACTTTTCACATTCTCTGATTACTGGAGAAATACTCTGACAATAGCATAAATTCTGATAAGCAGGTATGACTCATTTACAATGAGGAGCCACTGTGAAAAAGAATTTTAAAAGATGCATAAAATGAGCACTAACAGTTGAGGTGGACTCATGCACAAATTTATCCTATAGTAGACTTTTAAATTAATGACAAATTTTAAGCATTTTTCTTAGTTATGCCTTATTTCTAAGATGTACTGAAGTTTATCAGACTTTAATCTTTATCAGATATTTTGCTAATGCACACACTATCACTCCATATGAATGATGAAAATTACTGTGGTGATCAAGTTATTTCAGATAAACAGTTAAGTGTCATATGCATAAATTCTGAGGACAAGTTCTGATGGAAGTTCTGATGATTAAACTCTGAAGAAACAAGTCAGTATTTGTATGAAGAATCACAGAAACAGACATTCACTTTTTGAGTACATAAGCCATGTTTTGATGACTGTTAAAATCTGATAATAGTCAAGTTCTGATATTAAATCCTGATGGAAACTCTGATGCTTACGTGGCATTATTTATTTACTTGACTTATTTGTGACAAATACTGTAATGGTCATATTTAATCAGAATATAATTAGGTGAGATAAAAACAGCCATAATCATTTGGGTTAGTGGTAAACGTGCTTGTCTTGAAAAACTGCATGTGCACAGTAATTATTACTTATTTCCCGTGCCCACTAACTCCTGCTTTAACTATTGACTGTTAACATATTTCCAGGTGTAAACTGTCTCCCATACTTCATGTATGTTGTATAAATAAGAAAGTTAAAAGATTTTACAATCATTTACTTACTTCTCTCATTCTCATATCTCTCTTATTTTCTCTCACCCACTAATATTCTCTGAAGCTCTTTTTCATACAGGAATTTTATCAAACACCTTGCAAACACTCTTTTTCTCACTTGATTTTTAACAGAAATGGCACCAAAAGATTTGATTTTCAATGGAGCTAAGTTTGTTCCTAACAATTACTTAGTTATTCTGAGTAAGGATGAAGCTCCAACAGATCTTCATTTCATCCAGGATTTCCTTGCTCACAGTGAGATATGCTATGCTTTGACTCAACCTGAAGCTATCTCAGGGACTCAAGTGCTGGAGTTCTGGAGGTCAGGTATGTATGATGATGGTGGAGAAAATGGGTTCCCTAGTCTGATTTTCACAACTTGGGAGGATGAACATGTGGTGACTGCGACCACAGTTCGATAAGCACTCCACCTGCCAGAAAACTGCAATTATTCAACAATTGAGGAGCAAGCTCTTCAATAAATGATGGCCAGTCCGGGGTATGAAAAGACATTGGCAAAGCTGGGCCAGTTGAAGAGACCGAACATAAGGAGGGAATGGAGTTTCTTTTTCGACTACATCACAAGAACCTTTACAAACAAGTGTTCAAATTTTGATGCCATTCCTATCCTCAGTCAGCAAATTGGGTATGCTCTAATTACTCAATCTCATTTTGACTATGCTAGTGTTGTACTAGGTTTTATTGGTGATAGAATGACAGAAGACAAAAATATAGTCTATTTTACTAGATTCTGTCAGCTATTATACAGTTTTTGTTGCTCTGATGCACCACAACTTGCCAGTGAGTTGATCTCACCATTTAAGCTAGCTAAGAGAGCTTTCACTGACTTATTATCCACTGATAATAAGAAAACTGTTTTGAGACCCCTCCAAATTCCAATTTCAGTCAAATAGTTTTTAGTAAACTCTGATCCAACCACATACACCTCCATATATACTGATGTACAACTAACCCAACCTCCATCAGCACCTACCACCACTACACAAACACCTCAAACTTCTCAACCTCAACCAACTCAACCCTCCATCAGGATATATTTCAAACCAACACAATCATCTCAACCTCAACCATCAACACATACCATCAGACCTTCATCTTCCAGGCCAAAAAGGGCTCAATCTGTTCTTAAATCTCCAATAAAGAGAAGAAGGATGCTTCTAAGGGATGAGTCTGATGATGAGGAGGAAGCACAGGTTCATGCATCAGAACCTGTGATAGTTGAAGCTGAAACTGTGGATTCTCAGAAAGCAACTGCAGCTGAAGGTTCGAATACCTTAAAGAGAAAGAGAACTGTAAACTCGAATGATAAAGCAACTCCTTCATTTGTAAGGAGATTAAAGAAAATGAGGGCTAAGAGGCATTTGGATAAGCCTCCGTCAGAGAATAATGAAGAAGCCGAGGAAAGGGATCAGAAATCTCTGATCTCAAATCCAATTATGATTGAATCTCTACCACCTCCAGCTATAACCCAAGACACTGTTCCTGATACAGTGGTTACACCTCCAGTCTCTCCTCTTCATGAAGATATTACAGTTGAAGATTCAGGCTTAAGTCCTGAAAGTGACATCAACAGGCTGCACACTCCTACTATTCTGTATTTGGAAGCTCTTACAGCAGCTCAGACATCTCCAACTCATTCTCCAATTTCAAATGTTGATGCTGAGATACCATCTACTCCAATAACACCTATTCTTGAGATTAATTCTGATGCTCAGAATCCAGATGAAGTAATTCCTGAATCTCCAGTTGCTTCACACACTCTGGTGCTGTCAGGACATACTGAGTCTTCTTCAAGTTCTAAAGACAGTGTTTCTGTTCATACTCCAGCTCCTGTACTTGGAAAGGAAGCATTAGTCAAGAAATTTGTTGAACAGGATGCTCATGTACCTTGGGATGAAACTCATAGAAGAGTAGAGTGGACCAAGAAGTGGAATGATTCTTATTTCATTCCAAGCTCTAAAGTTCTGACAGAGCACATTGCTAAAGCTGATAAGCTGATGATGAATTCTGATATCAAGACACATCTCAAGATCACTGCTCTATCTACCAAGAACCTTCAAGGTCTCCACTCTCAAACTCAAGTAAAGGTTGATACACTACAAGAATCATTTAACAAGCTAGATATGCAAATCAAGCTTGACAAGATAAGGATTATCAGGCCTACATTGAGAAGGTAGAAGCAATTGAGAAAGCTCAGGAAAAGCAACAGACCCAAATCTCTGAGGTCCTGGCTAATCAAGCTTCTCAACAGGCTCAATTGGATGAGATTCAATCTTCAGTTAAACTTCTTCTCTCACTCCTACTATTAGATAATGCCAAAAAGGGGGAGAAGATAGTTAAGTCCAAATGCTCTAATGATCAAATACTGAAGAACAAAGATGATGAAGCTGATGACCAGGGAAACCCTAGCAAGGGTAGAGGTCAAGTTCAAAGTAAAGGGCAGAGCAGCAAGGTTTCTTCAAGGAAACTAATTACTGATGCAAGCAAATCTTCTATTCAAAAGAAGACAAGTTCTGAAGCTGCTCAAACTCAAAATCTGATAGCAAGTACTGAAACTCAAAATCTGATATCAAGTTCTGATGAGCAAAGTCTGATGACAAAGCCTGATGTTCTGATACAAGGTGGAAGTCAAGATTCTCAAAGGTTTATGCAAACTCTGAAGCTCAAGGGAAAGTAGACTATTGTCTACTACAAGGATCCCAAGATTCAGACACTTGATGAGGAAATTGCTAGAACATTGTTTCTGAAGCATAATCCAGGAATGGATTTAGAAAATCTCAAGGAGGAAGAAGCTAGATTTAAAGCTGAAAAGAAAAATCTAAAGCCAAAAGCTTTTGTTGCAAAGAAACCTCCAAGGCCTAAGGTAAAAGGCATTGTGATCAAGGAGAAGTCACATACTGAGGCATCAAAGCCCAAAACAAGATCACAGATTGAGATTGATCCCAAAGACAAAGGGAAAAGAAAAGTTGATGAACCAATCAAGCCATAGGAATGAAAATTTCTCAAATCCTGATAAAACCTGTGTGCAAAATGGTTCAAGTTACAGATGATACTCTTGCTGAAGATGAAGAGATGAAGCAAGTTAAAGCTACAATGTCTCAACTCCTGAGGAGTAAAGAAGAAAAGCTGATATCAAGCTTTGTCAAGAATCATTATGGATTCATATTGACTCAGTGAGATTGGTAAAAGCTACAAGGACTGTAAGTTGTTGTTAGTTATCTAGTTAAACTTTTATTTGCATTTATACTTAAATGTTTTTGACATCATCAAATCTATTAACTTGTATATTTTGCTTAATTTACAAGTTGGGGGAGATTGTTAGATATATTTGAGATGTCATGTCTAACATGATTCATGTTTAGTTTTCATATCTTAACAAATAAGACATGTCAGGACTTACTGAAATCAGGAATTACTGGAAGTCAGAACTTAATATCAGAACTTAAGGTCATATCAGAACTTAAGTGTGGGAAGACTTTCATATAAGGAAGGAAGCTGATTTACAGTAGAAGATCAAGACTAAAATAAAAAAAGATATGCATGGAAAGAGTTAGAAGACTGGAAGACTTGTAGAAGATATCTGATTGATATATTTTAGGAGACAGAATTATATTCCATATCAATTAGAAGTTATCTTGTAACTGTGTAATATATAAACACAGACTTAGGGTTTACATTAGATGTGTTAACATTATCGAGAAAATTATACATCATAACCTAGCAGCTCTTAGTGATATTTATTCATCACTGAGAGAGAACAACAGTTCTTATTATAACAGAGTTTATTCAATATACTTGATCTTTGTTACATACTTGTTTTAAATCGATTTGATTGTGAAAACATTGTATTCAACCCCCTTCTACAGTGTTGTATGACCTTGTTAGTGTATACTGAAAATATTTATTTGAAGTATGTACATTTATTTCTGGCCAGTTTATTTGAGAATCATTTGAATGTTTACATGTTGTCTAATATTATATATTGTGAACAATCTAGTATCAAATGGGATACAGAATATTAGATTGTTAAATACGGTTATATAATATAATAAGTTTCACAGCACAAGTGGTGTTGGACAATCCACTGGTATGGCTGTAGTATTATTTAGATTAGTTTATATTGACTAATAAATAATACTAGTATACTTTGTGTATATTGAACAGGATCAAATTTAGAATTGTTCCCTTAATACTGATTAAGAAGGAGAACTAAGATTCTATGTTATTATTAATGCTTAGGTTCTTAATCCGGAAATAGTAACTGACACGTGTATATTATTTACATGCTTTGATTTATATATGAAATAATTCTTTTGAATTATATCATTATATTTTGGGTGATGGAATTATATACATGGTGGATATTATTCATTGAAGGAATCCATGTCCTGATAATATTCGGGTTAATGATGTCCCCTTGAAAGCTCAAAAAGATTTAATTATGTGAAACCCTGCAGGTGGAATTTATTCTGGCATAATTAAATAAAGGTTGTGTGGATGATCAAGGATAAAAGATATTAATTAAATAAATTATCAGTAATTTATTTAATTAATGGACATATGATATTTTAAACATGGGGAATTTAATAAGCAAATAATATTGGAACCGAATTAATTAAATTACGGTATTAGGAAAGGTAGTGCAAATATTAATTCTTTAGTGGATTGAATTAATATTTAATTACATTGGGCTAGGCTCAAGATGTAATTAGAAGGCCCAACCTAATTATCCATGGTCCCTATTGTAGCCTATATATATTCTTATTCTCTTCTTGCTTGGAATTGTGTGAAAACATATTGTAGACACCAAGGAGCAAGAAGAGAGGATAACTTGAGAAGACGGAGGCCACACTTCGCTCAAGGGAATTTGGGAATACAATAGAAGAGCGTGGAATTAACCATTAACAAGGTATTCCTCTTTTCATAATCTTTATCGTAAAACGTAGTAACACCCTAAGTCCGTGGTTCCCAACAGACCTAACACCATGTTTAAGTAAGAATTCGGACAATGTATCATACCAAGCTCTAGGTGCCTGCTTTAGTCCATATAGAGCCTTGAGTAGCTTATACACAAAATCTAGAAATTCTGGATCTTCAAAGCCAGGTGGCTGTTGCACATAAACTTCTTCTTCCAACTCACCATTTAGGAATGCACTTTTGACATCCATTTGAGACACTTTGAAGTTTGAATGAGCAGCAAATGCTAGAAAAATCCTAATTGCTTCAAGTCTTGCAACTGGAGCAAAAATTTCATCATAATCAATTCCTTCTTCCTGTGAGTAGCCTTTTCCAACCAACCTTGCCTTGTTTCTAGTAACTATACCATTTTCATCCATCTTGTTCCTGAACACCCATTTTGTTCCAATTACACTTCTGTTTTTTGGTGCAGGAACTAACTCCCAAACTTTGTTTCTTTCAAACTGATTCAGCTCTTCCTGCATAACAGATATCAATCAGGATCCATTGGAGCTTCTTTAGTTTTCTTAGGCTCTACTTGAGACCGAAAGCATGCATGTAGGCACTCATTAGTAGTTGCACTTCTAGTCCTTACACCAGCATTAGGATCACCAATTATTGCATTTTGATTTTGAAACCTATCCCATTTTCTGGTATGAGTTTGTTGACTGGTGCCTTCATCATTTTCTCTATTATTTGTATGACTGGTAGATTCTTCTCTTTCTCCCCCTGAGTTTGTGCTATCAAATTCAGGTGTATGAGATGAGTTTCTATTTTCATGATTTTCTTGTTCAATAGTCTCTTCATTCATCATCTGTTGTGCATTGACTTCATCTTCTTCATCAGAATCACTGTTAATGTTGAGGTTTTCAAATGCAAGGACTTCAACTTCATTTTCATCAAAGCATTCCAAGCCTGGACACTTGTCATCATCAAATGTCACATATGTGCTCTCTATAATTTTCTTTTGATTAATTACATAAACCTTGTAGGCAGTTCTCTCCAATGAATATCCCGGAAAAATTACTTTAAAAACTTTTAGTCAAATTTTCCCACATATTCAGAGTTGTCTTTTAGATGTAACATTTGCTTCCAAACACATGAAGATGATTTACATTAGGCTTTCTCTTAGACATGATTGAGTAAGGTGATTTTCCATGAATCTTGTTAATTAGATATATATTTTGAGTATAACATGCAGTGTTAACAGCTTCTTCCCAAAAACTAGTTGGCAACTTGGCATCTTGCAGCATTGTTCTTGCAGCTTCAACTAATGTTTTGTTCTTTCTCTCAACTACCCCATTTTGTTGAGGTGTTCTAGCAACAGTGAATTCTTGAACAATGCCTTTATTTTTGCAGAATTCACTCAATGCTGCATTTCTGAATTTTGTTCCATTATCACTTCTCAATCTCTTCACACAGTTTTGATCTTCATCCTGTTTCTCTATCCTCTTTATGTGCTCAATTATGATATGTGGAGTTTCATCTTTAGAGTGCATGAACTCTACCCAAGTGTTTCTTGAGAAATCATCCACCATCACAAGTGCATATTTGTTTCTTGAAATTGATAAGACATTTACTGGCCCAAACAGATCCATGTGAATAAGTTGCAATGGTGCACTTATGGAATTCACAGTTTTTGACTTGTGACTTGATCTTTTCATTTTTCCTTTCTTATAAGCTTCACAAACTTCAATTTCAGAAAACTCTAATTTTGGCATGTCCCTTACTAACTCTTTCGTGACCAAGGTGTTTATTGCCTTGATGTTTAGATGTGAAAGTTTCTTATGCTATAAGTTGCTTTGCTCTATAGATGCCTTGGTGTGGAAGTAAAAATACCATCCTCATTTGTTGAGTCCAAGTATGCAACAAACAAGCTTCCTTTCCTTGATCCTTTTAGAGCAACTTCATTGGTTTTCTTGCTGATGAAAATACATTCTTCTTTGTCAAATAAAAATTTAAAACATTTGTCTGCAAACTGGCTGATACTGAAAAGATTTACTTCAAGACCAGCTACCAATGCTACATCATCAATGACAACATTTCCAGAAACAATCTTGCCATATCCCATTGTGAATCCTTTGTTGTTGTCTCCAAAGGTCAGCAAAGGGCTAGCTTTCTCCTCAAATTATGATAGCATGGCCTTATCACCTGTCATATGTCTAGAACATCCACTGTCTATGATCCATATGGCCTTCTTCATTTTTCCCTGCACACAATGAGTTTTAAAAGTATTTAGCAACCCAAGCAGTGTTGGGCACTTTCTTCTTTTTAACTGATTTAGCAGAAGTAGAATGAGTTATTTTAGATAAAATAGAATTCATTGACTGTTGTGCATTTTCCCTGTCTGTCGTAGACCCAATTTCTGTTTCTTTGAGGTCTACTCTCAGCTTGTGGCAAATTTTCATTGCTTTCAAGTTGAAAGGGATGCAATCAAACTTGTCACAAAATGAGTAGGGATCATTTGCATCTGCTTCATTGTATTTACATGCTCCTTCAACTGGCTTGCTAACAACCTTTTTACAAATGTGAGTTAGGTGATTCACAGAGCCACATTTCATTCTTGGAGCATCTGCAATATAAACAAAAGAAAATCTTTTGTTTATTCCAATCTTCCCATTTCTATTTTTCTTCTTCTTTCTTGCATCTTCAGTTTTTGTTTCCTTGACAGATGTCTTGGAATCTTGGTTGTCCATGAGCTTCTCTTCAGCTTTAGAAGATTGAGTTGTTTCTTCATTTTTATTCTCATTGTCTTCATCGGCAATCACTTGCTTTATGATCAACTCTTCTTCACTGAAGTTTACTTCACATGCTTTGAACATAGGTGAACTAACCTTTTTCAGAATAACTGGAACATCATCATTTTCATTTGCTTTCCCTTTTCCACCTACATCTTTCTTCTTGTTGTTCAAGGCATCATAGTCAAGACCAATAGCAATATTAGCACATGTCTTGTTCTTCTCATGATATTGTCCAACCAACTCAGACGCATTCTTGAAAGATTTTAACTTGACTTCATTCTTTTCCAGCTTCTCCCTTAACACTGCTTCAATTTCACTTGCACACTTGAGCTTGTTCTTCATATATACATTTTCTTATTTCACAGCTTCAAGCTCTACCAGCAACCACTCAGTTTCTTGTTTCTCATTTTCAAGTTTCTCATTTATCTTTGTCAGTCTGCTAACTTCTTCATTAGCAGCAACCATACTTGTATGAATGTGAAACATTTATATGTTCATCTTTTCTACAATTTCCTTATATTGACTTACATTTAAATTATTGGTGGTAGGAGTTAGTACCTGTGATTTTGATAAGGATGACTCTCCTTGATCCAAGGCCATTAATGCATGATTTCCAACTTCCTCATCTTCATCATTATCAGAATCATCCCAATTCTTTCCCTCTGTAATATAAGCTTTGCTTTGTTGTTTCTTCATAAGAGCTTCATACTTTGCTTCCAGTTCAAGATAAACTTTGTCTTTCTTTTCTTTCTTGGGTTTCCTGTATTCTGTAGCAAAATGGCCTAGCTCATCACAGTTATAACACCTTATTTTTTATCTGTCAAAGATCCAGTTTTGTAACCATTTTTATAATCAGATGTGTACTTCCCTTTTCCTTTCCAGCTGCTGTCTTTATTGAATGATTGTCCTTTACCCTTGAATAATCTTGGCTTCTTTACTCTAATGTTAGAGAAGTTTCTTTCCAGATAGGCCATTGACTGATCTAGCTCATCAAGTTCATCCAAGGTGTAGAACTCGTCTTCTTCCAATTCTAGTATAACTTGTTCCTGTGAATCATTATTTCTTTGCTCACTTGTTGAGACAACTGAAGTCTGGGATCTTGGCTCATCATTAGAGGTCTGACTTTCATTGACAATTAGAGCACTTGAACCATCTACAACATGCCCTTGACCAGCCCTTAATGATTTCTTTTGAATCATTTCCAATTCATATGTTTTTAAGATTCCATATAAAACTTTCATAGTTATCCTACTCAAGTCTCTCCTTTCTCTGATTGCTGAAATTTTCTGTTCCAAATGGTCAGGCAGTGTGAGCAGAAACTTCAAGTTCACTTCTTCAGCTTCATAGTATTTGTCATACAGCTGCAAGTCATTGATCCGCTTTTTAAACCTTTCAAACGCATTAGTAATACTTTCTTTTGGCTTAGCCATGAACCCCTCATACTGTGAAATCAGTATCCTTCTTTGATTTGACCTAACTTTCTCAGTTCCTTCACATAATATCTCTATCTTTTCCCAGATCTGCTTAGCAGTGTCACAGTTGACAATATTTTTGTACATTACATTGTCAAGTGACTCTGTTAGGATCAACTGCAAGCCACTATCCAGGCAAACTTTTTCTTTCTCAGGCTCAATGTACTCTGAAGGATCTTTAGGAGAATAATGAGCTGGGATGACCATGTCTCCATCTGTAGATTCCTCAACTCTAACCATAGGAGTGAAGGGCCCATTTTTTGAGAATCTGAATGTATAGTGGATTGGCCATCCTGATAAACAGCAACATTTTCTTCTTCCAAAGAGTGTAGTTAGTTTTATCAAAAGTAGGTATTTTAATGCTACTAATTTTCTGTGTATTCATTCTTCCAAGATCTTGAATCTATTTGCTTTCAGATTTTGCTCTGATACCACTTGTTAAGTAATGAATCACACACAGAGGGGGGGGGGTGAACATGTTTTAATGATTTTCTACTTTTCTTGAATTATTTAAGATGGTGAAAAAAATAAATTAAATCTTGTAGTGAAATGTGTTAATACTGAAATTAAACAAGTGAGAATAGTGGACACAGATCTTTCAAAACTCACTTAATTTTATATTAAAATTAAGAATGTTTTGCTACAAAATTTCTAGGCTCTTTGTTGATAAAGAGCTTAGCTTCTTTCTTGAGAGAATCCAAGATTTTTATGATCTCAATTGTTACTCCTAACAAAGGACCAGTGTTAACTTTATATGATAGTTAACTACTGGTTTACACAGTGTATAATAAGGTATGCTATTCATATTAGTAAACTGTCACTAATGATTCTACTTAAGGAAAATCATATCTTCCATTTTTGGCTTAACATATCTTTGCATACTGTGTTCAATTTGATATCTTCACCCTTGATCTTGCACGCCTCAAGCTGTCTTTTGTAGACTTGTCAATCCAACTGATTGAATTGTTTGTTGATTGCTAATATTGGATATTGAACTGGTCTGTACTTTGTACTTTGAGTTTTACCTCGAGATCTCCAGTTTGGTATATAGAGAACTTGACATCTCGATAAGTATAATGGCTTATCGAGATCTCTCATTACTCTATAGTTATTTTGACTTGTAGAGGTCTCTGAGTTCTCTATAAGAGAATTTAGCTTGTCGAGATCTCTCATCTTCATGTCTTCACTTTGTCTTATCGATATCTCTGAGTTCTCTAGTGACTTATTAACTTGTCGATAACTCAGAGTTCTCTAGTGATATTTGACTTGTCGATAACTCAGAGTTCTCTAGTGATATTTGACTTATCGATATCTTAGAGTTCTCTAGTGAATTTTAACTTATTGATATCTCTGAGTTCTCTAGTGAAATTTGACTTGTCGATATCTCTGAGTTCTCTAGTGAAGAAATGACTTGTCGATATCTCCAATATTCATGTCTTCAATATGTCTTGTCGATATCTCTGAGTTCTCTAGTAGCTTTCCTGACTTCTCTATAAGTCATTCTGGAGTTCTCGAATGACTTCTCTATAACACTAAATCTGTGACTTGTAGATATCTTGATTTAAAACATTTTTCTCAAAACAGATTTATTCAACTCCAAACTTCTTCATAATCCTTCTGAGGCATGATCTTCTTGATCTTCTTCCAGATAGAATTCTTAGGCTTGATACCGTTTATAGAAAAAGACTCCAGTCTGCTCTTTGACATTTTTACAGACTTTAAATGTTACAGTACAAAATGCAAACTAAGATTACAATACAACTTACTTAGTGTTGTCAATTTGACTTAGTCTTGTTATAGTACAGGCATGTCTTGCACAACATATCGACAAGTCATTCTTCATTTAGAGAACTAGAGATATCGATAAGTTAAAAGCTTATGTAGAGAACTGGAGATATCGACAAGTCATTCTACTTGTAGAGAACTGGAGACCTCGACAAGTCAAAAACACATGAAGAGAATTCAAGATATCGATAAGTCATTTTACTTATCGACATGTGACATCTCTACAGAGCAAAAGAGATCTCGACAAACTAATTTATAATTCAGACTGCAGACAACTTGAAAATTTAAGATTATCAATCAACAAACAATTCTATGGAAAGCCTACAAATGCATCTTGAAGAATACAAGAGCAATGGTTAAGATGAATTAGACAAATGAGGGTCACAGACCTAATAGATTCTACACGGAATTGCTAACACTGGAAATGGAAATGTACAAAATAGCTTTAGAAACCGTGTTAGTCCATTTTAGTGCAAGTTTTGTAAAACCGTGCATGTTGATTTATAAAACATGTCACGGATCCTTTGTTTAGGTGTAACAAATAGATCTAGGAAAAATCTTGTATTCTCTCAAGAGAAGGAGTTGAGCTTTTATTTTCAAAAATACGGATTTGTAGCAAGACAAATTTGATTTATTAAATCAAGTGAGTTTTTGAAAATCTGTTTGTGTGTTTGCATTTAACATTTTACCATTAAAAAATCATACTACTGTTTGTTCCATAGGCCAAAAGTAATTCAAAATCAAGAAAACACATTCACCCCCCTCTGTGTTACATTTCATACCCAAGACTTACCCAAAATTTCATCTCTTAAATTCTAGAAGGCGACCATGTACTGCAGGACCCATTTATAAGGCGACATCTTCGATTTTAACTTAGTTTCTAGAGCTCAAGTTACCCTGAAGGCGACATGGAAGGCTCTTTGAGGCGACCGGTGCTCATTTGTCTTAAAAACTTTCATATCTTCTATTCGTTCAGCCTAAACCTTAATTCTTGAATCCCTTTAAGTTACACATCTTCTAATGTATAATTCATGGAACATTCTGCTTAGATACAAATCCTTACTAAATAATTCTCCGAACAGAATACTCAATTTTCTTTATCGGATCACTGAAGACTAGTGTAATTGGTCTGGTTTACAAACGATTAGTTCCATTATCAGGCCTTCGATATTATGCACCTTACAATATATTATTAAGACTTCTACTGTATACAATCAACTTATCTTGAATCATTTCACACTAATACCAGGATCTGCTTCGAATACTTCAACCTTATTACTCTGTTGCTTGAACATATTAATGAATCTTCTACGAACTTTTGTTAACGATTTCTTTATTGCTTTCCCCCATATCATTGTGTATATATTATATATTCATTCTGATGGTGAAATATAGATTATTTTCAAGTTTTTGTTCTCTATTGAATTATTCAAAATAGTATTGTGGAGTTAAACATTCAGTTTAAATCTTACTCAACAATCACGATAATCAACGATCTTTTCGGCATATATATTCATAAATGTATGTTAAAATTAAAAATAAAAATAAATGACATATATTAATAAATAATAAATTATTAATAATATTTTGATTCATAATATTTTGATTAAATAATAATTTTCTCCAAATTCAAAGGATATTAATTTATGAAGATTTATCCAGTATATATCAATAGTCAAGACAGAAAAATATTAATTTTATATTGGAGTAGTGCTAGGTGCTCCAAATTTATATCCCAATTTTTATACCAAATGATTTGGCATACACGTGACATGTTTTGATTCGGGGCACATATGTATGCATCCATGGTCCATATTATTATTAAGAAACTTACAATTTACAAGTTTGACAACTCAGCATTCGGGGGGAATTTGGAAAAAATATTTGGATTTTTAAACATTTTCCTTTATATTGATATCTATGTCTTGGAGTGATAAACGCAATTTGAGCCGGTACGTTGGGAAAGCATTTGACAAACAAAATGGAGATGTCATTCACAGTTTGTTGGGAAATTAAATATTTTTGACCACACTCTAACATACCCTCTGGATACATGTTTGTTTTGATCTTGAGTGATTAAATCGATGACAGAAATCTAGATACAGAATATACGATATAAATATATATAATAAATTGTAAAATGTAGTAGCTTTTAGTTTTAGAAAATAAGAAATAGATATATATTATTTTTATATAAAAATTGATTAAGCGCAAAATCAAAATGAATATGTAATGTAATGAATAACAAAGCGATATATTTGAGGTCCGAGAGTCCCGGTTAAGAATTGTGATATATGTGTAAACTAAAATTTTGATTCCATTCCGCCGGCGAGCGTATTCACCATCCATGTGGGAAGAAAATGAGGAGAGAATACAAAGCCAAATAGGTGGAGGTAGATACTGAATACGTTGATGTGCATAGGAAAATAGGTTGATAAAGATCAATTGAGGAAAACAAAAAACCAAAGAAATTAGAATTAGGGAGGATAAGAAGGTGAGTTTAGTAAACAATCTCCACCACCATTGGTATTGGTATATATCAATCCTCTTACGTAGTTCAACTAACTAACTATATCTTCTTCTTCTTCTTTTTTTAAATATTTTAACACATTAAGCTACCCATCACCCGCCCACGTGCTCCCTCCATTTTTACATACATTTTATTGAAGATTAACTGACTAATGATAAATATTATTTATTAACTTCTTCTTTATTCATTCTTTATGTTTTATTACTTAAAAATATATAAAAGTTATACTTTTAACACCTCATTCAGCTAGTATTATAGATCTCAGATTAATTATCCAAAAAAATTCCCAAATATGAAGCTACTTCTTTTTTAATTTTAATTGTATTTGTTCATGACCAATTAGGTCACAAATGTTTAAAAACCATTCTAAATTCAATTTAAATATTCCAGCATTTTACAAAAACATATGTAAAAAATATTACGTATAACGTATTATTAAGAGAGAGAGGGGGGGCATATATAACGTATAGGCAATATATAAACACAAGTGCATGTGTACATCACCGACTCTTTTATCTCCAGCCTTTATATCATAGTTGCCTAGCTTCATTGCGTTCTCTTAGAACTCCCTACTCGTCTCTCTCTCTCTCCACATCTCTCTCTCTCTCTCTCTCGCTCGTACTAAGTGGAAAATGTGGGAGAACCATGAAGGAGGAGATACAAGTGGTGAATCTATTTTAAGCGGGTTCGGGTCATCATGCGGGTCATCTACCGATGAAACATCCTCCCACCAAGAAGAATTCATAGCCGACCTAACTCGTCAAATGGCCGAAAATATGTTACAAGAAGATGATGATGAAAAATTACCTATTTCTCAACTTTCCATTACCAATAACCCTAAACTTTCTCAGTCTCATCCCATCCGTGTTCCACAGATTAATAATAAGGTACATGTTTATCTCACTAGTTTCATCTCTAACTTTATTTAAAATGCAACCATCTCCGATATTCGAACCCTCGACTTCTTTTTATCAAGAACAGAGTAGTTTATTATACTCTGTCCGTCTCATTAAATTGTTATCATTTTTCAAATTATGTGAAGAAGAATTTAAACAATGTTAACAAAGCATGACGAAGGGAGTATATAATTAACAATACTTAACTTTAATATATGATAAATTACAATAATGCCAGTATTACAATTTATTGGTATCTAAAAGTTAATATGTGATATGTGTGTAAATAGCAGGGCAAGAAATATAGGCAGCAGAATGAGCAACAGAGATATGGAAATGGCAGAAACAGAGGAGGGTTTCTGAGCACTACTTTACAAAACGGGTCGGGTATGAAGGTGGTGTTTCTGGGAGAAACCGGGTCAAAAAACGGGTCATCAGGTGGGACAGGAGTTTTCATCCCACATGCAACCAATAAGCTACCAGATCACCAGCCCCGCAAGAAACCAGGTACCCCTCCTACTCTATTTAATAAAAACACTTGATTATGACATTTTAAATCATTTTAATATATATATATATATATTAAAAACTGTTTATTTAATAAAAACAAAAAGTATATTTAAATTTTATTAGGAAAAAGACACAACTGAATCTATACATGAAAGGGTGATAAACATACTAAACATAGAAAAATAGAATATAAATATTATATATGTATATACATTGAATGTATCCTGAAAGTGGTATAATATATATCCTAAATAAAATATGTAGAATATATACTTAATTTATTTTCGGTGAGTAAATGGAGTACTTACTAATATATGATGGAACATATATATCTTAAATTTATTCAGTTGGTGCTGAGGAATCTGATTTTAATGAGATAGAGATGTAACCAACTTGTAAAGTGTTTGGATGTGGATGACTTGTGGCCCATCATGTTGTGTAACTTGTGTTAATGATATGTTCAACTAATTTTGATTTATGTATATAAACTGAATTCCAAAAGAGATGAGATGTCATAGATTTTGATCCATAGATTTGCTGGAGACTGACGTGTTATTAGATACTACCGTATAGTACATGTTTATAGGAATCTTGTCATGGGATCCGTTTCATTTGCATATGCGTATAGATAGGATTCCATTAGTTTATAATGTATGTATATAGTAGTTGATATATATTTTGTAGGGAAATTTTCCACAGCCAAGTTTGTAAGGAAATTTTCCACAGCCAACTTGGCCGCGATACACCAGTCGCAATATTACATTGCAGGCTGCCGTAATATTTCATTACGGCGGGTGAGTGCACCCGCAATAAAACAACATACAACATTGTCATACAACATACAATATACAACATTGTCACGTATTTGTATCTTTTCTTTTTGAGTCGGTTGACCCATTCTCATACAACATACAATATACAATATTGTCACGTTCATGTTTTAGAGTGACCGGTATTAGAATTTGTTTGATGATTTAGGTTCGAATTTCTATCATTCTTACTAATTTTAATATAGTATGGTATTTTAAGCAGTATTGTAAAAAGCATAAATCCGATCTAATTGGGGAGTTCACCTTCTAGCCCTGAAGTATTAAAACAAACGCTTAAGCGGTTTTAAAAGCGGACCATTAATCCGATTATATATATATATATATATATATATAATAATAAATATTTTTTGAATAAAGAGATAATGTTCACATATTATAATAAACCAATGTCCATTTACAAAATCATAATTAACTTAAAAAATATAAGTAACATTTAAAATATCAAATTACACCTCTTTTAAAAATTATATTTTTCTTTTTCTAATTATTTTTTATCCCCATTTAATTTGGTCAAAATCCGCTTAATTCCGCTTAAACCCGCTTAAATATTACTAAACGCTTAACTATTCGATTTTGTATGTATATAGCTGTTGATATATATTTGTATCTTTTCTTTTTGAGTCGGTTGAAACGTTATTATACAACATACAACATTGTCATATTCATGTTTTAGAGTGACCGGTATTAGAACTTATTTGATGATTTAGGAAACAGTTTCTGTCATCCTTACTATTTTCAATATAGTATGTTATTTTAAGAGGCCAAATTCTCAAAAAATGGATGTCGAAGTACATGTGATCTACAATTTGACTCAAATATAAGTTTTGAAGTATGGGAAACTATTATAACATAAATAAGATTCGGTTGAAACATTTTCTCTAACAAAGTTTTAAAAAATGTGGTTACTTATATTTAATACACGTTAAGATTTTAATTTAGAGCAACATCTTATTACTTGACATCAAATTTGGACTTGATCGATGTTTAAAATTTAATTTATTTGATTAAAAATTTAAACGGCACAGAATTTTAGACACAGGTGAAGTTTAATGTCATAATACATTTTACTATTTTAGACATGCATGACTAGAGATATTCAAAAAATCCGAAACCCGAAATCCAATCCGATCCGGAAAAAAGACCAAAAGCCCGATCCGGAAAAAAACCCGGCCCGCCAGCCTTAAATAGGCCTTTTTTTCTCGAAAATCCTGCCCGACCCGAAACCCGAAAAGCCCGGATTTAAAAAAGCCCAGATCGAAAAAGTCCAGATAAAAGTCCGGTATGGCCCTGATAAAAATCCGGGCTTTTTGAAAAACCCGATTAAAAAACCAATTTTTTTATATAAAATTTGAAAATATACAATATTTTTTATGACTTTTAAAATAATATATCATAATATGAGAAGCAATTAATGTATATATGATTATTTATATATTATATTAAAAATAATTATTTATATCGGTATTTAAACTACTCTGTCTGATATATTAAGATATTATTTTCTCCGGTATTTAAACTACTCATAATTCGAGTTATAAAATATTAAAATATTTTTGTAATGTATAAATAAAAAGGCCCGATCCAGCCGGTCGCAGGCCTAAAACGAGCCTTATATTTCTTAGGAAGTCTGACCCAGCCCGATTTTAAAAAAGCCCGACCCGGTTTTCAAAAAAACCCGGATTTTTTAAAGCCGGAATAATACCCGGTCTGATAGTCTTTTTATGCATCTCTACGCGGGACAATAAAATTTTGATTTTCACGCATTTCACAAGCTTGACTTGACTTGTTGATGCATCACAACTCACAAAGTCTACATATTGTATCTCTCAATTACTTTGGATTCGTCTTATTGCCATATTTGCTTCTTCACATTTCTGTGATACTACATAGTGGTGAAGTGCCGAAAAATGTGATTAAAAAATGATTCGCAGATTCTTAAATTAGAGATATTTACTTTTGAGTGTATTTTAACTTGAAATTATTTGTCAAAAATAATTAGGACGATGCCCAACAGTACTCATGCCGGAAAGAGTAATACAAACTCTGAAGCAACATTTCGAGAAGACTGCTAATGAGGGAAATCCGAATGGCGTATTTCATACGAATCACAATCATAAGTTGCGGCAGCAGGAGACTTCAAACAAGAAAGCTGCAGACAATGATGTTACTAATCAGCTGGAGTTGCAGTTGCCTCGAGAATGGACTTACTGAACTGATCCATCCAAAGGTTATCTTAATAATTGAAGCCAAACACAGGTGTGGAGAAATAATACAAGACAAAATGGCAATAATACAAGTCCAGTCTTAATCCTTAAAGAAAAGTGTGGATAATCTTTTAGTGCTAAATAATGATGTGGCCATTTGAATGTTAGTGTTTTCTCTTTACAGAAATGTTATTATTGGTTTAAAGGGAATGAATAATTAGCTTCTTTTGCTCTTTTGCAACTAAGAATCAACTACAACCACTCCTACCAACATTGTGTAGGATCTCTGTTTGTATCATGACTTGTCGGATTATGATAATCAATTGTTGCAGATTTTGACGAGAAATCGCTATTAAGATAATCGAAAATTATCAAGTACAAGGAAAATGCTCACGGCACGAACAAAGCTCAGCTGAGATGGCCAATGGCAACATTAGTCATAATTCTGTTAATAACAGAATTGAAAAACATGTTCCTTGTGCAATAAATATACGTTTTGTATGCGTATTGTATTCTGCTAGCTTGTATATTTATTGGTGCTATATCAATAGGATCTACAATCCACGGGGAGGGAGACTGTCTTTCGTTGGAACTCAGCAACAAAGGGTTGAGAAACCAAATTACTCAAGAGGGAAAATGGTGGAAACAACCAAGGTTCTATTTAATTGGAATTATTAAGGAAGGTACATGCTAGCTTGGTTTCACGGGAGAGAAGAAATCAGTTGAACTTGTTTTGCATTGTGATTTTCAAAAAACAAATCTAAGCTGATATTGAATGTAGGGGAAAGAATCGGACCAATCGTATTTTGTTCTCTAGATATATGGACAATCTAGTGTCATGGGCGCTGGAAGATGTACAAATCTAGTCATAATATTACTCTGTCTTTTGTATAGTTGCTGAGAAATGTTCATTTTGTTTTTGTGAACTTCAAATATTATGCGGTTAATGTTAGAAAATGGAAAGTTTGAGATATATTTTATATATGTTCTTGATATGATTTTTGGAAGCTAACATTTGGAGGTTGTTCCTTGACATGAGGATTTAAACTTTCATATTTGGATTTAAGACATTTTCTTAGTGTAATCCACGAATATATTGCGACAAAGTTACTTGTTTGAAATGGGTTATGGGGATTTTGTCCCACATTGATATTATAAAAGAAAGATATTGAGTTTATACAACATCTTGTGTTAGTGTTGTTTACAACTACTAGCATAAGTGGAATGCTTGTGTGGCCTAGTGCTAGTGGAACCTCTTATATTTTTCTTTTCTATTATAAATTTAATTATTTATATTAATTATTTAATTATTAATATAAAATATATTGAGTAAGGATTAGTTTAATCATACTCTGAATATATTTTGTAAATATTAATATTAATTAATCAGGATATAATATAAATAATAAGGAAAACCCATTTTGTTTACTTTTTCTGTTTTGTTACTTGGTGTACCACATCGAGTAAAATAGAAGAAGAGTAACTTGAGATGCCTATATATTGAGAGGTACACTTGAGATAAACAAGATACAAGTCTCGGTGCCTACCTCGCAAACATATATGAGTTGCTAAGATTTTTTGGGCAAATTGAGGTGCGAGTCGCCATTGATCATTGTTGGTTCTGTGGCCAAATTGATCTGTTGTTGTTTTATCCTGGAAGCGATATTGCTGCATTCCATCACAGCTTAAGTGGGGGGCAATAATCTCTTCAAGACAGCTGTTATGTTCTTCTACTTATCAGAATTTGGAAAGCGATAAGAGATAAGTTTTTTTTACTTTCTTTGTCAATTACAGTTTTTATAGTTTGTTATTACCTTCCTGTTTTGTTTTGTTAGTTGGTTATTTGCATTGTTCTTGTTATTATATATATATATATATATATATATATATATATATATATAACTGCCCATTGTTGCTGTGTAGTTAGTATTATATCCAACAGTTTAGTTATATGTTGCTGTGTATATGGCCTCAAGGATCTGTTATTAAATTAAATGTGAATGTAAGGTACACTTTCATTTAATTTAGAAGTTTTGGGTTGTTACCGACATATATCTTTTTCATGCACGCCAGCTAAATTTCAATCAAGCCATGAAACTATAATATTATCAATGGTTGAACACTTTCTTCAACAAAAATCCGAATTATAGAATATTGAGGCTCTACACTTACTATGATGGTACCAACAACATATTCTCAAATTCTATCAATAATTGGACTCATGCTCCACAATAATTAGTTGGCATAGTTATCTCGAATCATTAAAATGTCACATGATATACTAGAATGTCACCTGACCTGCAAGGACCACATATGACCTTTATATTTCTATTCATATTGTAGTTTAAGACTATGCAGTTATTTTGAACATTAATATAGTAAATTTTGTGCTCAATATTTGGTCTTATATCTACATCTTTACCTGCATTTTCTATGTTTGATCAATTATGTGTATGATTTTCTATCAATTATTATGATATCAGAGCTATAACGATCTGTTCTTTCTATTCTAAAAGTCTATTTCTTGGATTCATTAAAGATTCCTTTTGTGGGTGTGTTTTCTACACTCTTTATCTTCATATCTCGGATCTTTAAAAACATTTCTTTATTTTTTTTGAAATAGCAAACACTAATGCTCATTTAACATATCAAGATATAGTTAAACCACTGTTCATTCACCCATCCGATGGGACTGCACCAATACAAGTTGAGAAACTCCATGGCAGTTCTGATTATAAAACTTGGAAATGGTCCATGAAAATATGTCTATCCTAAAAAACAAAGTTGGGTTTTGTGAAAGGAATTATACCTATCCCAACTGATAATCCTGCAAAAATTGAAATATGGGAGATTTGTGACAATATGGTAATTTCGTAGATATATTCTAATCTCTCTCGTGTTATTCGTCAATCAGTTATTTATATGGATACATAGAAGAACACTTGTAACAATCTAGTGCATACATTATCTTTAACCAATGGTTCCAGGAAATACAAACTAAATAAAGATCTCTATGAGCTTAAACAATCTTCTTTGCCTATTGATGAGTACTATACATCAATGAAAATAATATGAGAAGAACTGGACTCTATGAATGGTTTACCTACTATTCCCAACCCTACAACTGAGGTTGTCAAGCTGTTGTCTGAGGTTGAAACTCAAAAAGAAGAATGCAAACCTTTTCAATTCTTAAATGGGTTAAATGATGTGTATTCTTTATAACAGAGTCGTCTGTTACTAATGAACCCCCTTCCCAGTGTTGAAAATGCTACTGGAACATTGCAACAGGAGGAGGCACAAAGAGACTTGATTCATGGTCATAAAACTGAAGATATTGTTGCTTTATATGGCAATGGACCATTTACCACTATTACAAAAATATATCAATGCGTTGTATATGGTGGAAAAGGGCACACCACTGACTGATGCTAGACTATTGTAGGTTGTCCTAAGTGGCATTCCAATTATACAGGTAATCAGGTCAATTCTCAAGCTAGACCTTCGATGAAGTTTTTGCTGGAAACAGACCTAGATAGAGGAATAATAAGAGAGTAAGAGTAGACTTCAAATCTGCTAATGTAGCTCATGCTTTTGATTTTGAGTTTGACGGCCCAATATTCTCACAACAACAATTGGCTTACTTAGCTCAACTTATGAAGTTAGCAAACTCTCAAATAGGTGGCTTATGGGGGATATATATGAAACACCTTTCTCTAACATGATCAACTGCAACAGTGTTCAAAGCCCTTTAAATAACTGGATTATTGATTCGGGTGCATCATATCATATGAAACCACACTTGTCCAAAATTAAAGCTCCAATACCAGTTATTCAAAGCACACATATAAATCTTCCAACCGGTTCCACTGTGAACATCACCCACACTCGTACTGTCACTATCTCTGACACTATATCTTTACATGATGTGCTATTTGTTCCAAATTTTAAGCATAATTTTTAGTCTGTTCAAAAGTTGATTAAACAAAATAATTACGAAGTAAAGTGTTTACCTACTCATTGCATTATACTAAATACTAATACTGAAAGTATCATTGCTATGGGAGAAGCCAAACATGGACTTTATAACCTTGTTAATACTTATGATCCTCTAAATTGGTTGTCATCTTTAAACCAGAACACTTATGTTTTGCCTTACTAGTAGTAAAACCTCTATGGGCATCTTACATCATAGACCAGGGCAAATACCAGTCTCAAAACTATATTTCATCCCTGCTATACCTAAACCAACAGCCACGGAGATGATATATGTCACTTGTCCCATGGTCAAATTCACAAAACTACCTTTCGACTTAAGTGACCGTAATTGTTATTCCCAGTGGACTAACAATGAGATTTACAGAAGGGAGGGTTAAATGTAAATCTCAAAACTTTTTCAAGTTTTGAGCAATTTGTAAGACTAAGTGTTTGAGTGATCAAATGTGTGTGAATTGCTTGGAGCTGATGCAGACAGATATATATTTAAACACAAATGAAATGAACACAAAGAACTTAAAAACTTTTCTGGTGGATTTGTTGTTCCACCAGAGATGTGTTATTTCAGAAAATCTGTGATTCAAAATTAAATCACATCTGCTTCCTAGTACAAACTAGATGATTTTCTCTCTTGATATTTCTAAACAGCTCAGGGAAAATTCATGTCTAATTACTAGCTACTACTTGGTTTATATAACACCAAGTTTTCAAGTGAAGACAAAGATAAAGTACAATAAGACAATAGTTCTCCACTTGTTTCTGTTCCATTTTTATCCAGTGTAATATGGAATTATCTGTTGACTTTCCATTTTGAACCAGACTAAAAACGGCTGCTTTTTCTGCTGTTCCTGAAATAGGCTACCACATCTCTGTCAATCCATGTGCCTCTGTCAGCTTTGTTAATTGTCACTATCAACTGCTATGAGACTGAGCATCCGTTGAAGCTTTCATCCGTTGATGGCTTTATCCGTTGATGCTCTAGCAGTGCATCCGTTGAAGCTTTCATCCGTTGATGGCTTTATCCGTTGATGCTCTAGCAGTTGAAGCTTTATCCGTTGAAGCACTTATCCGTTGAAGCGTTAGAGACATCCGTTGAAGCTTAGTTTCTTATCCGTTGAAGGTCTTCAATATCAGTTGACACTTCTTCACTTATACAAAATTACAAGGCATGAAATATTTACAATTAGCCCTCCTACTTGTACATCCATTAGTAGTCAACATGACTGATTATCTCCTAACAACATCTAAGAATTACAGCTTGAAACCAGAGAGTGAGATGTGCTACAATACCAAACTTATTGCTAAGTAAGGCTACTCCTTCAACGGATAGCCAAGATGGTCTTATCCGTTGAGGCTACAAACACTAGATTTCTACTTAAGTGTTTTGCTGAACTTATCATCAAACTAATACACATATTCCTAACAATCTCCCCCTATTTATGTCTACTAGAACTATAGGCATAAATTTGGGTTTAGCTTGATGATAACAAAACACTTAACAAATATATAAACTGTAACTAAGCAGAAATTCAAAAGTGCTGCAAAAGTGTATATGCTGAGATGAAATTGAAGAAATACATTGTTTCCAAGGGTGCTCCTTTAGCCTGAGCAAATTACTTTCTTTTCCTTTGATCCCTGGTTTTCTTTCCTAGCCTCCTGTCATTCTCCTCCATTTGAAGTTGAAGTTGTCTGTAGAATTCAGCTTCATCTTCTTCATTGATATCTAACTTAGATTGCATATCCTTGAGAGTTTCATTACTGGCAATCTTTAGCTGATCTTCAATTCTGAAAAATCTTCTGACTCCTTTGTTGTCTCTGAACTCCATCAACCAATGAGGTGATTTGTGAATTGTAATACCTCTCTCTGGAATGAGTAAAGTTCTAGGCAAAGCATTGGGCTCCCTCCAAGTTTTCCTTATATTGGCAATCTTGTTGAGAATCTCAGTCCTGGCAGTTCTGGTAAAGCCAGAATCCTTATGTATGGCTGAGTAGACTCTAATCAAGGTAGTGTAGCCTTCATTCAGAATTCTGTGAAGAGGCCATGTTCTTTCCCCAGCTCCTTTGTATTTGAACACTAGTCTTTCTGGTAGCTGTCTGTAGGCAGCTATTCCCCTTACATCCTCCAGCTCATCCAGATAGAGTTCAATGTCTGAAAATTCTTTTATGTCATAGATGTGAACATAATCATCTTTAGAGTTTTGAGGTTTGGACTTAGGCTTCTGTGTGAATTTTATTGAGGCTTTAGAGGGTGTTGATTTGATTCTTCTTTTCTGCTTCTTTGATGGTGGAAAAGAGGTTAGGAAGGTGGGCAATTTGATGGTATCCCAATCAATTGGTTCCTCCTTGGGAATGATTGTTTCACCATGAGTGTTCATGAAGGGGTCAGGTACAATGGGTTCAGGAATAGAGGGTAGTGGTTTGGATATTGATTGGGTTTCTTCAGTCTTATCTACCTTCTTTCTCTTTGCATTGACCTTCTTTCTTTTCCCTTTCTGTCATTCTTCCTTACTTCTTTCCTCCATCTCAGTACCAACCATGTCCCCCATAGCTTCATCTTCACCTTTGTCTTCAATTTCTTTCTGATCTTCAGCCTGACTTGACTCTAGCTATTTTTCAAGCTTTGCTTGTGCTCTTTTGTCAGCCTTTAGCTGTTTGGCTTCTTCCTTCAACCTTTTGGTTTCTTCCTTCTTGGCTATTGAGAATTTGGGATGTCCTTGCATCACACATATGCTCTTTCCCTCTCTGAAAATAATAGCCATATTTTTCCTTACAGCCTCATCCATGGTCTCTTTGAGATATGCAATACTTCTTCCTAAAAGCTTGTCCTCATCTGCTTTTGGAAGAGGAAAATCCACCTCTTTTAGAGGATTCTTTGTAGAGTCCTTATTGGATCTATTGTTGGGCTTGAGAACCATAGGTTGCAGATCTTTGGAAGAAGTTTCTCCATCCTTATGCCTCCCTACTGGCTTGAGTTCCATAATAATTGATTCCACTTTTGTGCTATGCTTCACAGATTGTGATTGAGAAGTTGTAGAACCAAATATTAGTTGCATCTTTTCATCAATCTTCTTCCTTTGCTCTTTGACTTGCAATTCAGTTGCTGCTATCTGGATTAGATCAATTCCATCTAGGTTTCCTTTGACTTGAATTGGTGGAGAAGTTGTGATGACAGGAACTAGCACTTGAGAAATTTGAACTGTTGTAGATGGCTCTCCTTCCCCTTCCCCTTTATTCTCCCCCTTTTTGTTATCATCAAGGGTAGGGGTCAAGCCTTGTGCCTGTGCCAGCTGCATGAGGAGATTTGTTTGAGTTTATTGATTCTGAAGAATGGTGACCATAGAGTCTTCAATTATTTGAACCCTATCTTCCAATCTGGCCAACCTCTTGTCAGCGTCAGAGGCCTTCCTTAGTCTCCCCAACAAATCTTACATAGTACCATAGGGTATAACTGAATCCAATTTCTCAGCATTGTAGGATTTCAGATCAGCAATGTCCAGCTTGAGCTCATCCACACTTAGATTGTGCTGGTAATGCTGCAACTGCAAGAGATGCAGAGATTCCAGATGAGCTTGAAGAATTGCCTTGATGCCAGCATCCTGAGTCTCCTGAATGGCCTGCTGAATTGTCATGACTTGTTTGACCAAAGTGACACCAAACTCTCCTGGTGTTGATGGTTTTGCCCATGCCCATGCAGGAAGATTAGGAACAGAACTTGGGCCTGCTACTCCCCCTAAGTTCATGCTCTCATTCAAAGAATTAGAGTCATCATCATTAGAATTTACCCCAAATTCTTCAGATGGCTCACCAGCTTGAGAAGGCAGCCTGTTGACAGCAGCTTTGTCTCTGAGAAGAGATTCTGAAGTGTGTACAATGTGTAGTGTCTGTTCTACCTCCACATTGCCCTGTGCAGCCAATAATTGATAGGCTGAAACAAGGTGAGTAAAAGTGTCAGCATCCAAGGAAATGTTATCAATGACAGCTTTGTAGTGTTGCTGAAATTGTCTTCCCTTATCTGCATCATCCACTTTCATTAACTCACTAGCAATGGCTGGATCCACCCTTATAGCTTCTGTACCTGCCTTTCTCTCAATTTCTCTCTTTTCTTGCATCAGGGGCTCCCCCTGGCTCACACACACCCTCACACCCTCACCTTCACCTTCTAAGGTGGCACTTCTCTCACTTACTTTTGCCATTCTGGAAGAAATAGCATGCATTTGGTGACTCTCATCCTCTCCTTTTGCCTGGGAGCAACCCAGCCTCTCACTCAAAAAATCACTCCCTTCCCTCAAGCCTAAAAGTGATTGTACAGTTGCCATGTCCTCTACAGTTGGAGTTGTTTCTGTTAAGTGTGTAGAGGCCATCAACGGATAGGGAGTATCCGTTGAAGTGGAAACTGATGGTATCAACGGATAACTGCTGTTAAGCTTATCCGTTGAAGAACAACCACTTGTCAACGGATGAGAGATATCCGTTGAAGAAGGAAATGATGTAGAGATAGAAAGTGATATAATTGTTGAATCTGTGTGGATTGATTTTAAGTGAGGTGACACAGATTCTGCAACTACATCTGAAAGAATTGGCTGATGATCCAACAAATCATCTAAAAGATGATGATCACCAGGTTTTGAGTGGGGCTCCTCCCTGAGTTTTAATGAGGGAGAATCAGGAATTGATGTGAATATCATATCCACATCCAGAGAGGGTGTAGAAGAGTTTGAGGAATGGAGTGTGTCTATATTGAGAGAATGGGGCTGTGATTCCACATTTGCTAGAATCACATCAAGCTGAATTTGAGAAGGCACAGATACTGGTGGGTGTATCTGTGCTGTGTGTGTCTCTTGTGTGGAAACTAGGGTTTTGGCCTTCTTCTTCCTTGAAAAGGCTTGAATTGGTGAATGTTTAGCTTCAGTGTCCCTCCCTCTTTTGTTCTGTGTCCCTGGATGGGGACTATTTTCAATAGTTACATCCTTTTGGGAGGATGCAACTAGGGATGTGCTGGACTCCTTTTGAACCACTACAGTCTTTTGAGAGACTGTGGCTTGGCTGGAATGGGTACCACTCACCTCTCCCACCTTATCCTGGGGGGCTTTTTGATGTTCACCCCTCCCCTCACCACTCACACCCTGTTCACTCCCTTCAGGGTTTATGGTAGTTGTTACAACTGTTGTCTTTTGAGAAACAACAGAGGTAGGTTTCTTTGACTTGACTTTGGAGATTTTAGATTTGGTGGCTTTGGTAGGAGCCTGTTTGGACAATGACACAGGTTCCATAGCCACACTAGAAGGCAAAGAAACATTTGGGTTGGAAATAGTAGGAGTTATAGAAACATTTACCTCACTTACCTGTGGTGCAATCATGATTGGCAAGTATACCAATGGCACCTGGCTGTTGAGATTCATTCTCAAAAGGTCTGCAAGGACCCTTTTCTCTTGTGCCCAGCATTTGAGTTTATTATTCTCATTGGATATAACCAAACCTTCAGCAACATGGTTAGCCAATAACATAAAGAATCTAGCAAAGTAGATGTTATGTGGTCTATTAGCTTTGTTACCTAATCTGGAACCTAATTCTAGCATAACACAGTTGCTAAAATTAAAGT
Organism: Apium graveolens; assembly: GCF_009905375.1. NCBI lineage: Eukaryota > Viridiplantae > Streptophyta > Magnoliopsida > Apiales > Apiaceae > Apium > Apium graveolens. Next base: position 146,754,781 of record NC_133657.1, on the reverse strand, counting down.
ACCTATCAGAAACTAGCATATAGAGCATATTAACAAGAGATGAAGTGATAGCATCAAAATTGCTAATCTTCCCAGAGAAAACCTTAATAAAGGCATCTCCAAGAAAACTCCATTATTTCCTAAGGCCTTTCCTTCTAATACTACCTAAACTAGTAGAATCAAAAGCATAGCCTATGGAATCTAGCATAGCAGAGACATCTTTATCAGTGTGTGGTGTCATGGCATTATTCTCAGGCAACTTAAAGCAAGATTGTAAATCATCACAATTAATGCAATAGTCCTTACCTTTGAGAGAGAAGGCAATAGTCATATCAGTGGAGTTGAACTCTGCAGTTATCCAAATCTCCTCAATCACTTCACAGTAGATGGTTGGGGCTTCCAGCATTGCATAGCTCAGTTTGCAGTTCTTGATGAAGTCCATCATCTTGTGATAATCAGAATGGGCTTCCTTCTTTTCAACCAAGACTATGAAATTATTCTTTTCATAAATAAATCCTGTTTGAGACATAATTTTGACTACTGGTGCCATTGTTGTGAGTAGAGGTTGCAGAGAAGAACTTGAGAATTGAGAGAGAAAGAGAATGACAATTGCAAGAAAGCGTAAAGTGAAAATAAGAATTCAATTGGGCTTTTATACTTTCTTGAATTAAAACACAAATTAAAATAATTAAATGATACTTTTAAGTAAGTGAAAGCCGTTCAGGAATAAATGAAACTGTAGAAATTCTGAAAACTACCGTAAATACAAATACATACAACACTGTATATCTGTATCAACGGTTGAGTAAAAGAATCAACGGCTGTGACTCACTAACGTGACACATCAACGGATAAGGTAAATAGTTATCCGTTGATGAACAACACTATTGTATCCGTTGAAGGATAAAATTACCAGAAATGTATTTGTCTTCATTATCCGTTGATAGAACAATTTTGGCTTTCAATGGATAGGGAATATCCGTTGATAGGATAAGTTTTGATTAAAGCCAACTTTGTTCTTGCAGCAAATTCATTTCTGGCTACAAGACAGATTACATAGATGACATAGATTATGAATAGTTAAGCATACCTAACTCACTTACTAATCTTGTGAATGTTGATTTATCAAGTGGCTTGGTAAATATGTCTGCAATCTGCTTTTCACTTGGAACAAAATAAAGTTCCACTGTACCTTTTATCACATGTTCCCTAATGAAGTGGTACTTGATATCAATGTGCTTGGTTCTTGAGTGCTGTACTGGATTTTCAGAAATGGCAATGGCACTTGTGTTGTCACAAAATATTGGAATTTTGTCAACAGTTATACCATAGTCAAATAACTGATTCCTCATCCACAGTATTTGTGCACAGCAACTACCAACTGCAATGTATTCAGCTTCAGCTGTTGATGTGGAAACAGAATTCTGCTTCTTGCTGAACCATGATACAAGCTTGTTTCCTAGAAATTGACAGGTGTCTGTTGTGCTTTTCCTGTCTAATTTGCAACCTGCATAATCTGCATCTGAGTAGCCAATTAGATCAAAACCAGACTCTCTAGGGTACCAAATTCCTAGATTTGGAGTCCCTTTGAGATATCTGAAAATTCTTTTAATAGCCACTAAGTGAGATTCTTTAGGGTCAGCTTGAAATCTAGCACAGAGACATGTAGAAAACATAATATCAGGTCTACTGGCAGTTAAATATAAAAATGAGCCAACCATGCCTCTATAACTTGTAATATCCACAGACTTTTCAGCCTTGTTTAATTCAAGCTTGGTGGCAGTGGCCATGGGAGTTTTTGCAGGTGAACAATCCATTAAGTCAAACTTCTTTAAAAGATCATAAATATATTTAGTTTGACTAATAAAAATTCCACCACTAACTTGTTTAACTTGTAAACCAAGAAAGTAAGTTAGCTCTCCCATCATGCTCATTTCATATTTACTTTGCATTAATTTAGCAAACTTTTTACAAAGTTTATCATCTGTAGATCCAAATATAATATCATCTACATAAATTTGTACAAGTATCTTAGAGCCATAAAAATTTCTAAAGAAGAGAGTTTTGTCAACAGTACCTCTTCTGAAGTGATTATCTAAAAGGAACTTTGATAAAGTCTCATACCAGGCTCTAGGTGCTTGCTTTAGTCCATAGAGTGTTTTCAACAAATAATACACATTATCTGGAAAATTTGGATCTTCAAAACCAGGAGGTTGGCTTACATAAACTTCTTCCTCCAATTCCCCATTTAGAAATGCACTCTTGACATCCATCTGATAGACTTTGAAATTGGCATTAGCTGCATAGGCTAGAAAGATTCTGATGGCTTCAAGTCTTGCAACTAGAGCAAATATTTCATCAAAATTTATTCCCTCTTGTTGAGAATAGCCTTTGGCAACCAATCTGGCTTTATTCCTTATGACAATGCCATTTTCATCTATCTTGTTTCTGAATACCCATTTTGTGTCAATAGAACTCTTGTTCTTTGGCTTGGGTACCAGCTTCCACACTTTGTTCCTCTCAAATTGGTTTAGCTCCTCTTGCATAGCTAAAATCCAATCTGGATCCAAAAGAGCTTCTTCCACTCGCTTAGGTTCCTCCTGTGATAGAAAGCTACTATACAGACATTCATCTTGAGTAGCCCTTCTAGTTTGTACTTTAGATGTAGCATCACCAATGATCAGTTCAAAAGGGTGATTCTTGGTCCATTTCCTTTGAGGTGGTAGATTAGCCCTTGATGAGGTTGCCTCAGTATTGTCATGATGTGAGATAGAATGTTGATTTGTTGAAACTCCCCCTGAGTTGGTGATCCTTTGAAAGGAAATGGGAGTTCTATTAACTGATGAGGTGAAGTGATTATCCGTTGACAGACTGTGATCAACGGATGCTTCGTTATGAACTTCAACGGATGATGCACTTTGTCTTTCAACGGATGCTGCATTGCTTCTTTCAACGGAAGCTGAATTTTGACTTTCAACGGATGTAACATTCTGTGCATTATCCAAAGGTAGACTCTGGTTTCTTCTTGAGATGCCTTCTTCATCATTCTCATCTTCACTATCATCACAATATATCTCAATATTGTCAAATTTGAGTCCTTCATGATGTCCCTCATCTGTTAGTCCATCAATCTTTTTATCATCAAACACAACATGTACAGATTCCATGACAATGTTGGTTCTTAGATTGTAGACCCTATATGATTTTCCAGCAGAATAACCAACAAATATTCCTTCATCAGCCTTTGCATCAAACTTTCCTTTGTGATCAGATTGATTCCTTAAGATGTAACATTTGCAACCAAAGACATGTAGAAAGTTTAAAGTTGGTTTTCTTCTCTTGAATAATTGATAGGGAGTCATGCATTTTGCTTGATTGATTAGAGAAATATTATGAGTGTAACATGCACAGTTAACAGCCTCAGCCCAAAAATAAGTTGGGAGCTTTGACTCCTCAAGCATTGTCCTTGCAGCTTCAATTAGTGATCTGTTCTTCCTTTCCACCACACCATTTTGTTGTGGAGTTCTTGGAGCTGAGAACTCATGCATGATCCCATTTACTCCACAGAACATCTTCATGGTTGAATTCTTGAACTCAGTTCCATTGTCACTCCTAATATTCCTTACTTTGAAATCAGGATGATTGTTGACTTGCTTGATATGATTGATGATGATTTCACTAGCTTCATCCTTTGATCCAAGAAAATAAACCCATGAAAACTTTGAGAAATTATCTACAATCACTAGGCAGTATCTTTTCCTTGAAATTGACAATACATTGACTGGTCCAAAAAGATCCATGTGTAGAAGTTGCAGTGGTTCATCAATTGCAGATTCAAGCTTCTTACTGAATGATACTTTCTTTTGCTTTCCTTTCTGACAAGCATCACACAGTCCATCCCTTGTGAATTCCACTAGAGGCATTCCTCTAACTAAGTCCTTTTTGACTAGATCATTCATTGTCTTGAAATTCAAATGGGACAGCTTCTTGTGCCATAGCCAACTTTCAACTGGACTTGCTTTGCTGAGAAGACAAGTAATGGATTCTGCATCTGTAGAGTTGAAATCAGCTAAGTACACATTTCCTTTTCTAACTCCAGTTAGAACCACTTTATTGTCCTTTTTACTTGTGACAATACAGGCTTCAGAATTGAAGGAAACAGTATTCCCTCTGTCACATAGTTGACTGATGCTCAATAAATTATGTTTGAGACCATCAACCAATGCAACTTCATCAATGATGACATTTTCTTTTGAAATCAAGCCATATCCCATAGTGAATCCTTTGCTGTCATCTCCAAAGGTTATGCTAGGGCCAGCTCTCTCCTTAAATTCTGTGAGCAGGGTGAAATCTCCTGTCATGTGTCTTGAACAACCACTGTCCAAGTACCATAGATTCCTTCTTTGTCCCTGCACACAACAAAATCAATCAAGTTGATTTTGGTACCCAAGTTTCCTTGGGTCCAGCCTTGTTAGTCTTTTTCCTAGACTTCATTCCTCCTGCATCTTTTGACTTAGGTAACTTTGGGTCAACCTTGGTCTCAGATGTGGTTGGTTGAAGTGTAGGGTTAGTCACAGAATCATTTAACACATTTGATTGAATTTGATAAGGCATAGGTTGTGCAAACATGTTATTCCATATAGGCATATTGTATGGCATTTGAGGCATACTAAATGCAGTAAAGTAAGGATTGTTAATGTATGGCATGTTTGCAAAATGTGCATGGGGATTCTGGTGAGACATAACAGGCATAGCATGCAGAGGTGACATAGACATGTTAGGCATGGAGGGATTTGAAGGCATGGGAGCATTTTTAACAGATTTGCAATTATCAGATAGGTGATTAACACTTTTACAATGTACACAGCTTTTTCTAGGAGCATACCTATCAGGTGTGTAATTGTTATGTTTATTAATCCCTACCTTCCCATTTCTTTTAGATTTTCTTTTAGTTTCCTTCTTATCCTCAACCAACTTAAGCCTATCTTTCAACTGATCTAAAGTCATGTGTCCTATATTCACCTTACTGACATCTCTGGATGTGCTAGCTCCTTCTCTGACAAAGTTCTTGAGAGTTGAATCATTCTTTTTATTTTTAAAAGAACTTGCCTGTTTTAATTGATGAGCCTTCAACGGATGCTCCTTTTCTTCCTTCAACGGATAACTTTCATCATCCGTTGATTCCACATCCGTTGAGAATCCATCAATTAATTCTAACTTCTTTTTGTTTTTCTTCCAGGCATCCTCACAGAATGATTCAATTCCCTGAACCTTGGCAATTTGAACACCAACATCCCTAGATGTTTTCCAGGCCTTGATTACCTCTTGCTCACTTTCTAACTGTTTAGAAAGAATTTCTACTTTCTTAACAGCTTCTTCTAGTTCACTCTCGACAATCAAGCATTTAAGTTTAATCTTTTCAAGCTCAATTACCTGACTCTCTAACACAACATTCCTATCACTTAAAAACACATTATTTTCTTTGATCCTAGTGTTTTCTTTAGCTAGTGATTTAAGAGAAACACGCAAATGATATAATTCATTGGACATATCATTTATGGCTTCATTGCATTCATGTTTAGAAAGCTGAGAGAGATCAGTAGTAATTACCTGGTTGCTTGATGAACTAGTTTCATTTTCATCAGAATTAGCCATCAGGGCTAGGTTGACATATTCCACATCATCATCTTCATTTACCCCATCTGCTGCCCAATCATCTTGAGTGAGAAAAGCTCTTTCCTTTTGTTTGAGCAAATCAAAATACTTCCTTTTGTAATCAACTTGCTCAAATTTCTTTTTCTCAGAATTTGGCTTCCTACACTCACTTGCAAAGTGTCCACTAATGCCACAGTTGTAACATTTGAACATTGATTTGTCCACCATGTTTTTGTTTGGCTTAGTGAACTTTGTGTTTTTCCTGAACTTCATCTTTGCAAACCTCCTGGACAGAAAGGCCAGATGTTCATCAATATCATCAGATTCATCCTGACTGGAATTGTCTTCATCCTCAGCAACTTGCTCTTTACCCTTACTTGATTCTGATTTGCTTGTGCCAATTTTGAGACTTGGCATTGTCTTTTCCTCATTTATGGCTTCAACTTTTTCACTGTCAGCTACAAGTGCAACTGATCCTCCTTTTCTCTTTCCCTTTTCCAACAGCTCATCTTGCTCCATCTCAAGTTCATAAGTCTTCAAAATTCCATATAATCTTTCAAGTGTGAAGTCCTTATAATCTTGAGAATTTCTTAGAGAAACAGTCATAGGCTTCCATTCCTTTGGTAGAGATCTTAGAAATTTTAGATTGGAGTCCTTGACTTGGTACACTCTCCCATACAGCTTTAATCCATTCAATAGTTTCTGAAATCTGTTGAATGTATCATTCAATGATTCTCCTTCTTCAAAGTGGAAATATTCATATTGTTGAATGGGAAGATGCATTTTGTTTTCTCTAACTTGCTCAGTGCCTTCACAGATAAGCTGCACAGTATCCCAAATTTCCTTAGCAGTTTGGCTATTGATGACATTGTCAAACATATCTTGATCCAGGCCATTAAATAAAATGTTCATGGCTTTCTTGTCCTTGTGGACCTCTTCAATATCTTCAACAGTCCATTCTGCCTTTGGCTTGGGAATAGACTGTCCAACAGCAACTGTAGCAGTAGCAGCTGTGGCCACCTTGTGTGGGATGTGAGGACCATTCTCAATGCAGTTGATGTAGCTTTCATCTTGAGAGAGAAGATGTAAATGCATCTTCACCTTCTAGTGATGATAGTTATCTCTTTTCAGAATTGGAATCTTTACACCTATATCCTTCTTACTCATGCTGTTAGCAGAATAGATCTTTAAACTCTTTGTATGTTAAGAGCTTGCTCTGATACCAATTGTTATTCCCAGTGGACTAACAATGAGATTTACAGAAGGGGGGTTGAATGTAAATCTCAAAACTTTTTCAAGTTTTGAGCAATTTGTAAGACTAAGTGTTTGAGTGATCAAATGTGTGTGAATTGCTTGGAGCTGATGCAGACAGATATATATTTAAACACAAATGAAATGAACACAAAGAACTTAAAAAAATTTCTGGTGGATTTGTTGTTCCACCAGAGATGTGTTATTTCAGAAAATTTGTGATTCAAAATTAAATCACATCTGCTTCCTAGTACAAACTAGATGATTTTCTCTCTTGATATTTCTAAACAGCTCAGGGAAAATTCATGTCTAATTACTAGCTACTACTTGGTTTATATAACACCAAGTTTTCAAGTGAAGACAAAGATAAAGTACAATAAGACAATAGTTCTCCACTTGTTTATGTTCCATTTTTATCCAGTGTAATATGGAATTATCTGTTGACTTTCCATTTTGAACCAGACTAAAAACGGCTGCTTTTTCTGCTGTTCCTGAAATAGGCTACCACATCTCTGTCAATCCATGTGCCTCTGTCAGCTTTGTTAACTGTCACTATCAACTGCTATGAGACTGAGCATCCGTTGAAGCTTTCATCCGTTGATGGCTTTATCCGTTGATGCTCTAGCAGTGCATCCGTTGAAGCTTTCATCCGTTGATGGCTTTATCCGTTGATGCTCTAGTAGTTGAAGCTTTATCCGTTGAAGCACTTATCCGTTGAAGCGTTAGAGACATCCGTTGAAGCTTAATTTCTTATCCGTTGAAGGTCTTCAATATCAGTTGACACTTCTTCACTTATACAAAATTACAAGGCATGAAATATTTACAATTAGCCCTCCTACTTGTACATCCATTAGTAGTCAACATGACTGATTATCTCCTAACAACATCTAAGAATTACAGCTTGAAACCAGAGAGTGAGATGTGCTACAATACCAAACTTATTGCTAAGTAAGGCTACTCCTTCAACGGATAGCCAAGATGGTCTTATCCGTTGAGGCTACAAACACTAGATTTCTACTTAAGTGTTTTGCTGAACTTATCATCAAACTAATACACATATTCTTAACAGTAATCAAGACACTCCTTACAGTAGCTGCAATCTTGAATTGGGATACAATTCAAATGAATGTCACCATTGCCTTTTTGCATGATGACCTCCAAAAAACTGTATACATGAAATTACCACAGTGATACTGTCATTTTGGCTACAGAATCACTGTGAATGAAACTCCTGTTAAATCTTTAATTGAGTTAGTATGCCTTCTATTTAAAGCCATGTATGGACTGAACCAAACCCCTCGATAATGGTTCTCAAACTGTGACGCCCTCTCGATCCGAGGTCTAGATCCGAGGGTCACAACTCAATAATATAATAAATATATGCCGAAATAAAACATAGAAGTGCATGTCTCGTTTTAGAACTTAAATAAATTTGCAGAAATTTCGGCAGCACTTCCTTTGTTTTATTAACTACTATTTGGTTTCGTGACAACACCAACAATTTGTCATTTCACATAAAAGTTGAGCCAAACATCAAATTTTCAAACCCAAAATTCTGAAAATTAAACTATATTAACATCCCTTTTAATAACCGCACACATAGCAATTAAACAAGCTCATTTTTCCATAACATGAATCAATTATGCCCAACTAACTCTTGAAAAATTCTAAAATTCAACTAAATTAACACACTTGCATCGTTTTTTTTTTTGCAGAAATATAACTATTTCCATTGATAAAAATCAAGAATACAGTCGGGAGGGACATAATTTCCTTCATTCATCGAAGTATATCATCTAACCGAAAAGCAAGCAAGTGCTCCCAAAAACTTAGATAATATCGCTTCAATGTCCGATCAGATAACCCACGGCTAGGTCTCATTAAAACCCCTCAAGAGTAAAACCTATTGGGAAAAAAACTCAAGAAGGGAAAAAGAGTACCCACTAAAAATATATTATACAAAACCAAGTATAAACTAGAGTTTGATAGTTGCACGGGCAATCTCGCATATCTTCAACATTATCTTGTAATCAGAGAATTTGATTGATAATTGAGATTTAAATCTGATATGAGAACTGTTAGAAATATGTTGTGTACTTGATGATAACTTGAACAAAACACTTAGTAGATTTTAGTTAAGTAAAATTGTAGCTTTCAACGGATGATCATTTTCAACATCCGTTGAAAGAGTAGCTTATGTAACAATAAGACTAGTAGCACATTTCTGCATACTTGGATAGCTTAGTGAACTAGATGTTGTAGATTGTTCAAAGTCATGTTAACTACTTGATTGATATGCAAGATATGATGGCTAATTGTAAATATTAGATGCCTTGTAATCTTGTGTAAATGAAGTAAAGTTAACTATCAAGAAGACAGTCTCAACGGATAATTTACAAAGCTTCAACGGATGATCAACATAAGTCTCGACGGATGATCAGACAAAGTTTCAACGGATGATTAATCTAAGTTTCAACGAATGTTAAAATTCAAAAGAGCAGTTGATAGTGACTTGACAGTCACATGCGTTGGTTGTATGCAAATAGAATGTGGCAGCCTGTTTGAAGGATTTAGAGAACAAAGAAGCATTTCCATTTCCATGTTAAACAGATGATATTCAAAGATGCTGGAAAGAGAAGTGTAGCAGCATGAAGTTAGACTAGATACAGTTTGTCTTATTATCTTGTCTTTTTATGATGTAACTTGGTGATACATAAACCAAGAGTAGCAAGTTGAATATTATCCATGTTAGTAAGCAAAAACTAGAAAAATAGATAAAGCAAAATCTGTAAAAATTTTCTCTATAGTTCTTGTTGTTCAACTTATAAGCAGCTGTGTACTATTTGTATCACAGAGTTCTCTACTTAATATATATCTCTGGTGGAAAAATTCAATCCACCAGAAAATTTTTAAATACTTGTATTTAATTGCTTTGTGATTTGAATTCTGTTATATTCTTATTCTGCACTATTGCAAGTCAAACACAATTATTTATTTGTAGAAGAATCATTCTTAAAATTCAAAAAGAAGCCAGAATGACATTCAACCCCTCCTTCTGCAATTCTTGTACAAAACTAAGTATAAACTAGAGTCTGATAGTTGCGCGTGCAATCTCGCATATCTTCAACATTATCTTATAATCTGAGAACTTGATTGATAATTGAGATTTAAATCTGATATGAGAACCCCCCCATTAAATCTCTTACCATCCTGAGAATAAAACTAAAAAGATAAAGAAAAATATTAAAAAATGATTATTAAAATTATAAAATAAATACAAATATATAATACATAATAATAACATAAAATCTAACCAAAATATTAGTTAGACACAAGCAAGCCCAATAAATTGGCACAAAACAAGCCCAATAAATTGGCACAAAACAAGTCCCATAACTGGCACAAAACAAGCCCAATAAATTGGCACAAAACAAGCCCAATAATTGCCCACAGATTTCCTCTAAACGGCCAAAATTATGCCCTCAAATAGGCCACCCATAAAAACCTTCAATCAAGACACTCATTAAAATATCTAACAATTAATTAAATAGATTTTATATTTGTAACTCCCTCTTTAAGTAAATGCCAAATTTACTCCAATAATTATGACATCAGCAATTAAATTGAATGAGCAAAATCCGTCACATTAATATGCTCCAAATACCTATCATCTTCTCCAACCTTCCACCACCAACAATCATGGCTACTTCCAGTGACATCACCGTCTGGCCTCCTACCGGTCAAATTCCGGCAAGCTCGAAACATAAATTTTCTCCGGAGTTCTACTCACCATTGCCCGATCTATCAATCTACTCAACCCGTTTTTCCAAATTCAACCAAAAATACTCCCCATTTTAAATATCAAAATACACTCAAATACTAAAAATCTTCAACCTCTAGACATTATCATCTTCTTCACCTTTCTGCCACCTGCAGCCATGGCTGTCGCCGATCGTCACCGCCGTCCGACTGCCGCCGGCCATATTCCGGCAACCTCTCAAAACTCGATTTCTTCCTCGAAATACTACCTTCAGTCCCCGATCTATCTTTTCGTCTTGAAATAAAAACACTTCACAATATCATAAACACCATATGATCGTCAAAGTTTAATAAAAACATATAAAAAACCAAACCACTATATTAATACCGAAGCATTTTTTCAGAAATTGAAACCGATCTGAAATGGGTTCTAAAAAATCGAGTTATACATACAACTATACACATAGACAAGTACATGGTTATGTTTTGGAGAAGAAAAGAAGCAGTTATCGGGTCTTGATTTAAAAAAATTGACCCGAAACAAAGGGGAGAGAAAGAGAGATGGAGTCCCGAGAGAAGCACAGAAGAATCGAGAGAGATGAAGAGAGTTACAGAGAGATATAGAAGACCCGAGAGAGATTGTGAGAAAATGAGTTTGGGGTTTAGAGGGTTAAAAGCCCGGAGGTAGTTTAGTACTTTAATAATTAAAAAATCTGATTTTTCTTTACATTTATCAATTGCTGAAGATCCTGAAAATAATTTTACAGCTTATAAAACCGTTCTGAAATGGTTCAAAGAAATCCAAATTAATTTTTAAAATATAGAATACGAAATTACCTCTTTCCTCATATTTTTAAAATAATTTTTAAGCGTATAGATTATTTTATACGAATTTTGCAAGTTAGCTCTCAAAAATCAAAATAATGATTTAAAAATTATATAAAAATATCAAATCACCAAGATTAACTCAAGTATCATTTTTATAAAGTCTCTAGGGGAATTATAGAGCAACAAATTGCATCATATTACAATATCACACTTAATTTTATAAAAATGTTTAAAGGCTCACATAATCATATGTTATCATAATAAAATCCTTAAATTCATTTTAAAACACATCGATCATTTAATCCAACACGTACAAATCATATGACACGTATTCACACATTTCATAATAAAACCTCATGCTTTCACTTAATTTTTATATTAAATCTTAATTATACTCACTCTTCCATTTTTAACATATACATAAAATCGGATAACATTTATCGATCATTTCTTCACGTTATTCGTTTAATCACATTAATACATGGATCACCTCATCATGTATTCACATACTTTATCATAAAAATCGTAACTCATTCATTATTCTTTATTCCTCGTAAATCATCATTTTCTAATAAAATGACACATACTCATTTACGTATATCACATGATAACTCGTATCGATCAAATTTTCATTTGGTCACTCTTTCAACATCAATACGTGTACCACTTAGATACACATCAAATTGAAACAAATTATATCCATAAAAATAATTTTTTGAATTCTACATAAATTCAGACATATTCATAAAATAAATATAATACACTACGCGAATTTCCCGGATATTACATAAACTCTACTCTACTGGAACTTGGGTTTGTCCGGTCAAAATCTGAAAATTGTATATTTATCAAAAACTCTGAAAACACTGTCATGGTCATATTTATTCATGTGGATAACCTTCTCATATGTGGCAGTGACAAGCAAAAAATCAGAAAGCTCAAAGATATGCCAACTAGGGGGTGTATTCAATTGGGATTTTGAAGGATTTTTTTGGATTTTATAAATCATGGGATATTCAATTTGGATTTTAAATAATCCTTTAAAATCTAAAGGTATTCAACAAGGATTGAAAAAAGTCTTTTAAAATCTGAGTGTATTCAATTTAGATTTTAAAAAGTCAATCAAAATTTGGTGGTATTCAATTTGGATTTTAAAAAATCCATCAAAATCTGATGGTATTCAACAGTCCATGGATTTTCTTTTATTTAAAAAAGTTGTGGATTTTGATGGATTTCCTAGTACATTTTTAATATCTTGAAATCTTTTCAAAATACATGAGATTTTGATGGATTTCTAAAAAACTCCACAAAATCTGCAAGACTCTACAAGATTTTGGATCAACTCCATCAAAATCCACGAAAAATTGAAATCAACGAAAATCTTTTAAAATCCATAGATTATTAACAATTCTTTAAAACTTGAAATGAATACAACACCTAAGTTATTTCATATGAATGGCTCTATGTTCTATCAAATACTTTCTTGGCTTGGAAATAGGCAGGATTGCAGCTATTTATTTCCCGTGATGATAATAAATACACCAAAGACTTCATAGCTGAATCCCATATTCAGTAAGCAAAACCACTCAAACTTCCGCTTGATTCTCATTTGAAGCTCACACACACTTAAGACCTTCACCATTTGAAGCTCACACACACTCAAGGAGGACATGGTAAGCTTATCTCTTAAACTCTTAAGCCAATTTATGCAGTTACCAACCATAGTTCATTTTCAAGCTGCTAAAAAACTTTTGAGATATCTTGTTGGCACAACCATTCAAGGCATTCTGTTGGCATCCACAAGTGCTTCTCAGTTGCAAGCTTAATGTGATAGTTACGGGGGAACTTGCCCAATCACCAGAAAATTCACAACTTAGTACTGCATTTTCTTCTGTGATTCCCTTGTCTCATGAAAGTCCAAGAAACAGACTGTGGTGATTCGTAGCTCTACTGAGGCTGGCCATGACCACATATGAAATTACTTGACTTAAAAATCTTCTCAAAAACCTTAGCATTACAAACTTAATCAGTCGGTTAATAAATCAAATCTGTAATTGAATCTGATTATTATAACGTCAAATCAATTATAATAATCCGTAGTCAAAACGAATTAAAATTTTAAAAGGCCAAGCCCAGTAAAAATTAAATTAGCAAAACTAGTCAGTGATTATTCGAACTAATTTTCTACTACATTCGTGTCAGCACCTCTACCACCCCTCCTTTCTTTAATCAACGTTTCAAGAAGATATGTGCTGTGACTTTACCAGAAAATACAGACAATAATTACTATCCCCTAAAAAGCTTTGCCAGTATAATTGCACGTAATGAAAATAACCCTCTGAATTAAATTAATAAATGCTTCAGACTGCTTATCAGCGCTGAGCAATGAGTTCTTGCATCAGCAACAAAAGGCATAATTTAAGGTTGCTCGTAGAATTTGTTAATTTTTTTTTTAGTTTTCCGGAGCTGTGTCCAGCCAGATGAAGCAGACGGGCGTATAGTCAGGTGGCTGCAAGTATACATAATTCCCTCATGTACTTTGCAGCAACCATTGCTAATAATATTAAGATTCTATGTAATCATGGAAGAGAAAGAAGTGGCTGAAATTGCCTGGGGGCCTAGTCAACAGTAGCCAACAGTATCCTGGACAACTTTGTGAATTGTAAGTAATCATCGTCATCTAGGCAATACGTTGCCACACATAATGTGGAGCTTACCGAACGAGTGTCGGGTATTAAATAAGTTGGTCGAGCTATCAACTCACTCAATATATAAGGGAGAACAATACAAGTTCACCGTAGGCAATTAAGATGAAAAATCAAAGGCTTGGACGATTGGTTCTGGCAATATTTCCACTACAAGGCCATACCACTCCAATGCTTCAGCTTGGAAATGTGCTTCACTTCAAGGGCTTTGCAATCACAATAGCACACACTAGATTCAACCCTCCTAATCCTTCTAAACATCCTCATTTCAACTTTCTACTCTTATCAGACAACTTACCTTATTCTGATACATCAACTACTCCTACTATTTACGATATAGAGGGTATCAACCGCAGTTGCCATGCACCACTGCAGGAGTTCTTGGAACTCCAGAGCCAGACAGCGGATGTTCCGGTGGTTGGAATTATATTTGATTCAATCATGTACTTTGCAGCAACCGTTGCTCATCATATAAAAATTCCAAGACTTGTCCTCATGACTAGCAGTGCAGGCTTTGAACAAACGTTTCGTGCAATTCCTCGCCTTCTAGAAGAAGGCTCCCTTCCTTTTCAAGGTACATGGCACTTGCTCCTTTGAGAAAACAAGGGAAAGTTACTCCTTATAGAGTCATAACTTGAAATTTAAAGAGGACGGTCAATTTTTTTGCTCCACTAGACTAGCTTTTAAATTTACTAAAATTCTCTTGTGTCTCCTCAATTTTGAGAGCTACTAGTCACTCTTAACTATTAATATTTGTATAATAAATTTATAACTCCATCCACTTTCTTTTATACTTTTATGGATTAAACTTACTTTTAATAACAAAATAAAAGGAGTGAATACAAGAAACATTGTTGGAGATGAATCTAGTTCAGAGTCATAGTTTATATTATATTTAAGAGTGGTTTAAGCCCTTGGAGATGCTCCTATTAAACTACTATATGTTGATTCCACTCCTTATTTTTAAGTACACATCCCCTCTTTTAACGGATATTACATCGAATAAAGATTGAGCATAAAGAACATTGTTGGAGACGATATTACTTATTCATGTCCTAAATTACTAAGAGCTAATTTTTTTTATATTACATATAAGAAATGAAATAAGAGTCTATTGAACTTGCCCCGGTCGTATTTCGTTTTTCAGCATACCCCTAATTAGTGGTTCTAACCAAGGGAAAGCTATGACTGTTGGGCTGCATAGTTCCATAGGATTTTCGCAATCAAACATATTTTTCTTGCATTATTCTTTTAATACATGTTCGTCAGGAGTTCATGTTGATCGAGTACTGAAAGAGAACACAGCTAAACCAAGAAATTATCAGCTCAAGTAATATATTGCTATTACTACTATTTATTTGTACTAATAAGAGGTCAATGATTTAAATTTTAGTGAAGGCGCGTATTATATATATATATATATATCAGTACTGAAAACTCATCACGATTCACGACCATCTCGTATCTGTAATCCAATGGTTGTCGTGGTGTAAAGTGTATAGTTGGTTCGGAACAAAAACTCTTATTCCTTGTTGAGATGTATACAGATTTTGATAAATAGATTTTCAATTGATATCATCCTTGGACTTCAACTTGAAGACTCATGGTCTATAGAGTGGATATTCTAGGTGACTAATGACAGGGTAATTTCAGATTCAATTCTCAGTAGAAGATCTCATTCTATTTGTCAGTGTCGTTTCTTTTGTAGATTTCTTGGATCCGTCTGTCATGATGCATCTGATTACTTTCTAAGCATCTCTTGACCACAAGAAAAAAAATGCAAATCTTAAGAACCTTCATTCTTCCTAATTACAAAATTATGTCTTTGGATTTCGCTATAATTTAGTTAAATATTTCACACAAATTAGTTAAATGTTCATACTTTAGAAATTACTAGTGGACTCTATGAACAAGTTTATTCATATGTGTTACAGATTCTATGTTGCATGAGCTAGTACCTGACCTAAGCCCATTGAGGTTTAAGGATCTACCCGTATCCAATAATAACATGAACGAGACACTGAAGCTCAATGACATTGCAAGCAACATGAAAACATTTTCAGCCATTATCTTAAACACCATAGACTGCCTTGAGCAATCATCTATGCTCCAAATCCGGCAGCATTATAATGTTCCTGTATTCGGGATAGGCCCTCTATGCAAAGTGGCACCAACCTTGTTCACTAGTTTCTTAGAAGAGGAAACCAGCTGCATTGGATGGCTGAATAATCAGAGAGCTAAATCTGTTATATATGTAAGCAAAGGGAGCCTGGCAACCAGTGATGAAAATGAGTTAACAGAGATATTTTGGGGATTGGCAAACAGTGACCAACCATTTCTATGGGTGGTTCGACCTGGATCAGTCAGTGGCTCGGAGTGGACTGAAGTACTGCCCAAAGGTTTTAAGGAAGTTATTGGAGAAAGAGGTTTGGTAGTGAAGTGGGCTCCTCAGAAGGAGGTATTAGCGCATTCTGCAGTAGGAGGCTTTTGGAGCCACTGCGGTTGGAATTCAACCATGGAGAGTCTTTCTGAAGGGGTCCCTATGATAAGCAGTCCACAATTTTTTGACCAGAAGGTGACTGCGAGATACCTTACGTACGTATGGAAAGTTGGAATAGAATTGGACGGTGTGTTGGAGAGAGGGGATATAGAGAGGTCCATAAGAAGATTAATGACAGGCATGGAAGGGGATGAAATGAGGCACAGAGCCAATGAACTGAAGCAATTGATTGATGATTCTATACTTGAGGGTGGTTCTTCCTATAATTCACTGAATGACTTGACAGAGTGCCTCTTGGCCAAGAATCTACCAGAGCCGTGAAGCCTATGCCAAAATACTGTCCTCCTTTCCCTCTCCAGAAAATCGCGTTGTTTTCCACAAATACTTTGTTATGCATTCTACACCTCTTTTTCCAGCTTATAATCCAGCTTAGAAGTATGAAAATAAACTTGTCAGCATCACAGCATAGATACTGCTAGCAAGTTTCAATAATTTTTATGCACCAAAAATCAAAACATAAACAATGTAGTCTTTATGCAGAGAAAATTTGAACCAAAAGATGTACTGATATAAATTTATGTAAGTTTGCTCTTTAACTACATAGATGTTGTAATTCAACGACACACATTTGCAATTTACATTATTTCAGCCGAATAAAATCATAAAAATCACAAGCCATGGATCTGCAAAATTGAATTAAATTTAAAGGACCTGATCATCCATAGGTCTATTGCTATAACCCCGAATTTTCGCCATGTGTATCTTTGTCGACAGATGGGTAATTCATTGCAGAATAACATTTCTCTATTCAATATCTAACAGACATATTAATAAAAATGGAGATTTTTAACAGAAGTTCAACATCCAGTACAGGTCTCTATGCAGGGAAATATGTTTGTTCATAACAGGAATCATCACTGGTAAATGACTATAGGTGATTAAACCTTCTAGGATTAAAGAAAATTGCAGCAAGAAGATACAGAACTTACAGGATGTGTTAGATAAGTGAAAACAATAAAAAATGAGTGAATACGATAGTATAGTAAGAAAAACAGGTATATTTAAAAATTACCTATGCCACATTTATTCCCACTTCAAGGGGAAACTTTTACAGAAATTGAAACTATATGTTGCTGCCAATCAGAGTTTTATTTACCAGTGCCTGATACAACTGGATACAATTTTTTTCACATAGAAAAACCTCAACCTCTACCACTCCTCCTTTCTTTAATCAACGTATCGAGAAGATATCTGCTGTGACTTAGCCGGAATATACCGACACACTGACTGAGTAACTGTCTGGCAAACTTAAATAAAATTCATAACTTATATTCTTTTTGGTATTAACAAAACTTGCCAATAACATCACATGAGCAGGATTTTCAAAATAAATTAAACATAATTTGAGCTTAATTTACATTAGTCATATTAGTTGTAATGAGTCATACATCTGCATTCAGCAAACTAAAATTTTTACTTTGGCTGACTTGTTGACAGTTCTTTCATGCAAGAAATTAATTACTATCCCCTAAAAAGCTTTACCACTATAATTGCACATAATGAAAGTAACCCTCTGAATTAAATTATTAAATGCTTCAGACTGCTTATCAGCGCTCAGCAATGAGTTCTTGCATCAGCAACAAAAGGCATAATTTAAGGTTGCTCGTAGAATTTGTTAATTTTTTTTTTAGTTTTCCGGAGCTGTGTCCAGCCAGATGAAGCAGACGGGCGTATAGTCAGGTGGCTGCAAGTATACATAATTCCCTCATGTACTTTGCAGCAACCATTGCTAATAATATTAAGATTCCAAGCCTTGTCCTGCGAACTAGCAGTGCTGCTTTTGTCCAGGCATATGCCGCACTGCCTCACCTCCTAGCAAAAGGTTCCATTATTTTTCAAGGTAAATGGCCTTTGCTTATCGTAACAGTTTCACATAATAATTGAGCATTACTAAATCAGTTGAACTACAAAATTCTTATATATATATCTTAGCAACAAATTTGCTGAAGACAAATTGGGTGTGAGAGGGCGTTTAATAAGCAAAAGAAGATAAATTTTTATGTATCATAGGCACTCTGAAGTACTGAAGTAATAGCTGAACCAATAAGCTAAAAGGTAAAATGGGGTTCTTCAGACATGGAGTCTGCCAAATTTCATGTTCGTGACTTCAGTACCTGTACCTCATTTTATCTTGATATTTGGTGATATCTTTCGTTCTTCAGCGTCTGCAAGTACAGATGAAGTAATTTAACAATTTTGGAGAAATCATATGACAGAGTTCCTCTTGACCACCAAAATTCCACAGAATTGAATGTTTATGAGGGTTAATGCATGGGGACAGAAGCAAGTTGTAATTTAAGTATTTTGTTACATGTTTGAAACCTGTTTTCCCATCTCGTAAATTTTCCTATTTAACCAACAACTCTGTTGTACAAGGCCTTAGCATTATCTCATAAAGAGGTTGTTCCAACCGTTCGAACATGGGTGGCAAAAAGTCACTTCATTATCACGCCAAACACGACCTTGTGCTGTTAGATTTGGTGTATGTAGAAGACTCTATCAGTATTTTAGTTCTAAATACTGCCATATGTTCAGGGATATTGTTGCACTAAAATCAAAACATGAATAATGATGTCTGCAGAAAACTTGAGGCAAGTGTTGCATTTATTTTCATAAGTATATATCATTATAAATTGAATCTACTCATGAGTCTGTTTTCCTAAAGAGAAGAAAACATCAAATATATTTGCAGCCAAGATCCATTTCAAAGACTTGGCAAGTTACAAAAACTGTGGTACAGGCACAACTACAAGCCTTATCAACAATTTGTTGCAGCATTTTCTATTCAGTATATGACATGCATTTTTTTATTAAATCCGAGATTTTTTTTCTTAAACAGACGTTGGAGATCCATTCGCAATCTGAGCAAAACAAAGCATGTTTATTGAATATCAAGAAGGGACTACATCTTCTCAAATCAGCATTCAGAAAGAAGATACAAAGAATTATTGGAAGGAATCAAGAATAACCGATGCTTTTCTAGAAACAGTGGCTGTTGTCTGCTGATATAGACAGTTAACATTACCGGAAGCAGAATATAGAGCAAGGGTTAAAACAAAAACATACCGGCCAACAAGGACAACAATCAAATAAAACTGATACAAAGCCAATACCATCGGTACAAATGAGAAAGATCAGATTTTCTGATAATATCAATTCAATTACCAATAATATAGAATGTGTCCATACAGTATCAAACAAATATACAACTGGATCTCAGGAAAACAACATAATTCTTGTGTCACAAGCTTATCTCTTGTTGCACCGAAAAGTTTTAAGACATGCGGCAAGCCAATCAATGTTGTTCAAATTATAATCAAATAAATAATGATACTCCAATAGTTAAGTAATTTGAACAACATTTTAGTTGTGCATAATACAATTGTTAAGTTATTTGTACAACCACAGGGACCAGTTACTTTTGTAGGCTTAACCGAATAACACCAGACTGTGAGAGAATACTTGAATATACCCCAGATATATTTAATTAACAGCTCAAAATCTTAACTAAGTACTTCCAAACTTTCAAAATTCTATAAAATCTTGGCCAAGGTTATGTTTACAGGAAAGGTCCACTCCTTCAAATATATACATAACAAAGTAGAGATATCAAGATAAGATGGAAAACCAAGGAATGCAGAGACGCCCTCATGTGGTTCTTGTTCCGGCTCCATTACAAGGACATCTAAGCCCAATGCTCGAGTTAGGAACTCTTCTTCATTCAAAGGGTTTCTCCATCATTATCGCGCACACCATCTTCAATTCTCCGGATCCATGTAACCACCCGGAATTCAGTTTCCTACCCATACCAGATAACCTTGGTGATCAAACTGCTGCTGCAGCAAATCTTATGACTCTTATAATTACAATGAACAATAATTGTGAAGCACCTCTGACAGAAATCTTGGCTGAATTTATGAAGAGAAATGACCAACATGATCAAATTTGTTGTATCATTTATGATATGATAATGTATGTTTCTGGCGCAGTAGCTGATAAACTGCAGCTTCCTTGCATGATCTTACGTACAAGTGCTGCTTCTGCTGCAGCAGCTTATGAGCACCTCCCACGCCTCAATGCAGAAGGTTACTTTCCGCTACAAGGTATGTCTTTCTAATACAGAGATTTTCATTTCCACACAAATTAAAATATTAGTAGGTTTCGTAATGTTTTTCACCACTTTTACATAACCATCATGTATATGACCTCAAATAAAACAATTTAAATCAGCTCATAACTGTGAATCTGTGCCACGGCTGTGGTACAGAGACGAAGGGGGATTAAAGGACATCCTAAGTGATCTATGTTGTCCGGTCTCTTTATTACCCATGCCCGAAACTTGAAACTTTATTTTGGACACTTGTCACTTCATTTAGGGCTAAAAATGCAAAGCTCAAATAATATCTCCACAAGTCTTAGAAAAGGACACTTATCTATCCTAGACACTTTCAACCGTAATGGGAGGACAGAGGGCGTGGTAGGACTGTAATACACTTTCTTTCTGGAAAATTTTACAGATAAAAGCTTGTCATGGACCCAACCTTATTTAATTACCATATCTTTAGGGGGTGACTTTTACTGTACTCGCATAGATGTGAATAAAACTACTATGTATTGCAGATTCAAAGTTGCAAGATCTGGTCCCTGGGCTTCATCCCCTCAGGCTTAAGGATTTTGCAACTGCTGATATGGGAAATATAAAAGACATAATAGAAATATCAGCTATTACAAACAACACAAGAAATGCATCAGCTCTCATCTGGAATACTGTCGACCATCTTGAGCACACGGCATTGGCACTGGTCCAACAAGCATATCCAGTTAAATTCTTTCCCATAGGTCCCATACATAAAATGGCCCCACCTTCATCGACCAGCTTATTACAAGCAGACAGCAATTGCATGGCATGGCTTGACAAGCAAGCGCCTCATTCTGTCATCTATGTAAGCATCGGGAGCATAGCAATCATGGAAGAGAAAGAACTAGCTGAGATTGCTTGGGGCCTCGCCAACAGTAGCCAACCATTCTTGTGGGTGGTTAGACCTGGCTCAGTTCGTGGATCAGAATGGATTGAATTACTACCAGAAGGTTTCAAAGAAACAGTTGGAGAGAGAGGCTGCATAGTAAAATGGACACCACAAAGAAAGGTATTGGCACATGTTGCAGTGGGAGGATTCTGGAGCCACTGTGGTTGGAATTCCGCCCTTGAAAGTATCAGTGAAGGTGTTCCAATGATATGCCGGCCTTGTTTTGCTGACCAAAATATCAATGCAAGATACCTGAGTGAGTTCTGGAAAGTAGGCCTACATATGGATGGTCAGCTGGATAGAGTGAAGATCGCGACAACTATAAAAAGGCTGATAATGGACAAAGAAGGATTGGAGATTAGGCAGAACGCAAACGCTATGAAGGAGAAGACAAAACTCAGCGTTGCTAAAGGAGGCTCTTCTTACAGTTCTTTAAATGAGTTAGCTAAACTGATCTTGTCGAACCAATTGCCCAAGTGACATGTAACATCAACAAAAAAAATCAATAATCCTAGATATGGATCCAATCTAGAGAACAAGCGGGTCAGAATCTTTACATTAAGTACATCAGCTGCCTTCAAAGAAGTGCTCATGCATTTTCATGTTTGGTTTAAGTTAGCCAATGTTGTCTCGAGGCTGACATTTCAACCTTTTTTGCACTTCAAATGTAATTTGTTTTCTCATTCTATCAATAACTAAAATCCTATTTGTGTCGTAGTCAGTGGCCTCTAGTCTTTCATGAGACTTTCATACATCAATTTATTGTCCAAAAGATGTTAAAGAACAGAAACCAAATCCGGTTCTTCTATAAAAATCCCTGAAAGCCAATGTTAGCAACGTACTTTTAAAGATCCAAAATTACAATCTCACTCTCACACCAATTAAGAATTGACAGTAATACGCAAGCTTCTTATTCTCTGGATTCAATTTTTTATGTATCAACAAACTCTGTCAGTTTCTAAATTCAAACAAAACTCTGTCACTGTCTAAATCCAACCAAACTAAAAATTGTAACTAACATCCGCTCCATGGCTCCGTCATCAGGAAAGATAATAGACTGATAGCCGAAATAATTTTCTTTAAAATCAACTGGAGTATAATGAATTATTATCTTTGTATTCTTTTAGACTTTACCTAATGTATTATTTTAGTTTTATTGTTTTTACATGTTGCAATCATGTGTTTATATAGGTTAGTCTACAAGCAAGACACTCTGTTTTGTAATATTAATATTTATCCCTTGGATTGTAAGAAAGTATCTCTACAGACTAGAAGTAAACCAACAAAATGAAAATAAAAACTCCAACAACCAGAAGGACCTAATAACCCTTCACATAAAAGAACCAACAAAGTAGATGGCATTAATATTTAAAATGCATCATTCCACAATAGATTCACATGTTTTGTAGTCTGACATTAAATATTTACCCACTTGACACAAACTCACCATTATCCTCTTGTATTCTTGTCCTCATATTATCACACTTGAATCTCTGCATATGATTATTCAACTTGGATCTTTGATATTCTGTTTTCTAGTTTTAAGTTATCTGCATTCTAAAGTATCTACATTTCCACACTCAAATTTTAGGCATTAGGAAAGTGTTGGTGTTAAATAAAACCAATGGAAAATCAAGAACTACGTAGACGTCCTACTGTGGTGATTGTTTCAGGTCCTTTCCAAGGACATCTCAGTCCAATGCTCGACTTAGGAACCATCCTTCATTCTAAGGGATTCAGAGTCATATTTGCGCACACTGTCTTCAACGCTCCTGATCCGTCTAAAAATCCTGATTTGGTCTTCTTGCCACTGCCTGAGAAGTTGTCTGACCACCAGATATTACCAGGGGATATCATTGCCCTCGTAAATGTTCTTAACAAGAATTGCCAAGAGCCCCTGAAGAAAGGCTTGTCGGAGATAATGAATCAACTGGAGCCAGAAAATCAAGTTGTGTGCATTATATATGACATGTTCATGTACTTTTCTGAATCTGTGGCTAAAGAACTGAAGCTTCACTGCATGATTTTTCGTACAAGTAGTGCTTCGTCTGCGTTAGCTTACCATTCTCTTTCTAGGCTACTAGCAGGAGGGTATATTCCTCGAGGTACGTGTTTCGAATAAGTCTATATTCTTTTGATGAAATTAATTTTGATCTAGTTACATATTGAAGTGCATAATTACAATAGGTGAATAATTGTATTTAGCGCATTAATCCACCAAGATTAAGCAAAGTGAAACTATTTTCAATTATAACATACATACTAAACTAAATCTGAATAGTCTTTTAATGGCATCTTAGTCACTCAATTGACTATAAATTTGCCATTGGGTCGTCAAATTTTCAGGTCATATGTGATGGCCGGTGACCTGAATAACAATTTGATAGAGTACAATAATGTGACTGAAAACTTTTTGATGAACCAATTACAAGTTTTTATTCAGTTGAGTGACCAAAATGTCATTTAACCCTATTCCTACCAATTATTATCCCTTCTAAAACAGATAAATTTTAAAGACAATTTTCGATTTCCAAACCTCGATCTTCCGGTTTAGTCTTTTTTTGTAATCACATAATAGAGAATATGTCTTGTATTTTTTGTAATCACATAACAGAGAATTGACAAATCTTATAAGCCAACTTATTGGCGTATAAACCCGTAACTGTTTATTGACTGACGAGTATTTGTCGACCCAACTTATAAGCTGAATTTACAACTTATAAGTTGAATGTTGGTAACGACATACTTTTTTTCAACTTATTTTTTATTTTTCGTTTTTTTATCAATTTTAGTTTTAAAAAATATATTTTTTTAATGTTAATCTAACTTAAAATATAAGAATTAAGATAATTATATTTAAAAATTATTTATTTTAGTTCATTTAAATTAAAAAAAAATTGACTTAAAAGTTTAATTAGCCAAAAACTTGAATAACTTATAAGTATTTATCAAATTATCACTTATCAATAACTTATTCGGTTTAAGTCATAATTGTTTATTTTAAAATTTCTCGAACGGGCGCTATGTCTTGTATTCGGTAACGAGTTAGAGCAACAGTTACAGCCCCTGACAGTAATGCTAATCTACTAAAATTGATCAAATATAAGTTTGTACTACAGATTCAGCAATGGAAGACTTGGTGCCAGGGGTTCCACTTCTTAGGTTTAAAGATATACCAACAGCTGATATGGGAAGTTTACAAGATGCGATAGACCTTACGGAGAACATATGCAATACAAGAACTTCCTCTGCAATCATCTGCAACACAGTTGACGATCTAGAGCCAGAAGAAATAGTTGAGTTCCAACACATTTACCCGGTGCGATACTTTCCTATAGGCCCTTTACACATAATAGCTCCAACCTCATCTAGCAGCTTGCTAGAGGCAGACACAAATTGTTTAACATGGCTAGACAAGCAGGCTCCGCGCTCAGTTATCTATGTTAGTGTGGGGAGTTTAGCAATATTGCAGAAGGAAGAGCTAGCCGAGATGGCCTGGGGGCTTTCCAGCAGCAATCAGCCCTTCTTGTGGGTCGTTAGGTCAGATGCAGTTCCAGAATCTGAATGGGCATACCTAATCCCAGAAGGTTTTCTAGAAACAGTTGGAGAAAGAGGCTGCATCGTAAAATGGGCTCCTCAAAAAGAAGTCCTGGAACATAATGCAGTTGGAGGATTTTGGAGTCATTGTGGCTGGAATTCTACACTGGAAAGTATAAGTGCAGGGGTACCAATGATTTGCTGGCCCTGTTTTTCTGATCAAAAAGTAAATTCAAGGTATTTGAGCCATATCTGGAAGGTTGGACTGGAATTGGATCATAAGTTGGAAAGAGGAGTAATAAAAGAATCGATACGAAGACTAATGGTGGATAGAGAAGGTGAGGAAATCAGAGTTAGAGCAAATGAGATTAAACAAAAGATGAAGATCAGTGTTAGTGAAGGGGGATTGTCATATGCTTCATTAAATAATTTAGTAGATTTTATTTTGTCAATTTGAGTTGCCATGAGCAGCAAAATTCTAGCTGTTATTTGAAAATCAAGAATATGACCCAACCTCAATTCATGTTTTCTAACTATCCATTTTATGTAGTGATTAAAATCTCTAGTGTCGCAAAACAAAGCAATTAAATTTCTCACACCTAAGTTCTTTTTACTCACCACGGCAAAAACTTCCCTATGTTAATACAATACTATTGGTACATCAGAACAAGCATTTGCTGAGCTCTAAATCCAAATTCTTATGTCTGAACTCTATGTATTTGTCCAGTTTTGTTTTTATACGAATACGATATTAAGATATTCATATTCATAAAAGGATGTCAAGCAATCGTCATGACAATGTCATTGGTGTTACAAATCTACAGTGTGTATCGTAGCCAAGTGAGGCAACTATCTGAATTTAGATGCACCTATATTAGGTTCAAATGCAATACAAGAAACCAATGTTGAATAAACTTGGATGACCTATTCTTGGAACTCTTCTAAGTTTTATCAAAGGCAGCAGAAGCAAAAGACTTCTATTACCACTAGAATGTATGAACAACCCACTATTTGTGGGGAATTACCGAGTAATTAAAGCAGGACTAATACATATTTATACACTCATTTTTCTTCTGTTTATAGGATTGCAAACCCATACTTCTATGTTTGCTATTTTCATTTTTTGAAGTGATCAACTAATTTCAACGCTCTAAACCTCTAATCAAGAGAATGTAATATTTCCAGAATAAAATCAAGAGATAATTCGAGCTATAATTTTTTTTTAAAGGATCAATTATGAGAAAATATACAAATATGAACATATGTGCTCACTAACTTTTAAGATACTGATCTCAGTGTTAATCAAGAAAAAAAAAAAGCTAAGTTAAAATAACAAATATTTATTATAATAATTTTGGTTGACACAAATATCATATAATACTTTGTTGCAAAATAAAAACTACTTAGAATAATAAGCTTATTTTCGATAGTAAACATACGCATACGTTCACTTTTATCTTTATCAAGATTCGAACCTCTGTATTGTCTAAAAATTGAAAATTTATAGTGTTTGTGGATGGCTGGATGAGTAATTGAACCTAATCAAATAGACGTGTATACTATCCTCGATCTTCACTAAATTTTTTAATATGATATACTTAAGTGTGGACTCAAATTTTTAAATTAATAATTTCAAAAGTTCAAACCAACCCATCTATAGGAAGTTCTGGACTATTAGGCCAATTTGCACTATTTTCCTCTTCTAGATCTGTTGGAATGTTTGCTATAAAAGCTCATTAACAAGTACTCTCTTCATCACAAACCATCTTCATAGTTCTTACCAAGTGCTTTTCTCAACTATCATGGCTTCCAAGTATGTGCAACTAGTTATGCTATTATTTGTAGCAGCTACATTGTTGGGGTTAGTGATGCTAATCGAAACTTTACTAATGGGCCTCAAAATTGGAACTCTGGCTTCAATTTCGCTTCCGGTTGGCCACAGAATTCACCAAACACTCCACAAAATTACAGCAGTCCTCCCGGATTCAGTTTCACGGGTGGTTGGCCATGGAAAGGTCCAAATGTTCGTCAGAGTCCGAGATCAGAAATGGAAATTTGGCTTTAACTACACAGACTGGGCTATCAAGAACGGCCCCTTTTATCTCAATGACACTCTAGGTATATTTAAAACTATATTTTTTACTTAGACCCATGCTGCTAACAATTTTAGTTGTATGTTGAACCACGGTGAGCTCTTGTTAAAGAATCTTTCGCTAGATGTTGATTAATAATGGCTAGCCTTCGTTGTATTCCTAGGCGAATATTATGCTAATAACTTAAAATTATTGCAATTCAAACTATTATAACCACCACTATGAAAACAGTAACTAAGTACTAATTAGAGGTGAGGACAGAATATAATTAGGTTTGCGGCATTCAGTAAGGGAAGGCAAGTACAAAATCTTTAAGTGCGCACAGAACTCTGTATTTTCAGAGCAGAGTAATTTATTCATGCATTTACAAATTAATGTGTATTTTTTTGATTGCAGTGTTCAAGTATGATCCACCAAGCAATACTACATTTCCTCATAGCGTATATCTACTAAGAAACTATCGTAGTTTAATGAATTGCGACCTACGAAGGGCAAAAAGGTTGGCTTCAGTGACACAAGGTGAAGGAAATGGATTTGAGTTGGTGTTGAAAAATTGGAAGCCTTACTATCTTGCCTGTGGTGAACGCAATGGCTTCCACTGCAAAATTGGCCTCATGAAATTCTCCGTCTTTCCCCTTATTCGTTGGACTTAATAAAGAACAACCCCAACTTATACATCTCTGATCAAGTAGCTCCGGAAGATTTATTATGTGTTGCTTTAGACAGAATTGTTAGATTCTCCTCAGAACAATAGGAAAAAGTGTTTTCTTGGAGTTTACGGTATTAATTAGAACATTTGAGAAGTTTCTCTGCATGTCATACTTTTGAGAAGTTCCGTTTTGCATTCCTCGGCGCTAAAATTCCATTTGTAACTTAGCAGTTTTAGTTCCAAATTACACATAGTTTAGCATAACAGAGAGACCTCATGACTATAGACTTATGAATAATAAATAAATATCAAATTAAATATTGACAAATATAATCTTTGATTTTAAAGTTGAAAATAAAATATTATTAGTAATTGATCGTAATGTTTTTTAACATACATGCAATTTGAATATATGATTTTGAATGTTGTTTAATTACTTTATCAGCAGGCAGAAGGTCTCGACAACTTTATGCAATGGCAGTAACTTCAAACTGCTCACGGAAAAGCTGAATTTTAAGTCTTCAGCTAGACTTGCACAGTATGATAAGTTACAAAATTATCTAAGGAGAATGCCTCTGGAATAGTTACAGGAGTTGCAAGGAGTTTAAAATTGATTTTTAAGTTATTAGATGGCATGAATATTATTTTGATTTTCTCCCCACACCTATTCATAAACAGTAATTTGCTCCTATTGAAATAAAAATTCCTCTCTAAAAAAGCTTTTGTATCCAAGTAGAAGGAGAACAGTGGGGGGAGGGGAGTATAGTTTATACTCTGTTTGCACTTCTGTAGCTTTTCATTATAGGAGGGAGGAGAAAGAATTAGTGAAATTTAAACGAAATGCATATCTCCAATTTAAACCATTATTATAGCACTTGCATCATAAAAATATAATAGTCTGGATCTGGAATGAAAATAAATAATTTGTGCATCCTAATCTATTATGTTTACAAGGCAACGAGACTTACTCATGACGTGGTTCACTTTCTGCATAACCTCCCCCAGGCAATCTATGCAAATGTGTTGAAACTGCATCAGCCATCAGGATTCAGGTAGACTCGATCTCCATCTATAGTAAAAAAATCCATAGTATCCAGGCTGTCTTCATCAAGTAGAAGAAGGCTCTCCACAAAACCAGAGTTTATGCGACCCTTTACTATATTTATAGAACCACGAACCACCGTTGATTCCCTTACCTTCGGATTGTTGAGTTTGCAGGAGAAAATCTTGCTGCTTCTCATGAATATCCCAGTCAGGCTAATCAAATATTGGCCATTTTTTAAGAACCCCAATGGCCGATAGTAGCTCCCATAATGGTGTTCCTTATTGACTTCCCAGACTTCCGTAAACAAGGTCTTATCTGTTAGTATCCACATTGTAAGAGATGAAGACAGATATCCATATCCAAAAATAGCAATTGTTTCTCCATAAGCTTCACAAGTAAAACCATTATCATCACTAAATTCTCCTGGCAGCGATACTATCGTTCTTTTTCCAGATCTTTCGGTGACATGATTATTATAAAGATAAAACTTGTTCGGGAACGAGATTACTCGAATGGTCTGAGTTCTCATATCAAAACATGTGACATGGTCTAGTTCTATCATATACACAGTACCATGTACAAACTTGGTCTCTTTTACACGACAATATTTATCCAGGTCATCAGCATACTGAAGTTTATTAGTTCGAATAAGATTCCAACTACTAGTGCGAATATATTTCCAACTATTAGTAATCAAGCTGTAAACACAAACAAAGTATGCAGTGCCAACAGGAGCAATTACTATCACCCTAACATCGTCATCATAAAACCCGAAACTCACACAAGCCTTCAAAGTGAAACCGATTTCATCCTTAATGCACTTATCTAGCTTAGGAAGCTTTTTAATTTTTCTACATGTTGGATTCCAAAGATATATATGATCGCGAATATTATAATGATAAGCCGACAAACATAACAATCCGTTACATGTCCCGTAAATTCTCGGTCCCCCGGTATAAGAGGTGCCGTTATATCGATTTAATATCCAACAAGGGTTGTAGAATTTAGAATGATTAAGAGTACCATCAAACATGGATTGAGAACCAGTTAGTACTGTGCACAAGCGGTCAGTTCGATATAGGATGCAGTTGTTTCTCTTTGAGGCTTTTTTTTGAAGCGTGAGATGTCTTTTAAGGAAGCAAGTAGAACCAATGGTATGATGCCATGTCCTGCAAACACACCTGCATACACCAATACTTTTGATTTGCAGTCTGAGAAAGATGTCTATCAAAATATCTTCTGGCACATACTTTGGTGGCTGCTGAAAAGCCATCGCATTTACCTATAAGACGGACTCTCTTCTAGTCTTATGTTTAAGTAGGGTTAGCAACGTACTTATCGAAAAAGAAGAAGGATTAGCAAGACTCGTGCTTTACTCTGTTAGTGATTGGCCTACTTAACCCTATTTCAATACAAGGGCCCAAAATGCCTAAAAAGTTGATGTGCCCCAATTTACCCCTACAATACTCATTCTTGTCCTCCGTGCCAAATGATACGCATCGTTTCCAGGGCTGTAAAATAATACCGACTATTCGGTAGCTCGGCTCATATTCGACTCAAAAATACGATACATATCTTAGATTTATTTTATAAATGCTCCAAATCTTGCGAAAATATTAGGCCCGAATAAAATATGATCCCGGATCTGAAAGTGAAGGTACCCGTCCATTCTAGGGCTCATATTTTAAAATAATATGAACCCACCTGAATAGGGTTCTTGATATGGATCATGTATAGTAACTATTAATATTTCTAGCCCATCAAATGATCAGCCCAATACATATTAGTAGTGATAGCCTATAATAATTCAGGCCCAATAACAAAGACCCAGGGCCCAATTACAAGAGCCCAGGAAATACTCAGCATTGACCTTGGGAAGCCCAGGACACGTGGCAACATCATCACCGTTCAGGTACCCGGGATCCAGAACGTTCCTACGGCCCGGATCAGATAGTACCCTGACGTATTCAGCTTTGACCTTGAGGAGACTAGGACACGTGGCGACATCACCACCGTCCAGGTACCCGGGATCCAGAATATTCCTACGGTCCGGATCTGAGACGCATCCCAGGCGTCCAGATGCCCTACAGTCCAAAAGGCCAACCCACGGTCCAGATTAAAGGAGATAAACCCCTAAACCCTAGTAGGAGGCCTATAAAAGGTAGAACAGAAGGAAGGTTACAGGTTACAATCTTACATACTCTCCCTCTCACCTATACTTACATGCACACACGTACACCCCATAAATATATTCGCATAATCCCCACTTTACCCTTCTTCTCCTTAAAAACCCTTTCTCATTCTCACGCTTGAGGTGCCGCGGGGACGCCACCCCCTCCGGTTCTGTTTTGTAGGTTCCCACCCTACAGCTACACCGCACGCCGCCGCCGTCGCCGTCCAAAAGGAGTTTGAGTCCGGGCCCGGCCAGGAGAAAGCCCCGGGGTGATCTGGGATTATCATTGGCGCTAGAAGGAGGGCTCGACCCTCCGACCAGTGGTGTTCATATCCGCAGCTCCTCCGCCCCCCAGAAGCTTGAAACACCATCTCCCAGTAAGAACGCTACGACCAATCTCTTAGATCTGTTTTTACGAATTTTATTGCTTTCAGTTCGTATCACCATTAAATATGACCACGAGAAAAAGCAAAGCAGCAGTTTCTGCCTCTTTCCTTCCGCCTTCTCCCCAACCCAGGGATGGAGACATGGAGGATCTGGACGAAGGGCTCCCCATAACCCAGACTCCCTCTCAAAATCTCCAACCAGGAGACCATGGGGAAGCATGACCCCGGAGCAGATTCAGGCGGCAATGGACTTGTGGAAGGAAAGGCAGGACGCCGAACCTAAGACCCGCCCAGGGGATCAGCAAGAACGGTCCGGCGAACGGTCCGGAGAATCTCGGGGATCCGTCTTCGACCGGATTGCAAAGAATTTAAAAAAGCCACCAGAGGATGCCATAGATGAAATAAAAAGAGCTGCCCTCCGTGAGAGAATCCGGAAAGAAGAAGAGGCTAAAGCCCAGGAATCTATAGAAAGGAGAGTCCGGGAAGAAGAGGTCAAGCTAAAGAGAAAGGCACACCGGATTCATGTTTCTTCAGACTCGGAGCCAGAGAAAGAATCCAAGCAAGAACAAATGGCCCGTGTCCTTCGGGACCTTAAGAGAAAAGTGGAAGGCGACATGGAAGGCATTGATAAGTGGCATTTTATACCACTTAGAACGTCTTAAAATGTAACACCCCCAGATCCGGGGTCGGGGATCCGGGTTGTCACGGTCTTTCTTTCCACAATATCACTTCACTTAATTAATAATAATAACCTTATGCTGTGACCCCACACCAACACACACCACAACCCGTTATAGTCTCAGAGATGAAATTTAAATAAGTACAAGTCTTTGAATCCACAATTTAAAAGTTATTACAACCCAAAATGATTACTTGATAAATTTACAGTTAATTGCCATTATCTGCCACAAGTTATAATTATACATAATTGATTCTCAAAAGTAGATGGTCTGATCTGCAATAGATCTACCTCTGCAGCTATAGCAGCTACAACATCAACGGGAAGACGCGGGACGCTTCCCACGCGCTTGCGCTGGGTCTGCTGGAGTCTGGCCATCTTTCCTAACTGTTGTTGTGTGATGAAGAAATAAAGTAAGGGTGAGCAGCAAGCCCACCAAAATAATATGTATAATGATTTACAATATATGAGCCTACTCATAATACTCATGAAAGTCTTGGTCAAAAGAAATGAACCAAGTTTGATATCTTAATGCGATGAAGTCGCAAAATATTCAGTATATATACATATATACTTTTCAAAATATTGGAAGTCCTCTTCCATGCATAATATACACAAAGTCCCAGTGTATAACTGTATAAAAAATATCGTTGCAAGGTGATCTCATATATCTAACCTTGTCTCAATGTTTTTTTCTGAAAATCTTTGTCATTCCTAAGACAATTATTAATTAGATATAAGTTTAAAAGATGAGGTTACCAAATACCCCAATATACTTATATCTTTCCCAATACTACTTGAACTACCACCGTTCAAGTTATAATCAGTTTCAAAAGTTCATCACATAGATGAGACTACAAGACAAGATTTGAATAGATTCAATCTTTGAAATATTATTGAATGAAATAAAGTTACGAGATACTTTATTTAGTCCCGATATATATATATCCACATATATATATATATCTCTTAAACATTTCCTGGAACCTCTGTTATGTAAAGTATGAACAGAGTTTGAAACATCCAATGAATTTTGGAAGGAAAAGAAAACCTTTGGCATAAACCAGATATCTTGCTGATCAGGCAAAAATACCCATTAGTAACCTTTTCTACTAGTAGATGGACGAATTCCCCACTGGTCATCACCCTGGTCATAATTAGGACCTTATGCTGGACTGCCACTCAGCCACTTATGCATTTGATGGACTCCCACTGAGCCACTTACACTATCATGGACGCCCACTGAGCCCATGTTGCTTATGCCGACTCAATAGAGGGACTTACTTCCCGAACGTTGGGTAAGTAATCAATTCATTTACCAAAACTGCAACCTTGTTGCGAATATAAAATACACCACAGAGCCGGATCCCTCAGATTTTAAGCGAGTATTTAAATCCCCTTAAAAAGGAAGATCTTAAATATAAAAATGAGTTTTGGGATTCCGCTCTAACTTTTAAAAATCATTTTGAAGACTCGAAAACACTTTAAAGAGTGTTTGGAGTAAAGCTGATTTAATGAAGTAAATCAGTCCCCAGAATATTTAGAAAATGACTGAATATTATTATTTAAATAATATTCCCATAAAGAATAATCTTTTATAAAAATAATTGAAGTAGAAGTTTTAAAACTTATACTTGAAACGAGTATTAAATAACCAAAGATATACTTATATGAAAGTATTATCTTTATTTGAATAATCGAAAATAAGTTTGATTATTAACACCTTATTCTTTAATAAAATAAAGAATATATTTCAGCAAATAATCGGAGTCATAGATCCTCAAATGAATATTCAAATAATATTCATTAAATAATATAAACTGAGTCATAAGCCTTCGAATGAATATTCAAATAATATTCAATAATAATATATAAAAGAGTCATAAGCCCTCGAATGAATATTCAAATAATATTCAATTAATAAATAAAAGGAGTCATACGCCTTCGAATAATATTCAAAATAATATTCATTAATAAAGTAAAAGGAGTCATAAGTC
This sequence comes from Apium graveolens, assembly GCF_009905375.1. Classification (NCBI taxonomy): domain Eukaryota; kingdom Viridiplantae; phylum Streptophyta; class Magnoliopsida; order Apiales; family Apiaceae; genus Apium; species Apium graveolens. The sequence goes on along the minus strand of NC_133657.1, from coordinate 146,720,458 downwards.
CTCGAATGAATATTCAAAATAATATTCAATAATAAAATAAAGTTAAAGTTATCGAATAAACCTTATTCGATTAATAGTTTTTAAAAAACTATATCCATATATATATAAATAAATATATATATATATAATATACTCGGGAACATCGACTCCCGGTTTAGAAATATGTTCACCTTTTATCCCCTATACTAAGGGTATACGCAACTACTTGCTTATTTCTAGCATAGGTATTATGCAACTATAAGCATTGAAATCAACAGATAGATAACCAGATTACGAAACAGACATGCATATATACCATATTAGCATGCTCCAATATATCGCAAAATTTGCTAAATAACAATCATGCAATATCACAAGATAATGCATATACATATATTTACATCACAGCAACAGTATAACGGGTAGAAAACTTGCCTGAGCGACTGGGGTTACGAATGGCTCGAGACGAGTCTGGTAACCTATAAACAACAAGTAAGTTGGAATTAAACCAAAGTCACTTGTAAATCTATACTTTAACTAACTTAGACTCTAACGCTTGTTTTGCGCTCACTGATTCGCTTAAGTCACTCGGGTACCCTCGGCTCCACCATTTTTAATAATTTAACCTTTACGAGTTTTAAAGCGATTCCTTCGCGGGTGTCTTACCAACTGCCTAACACACTTACCATAAATGTTTCATACATTAATTAACCCTTTTTGGTCTTTAACCTATGTTTCAAAGTAAGGCGAGGGGAGATGTTTCGTTCGCGAAACGCCGTTACTTGAAACGGTCGTTTCTCCTAAACCGTGCATTGGAATCGAACGAACTACATATCAAAACGAAGCTCGTAACATGAGCTATCTAAACATGGCAGTGGTCATAATCTAGCAGGGGGTTCTCGGGTCCTAATGCTATGCACAAAAACAGTCCAAAGAAAATCGGACGTTACGACGGCTATGTTTACGCGATTTCCCAAATTTTAAACCATACAAAACCAACCACAAACCAACCTCAAATCCAACATACAACCAACATCCATCCTTATCACATCATAACAACCCCAACCAATTCAATTTAATCATTCATACTTATGCCTAAACTTAACTTTAATCATACTTAAGTTCCTTTAAATCAAAACCACAACAATTACCATTCCATTTCACTACCATTCCAAATCCCAAACTCTAAATCATAACAACAAACTACAATATCAACCCACTAATCAAAATCATCTTATAATATATAGGAATCTAGGGTTTGGAGATGGTATACCTTCCTTGAAGTGGTGGGTGGAGCTAGGAAGCCTTAAGAAGCTTTGAGAAGTCTTAAGAATGCTTGGATCTTCAAGAAAAACAAGAAAAAGTTCAAGTTAAAAACTTGAAAACACTATTCATTGTCTTCTTCTTTGATTAAATGAAGAAGATTGAGAAGGAATTAATGGCTTAAACTCATGATATAGTCCTAACTAAGCATGAAGATAATTAGGGAATTATCTTACCAATTTAGGAAGCTTGGATCTTGGATTTTGAATTTCTCTTGCCTTTTGAATAGTGAAAAGCCGTGAGCAATGAAGAACAAAGCCTTGGTTGCTTTTGATTTTTGATGAAAATGATTTTACTTGGCTTGGTTGATTGGTTTTTGTGCTTGCTTTAGTCAATTACCTTCTTGCCCTTGGATTTGTGTGGTTACAAAGCCACCACACCTCCTTCCTTCCCATGTCATGCTTATGTCACCTTGCACATGTCATTATGCTCCCACTTGTCCACACCTTGTGGTTTGATGATGTCACAATCCCTGGCTTCTTGTACAAGCTTGTCTCTTGGTCACTTATTTGTTTTACGGTTCGCTTATCTTTCGTTCTCGTTTATCGTTTGAGGGATCATACCCGGGATCTTATTACTTAGGTTCCCTTAACCCTTCTCAATATATTATATTCCTTTTATGATCCTCTCCTATAATCCTTTAATTTCAATCATTTTTATCATGTTACCTTATACTCAATTCTCTCCGTATCTTGTGGATTTCCGGGAAAAATCAAAGTGTTCGGAATTGGATTCTGACGATCTTTACATACACTTATATACCACATAGAGTACTAATAATATCCCATAAGATCAATAACAGAACCCCTACATAGCGTGGCATGAAAAGTTTTCTCGTTCAGCAAAAACACTATTCATAAGGGTTTCAAAATTTCTCAAAAATTGGGGTCATTACAGTCTCCCCTCCTTAAAAGGATTCCGTCCCGGAATCAGATAGAAAACAAATGGGGATACTTTCTTAGCATTACACTTTCTAACTCTCGAGTCAATTTTCCCACATTGTGGTTCTACCACCAAACTCTGCGTAGTTTGATAATCCTTCTCCTAAGCACTTGTTCCTTTTCACTCTATAACCCTTCCTGGTTGCTCCATATAGGTTATGTCGGGTTGCATATCTATGCGCTCATATGCCTCTATTTATCTGGCATCTGAATTACACTTCCTTAACATTGATACGTGAAACACGTTACGACCTGCTACATGTTCGGGGTTAGGGCTAGCTCATATGCTAACTTCCCAAACGTCTTAATATATCCAAGGGTCCAACAAATTGTAGACTTAGCTTTCCTTTCTTTCCGAACCTCATCAATCCTTTCCAAGGGATACCTATAACATTACTAGGTCCCCTATTTCATACTCTTTATCCTTTCGTGTCATGTCCATCTTGGGCTACTACCAGCCGTCCTCTGATTAGATCTATCATATCCTTGGTCCTTTGGACTACTGCGGGTCCGAGCATCTTGCGCTCTACAACTTCATCCTAACATAAGGGAGATCGACATTGTCTTCCCTCAATGATCTCATAAGGCGACATCTCGATAATGGCATATGATCTATTGTCGTAAGATAACTTAATCCGTGTTAAGTGATCATTCCAATTTCTTTCAAGTCTATTGCACAGACTCTCATTATAGCTTTTATCATTAGAACTTTTGCTTCTTAATACCCATTCTTTTCCAGTTCGTAATCGCTACTACCTTCCGTTCCTAATATTATACGGGTTATACTTTTGCTCGTTAGCGTTCTATAACCTTTTAATAACCACGTCAACCTTAGTATCACGAATGTGTTCCCATTCTGAATACCACCATAACTTTACTACTCCTTTTTCAGCGGTTTCTATTTTCCAAAATTTGATCAATCAAATAGAAGTAAAGGAATTTGTTGAGAGATCACTATGATCATGAACACTTGTTATATCGCATAGTTAGTACAGAAGGTGGCCAGCCTTTAGTACTTGACAAGCAATTAAACAACATGTGGTATCCTACTAGGCTTCTATCACAAAGATAGATAGTCATTCGGCAATACCTCCCCTTCTGGAAGGGTTGTTCTTCTCAGCTTACATGAAATGAAAAGAAGAGAAAAGAACGAACTGAAGAGAATTGTATATATGAAAAAAATATACTGCCACAAAATATCTGGCTTGGAACCTACCTCTGAACTATAGAGGTTTGTCATAGGAGAACAAAACATATACGTGTTTATATCAGCATCAAGCATTATAGCCTCGTATTTCCCATGCCTAAATATTTTTGCTATCCCGTCCATCATTCTATGGACCCACACTCTTCCTCGAGCTTATACATAATCACCTTTGAAACTCCCTCGACATCGAAAATCGAATCTGGGATCTCATTCTATACATCATCGTTACTAGAATTCTATGCTTGCACCGCAACCTTCCTCGTATAATAATACGACTCTCTATTGATAAGAAAGAATAATTATTCACTAGGTAGATACTCTACTTAATTAGTCTATCAATGATAACTTATACACTACCACGACCCGATTAGTGGTACTCAATCTCAACACCCATTCCAATACAACTCTCACGGTTGTAATCAGCTCAATACTCACAGAATCATTGCTGCCTTACTATGGTCCACCACTGACCTACTGTCGTCATTCATTTTCCATGAAGTCTTAATAGCTATCCATACGGAGTCCATACATGTCGTATCAAATCCTTCTAAGGAGGTAACATAATCACCATTCATGATTCATGGAGTACACTCCTGATCCTGACATACATACATGACATGAAGCATATAAAATTGCAGAAGAATTTCAATCAAAGCACCGATAGCAGGTTAATACCATTCTTAATCATATGCCTTCAATAGAAGACTTAACTCAAAGGTTCGTCTAGTCCTTTTGGAAACATGGTCCTGGCTTATCCCAAGATAGGACCTCCTAAGATAGATAGCCCGTTCATGGCGATTACGCGAATTAAACCTTTACCAACTACTATTACGGTCGGGTATTGCACAGTCATCAGAAGGAATGTCAATCTTCCAAACCATAATACAACCTTCATAGCTTTAACCATCATCACTGTATTCCTTTGGCACAAGCGCCTATAATTATCCTCTTACCTTTAAAGTGTCGGCCACCTCTTTGGCCTTTCCTGATAGTAAAATTTTCCTTACAGTTAATGTCATTTTAACCACCTCCAAATAAATTTTCTACCTTATTTCAATCACAGCTTATGTGAAGATGTATTCCTTAAAATCTGATGAGTAAAAAAAAAAATATCACCATTTTTCCATAAGTTATTGCCTCAGTCTTTAGAGGTTAATCACTGTCACGACTGACTCTCAATCATACTTACAACATCTTTTATCTTAAGTCTTAATTGCCCTGAATAATTTCGACCTTTACTGGTTCGATCCATACCTTCTCGTGGTTTAACACGTGCCTCACTTGGCATCAATATAATTACGTCATATTTCCTTTATCAACATTTTTATTCTTGAGAATTTCGAATATTACCTTTTTCCTTATAAAACCTCTAAGGTTATCCTTCAATCGTTCCTCCTGTATTCCCTATATACAGTGCATATCAAAATACCATTTACTAATACTAGAACCATTGTCTATTTACTTCTGAAAAATTTCTCCACTGATCCTTAAAGGTTATTATTACCTTAATCCTTTCCAATTCATACTGTCAAAACTCATACTATCCCTATTAAGGGTGAAATGCCAACCTTTATGCATTCCCCTAGGATTCATTTTAAGTTACCGATGTTCTATCCTTAATTCCACCTTTAAAGGTACCTGCATCCTTCCATGGTTAAATCAAGTCATATATCCCTGATAAGGGTGTCTTATTCAATCATTCCCACCTCGATAGTAAATGCCTAATTCCACCATAACATCTGTATTCAAAATGGGGTCAATCAATATGGCCTCCAAAAGATAGCAACGGTTATACGCTTGTCTTGCCTAATTTGGTTACGATAACAAGGATGTTCTGGAAGATATTGGTCGTGTTCAACGTGAACTTCTTCTTAATAATTCCTTATTTACTTTTGTTGTTTATCTCAACAGTCACCTCAATGTTGGGATATCTTTCATATCTGGCGTCTCCCTTTCTGGGTATCATGCCACCGGTCTTACACTTCACATTCTTGAAGGTCACTTCCTTCATCCAATTTTCTTAATTTCTTACTTTCTTGTCTCCTCAGTCTATCCGCGTCTAATTATTTATCCTTCGAACTATCTCAAGGTTTCTTCGAATCCTCCCAACTTACAGGGGATAATATATATGTATCTCTTATGCCCTCAACCATCAATTTTAACTCATGGTGAATCACCCTCATCCTGACGATTACTTACTTTTCTATTTCTATTACTACGAGTCTTTAGGGTTTCCTCATACCCAACTCCCTTATCATTCCTCAAACTCTATTGCCTTTATATTCCTTTCCACTTCAGTTTCTTGTTTTTTTTTATTTTCCTTTCTCTTATCATTATTTCATGAACCAACACAACTTAAGCATTGATTTCAAACATCCCGTCATTCTGGATTCGTGTCCTCAGAACGAATCTTGATAACTTTTACAACTTAGATTCACAATTCATCATACTCATCTGCCTTTGTTCTGGGTCTAAAGCTTTTACTCTATCTCTATAACCTTGGGAAGTACTTTCCTGAAAACAATTGACTGAACTTAAATCAGTTTATTATAATCTCTTGCTCCGTGCCTTCCTTGGTCTTTCACCAGCGGGTGGTCTCTCTCTTAGGAGGGTAAGTGATAAAAACAGTCTTTTGAGATTCGTCAATCATTTAGAATCTCAAATGATTCCTATATTTCCTTTAGCCAGGCTCTTGCCTCGACTGGGTCAGCTTGTTCCTTGGAACTCTGAGAGCTTAGCGACTTAAAGGTCATGAAAGAATTTCCTACCGCATTGTTTCCTAAAGGTGGTGGTTGGGGATAATAGTCTAAGTTCTTTTTAGACAGGTCCATGAATTTCCGTATAGGAGTACCGTCTCGGGTCTCCTTATCTCGCTCGACTTTTGTTTTCTCAGTCTAAATATTTCTTCCTACTCCCCATACTTGGGGTTATCTTATACGTTAAAATCCTCATTTTCCACTTCATTATGTTATGGGTTCTTTCTTTCTTGATGGCAACCTCCCTGACTATCACCTTCAGGGTTTGCTCTAAATCTTATTCCTCAAACTAGCTGTCATCTAAGATCTCATCTTTAAGCTCTTGAACAATTGGAACCCAAATTCTGTAGGAATACCTCATTATTCCCTTATCATCTTTCTCGGTATTAATCTCATATTTATTTGTTGGCTCTCTGCCTTCATTCATCACCTTTCTCTGGCATCGTATGCTCTTTTCCAATAATTCGGTCTCTATTGCAATCTCAAACAGCTTTTCGGTACCGGCTCCGGTTACCTTCACTACTATTTCCAAAACCTCTTATAAACTCTCCCAAAGACATTATCATCTTGAGTCTCTCCTTTTTACTAAGGGCATCAGCCACCACATTGGCTTTCCCCGAATGATAAAGAATCTCCCAATCATTATTCTTGATTAGCTCTAACTGCCTCCTCTGGCATATGTTGAGCTCTTTCTACGTGAAAATGTACTAGAGCACTTATGGCTTAGGTAATTCTCGCACTTCTCTCTATACAAGTAGTGCCTCCAATCTTTAGGGTAAAACTATTGCCACGAGCCTAAGCTCATGGGCGGGGATATTGAATTTCATATTACCTTAATTGTCTTGACATGTACGCGATTTCCTTACCGTGCTGCATAAGCACGTACCCTAAGCCCTTGTGCGAAGCGTCACTACACTTCACAAAATCTCCTTTTCCATCCGGCAATGCCAGCATAGGGGCCATCACCAACCTCTGCTTCAGTTCTTGAAAGCTGTTCTCACATATCTCTGTCCATTCGAACTTCTCAGTCTTACGAGTAAGCCGCGTTAAAGGGGCTACTATCTTTACAAACTTGAACGAACCTCCGGTAGTCGACCTAACCATGGTCATCAATTCATCAGTGGTCCTTTATCCAATCTTGTCAGGATCCTCCATGGGATCCTCCTCAACAACTATCCCTTCTAGGACAACATCCTCAACCGCTACATCCTCAATATCAACATCATCTGGTCCTGCATTAGGACACTCTATCGGATCCACAATCCGATCTCCAATTAGTAATAAAACATCATCGCGCTGTTGCTCCTCAACCTCAGGGTTCGGAGTCCCGCTACTCTATACGATAACGAACTACGCTTCTATCGCTACATTTATAAGGGTTCTCATAAGGGTTTTAACTGTCAGTACTACGTTAGGTAGTCCGACTATGAACTTGGCAAGAGTTCTTATTATCTTAGTGAACTTATTATCTTAACGTCCCATCATCTCTGAGGTTTATAACGCTTAGCTCTGATACCATTTCTGTAACACCCCCAGATTCGGGGTCGGGGATCCGGGTTGTCACGGTCTTTCTTTCCACAATATCACTTCACTTAATTAATAATAATAACCTTATGCTGTGACCCCACACCAACACACACCACAACCCGTTATAGTCTCAGAGATGAAATTTAAATAAGTACAAGTCTTTGAATCCACAATTTAAAAGTTATTACAACCCAAAATGATTACTTGATAAATTTACAGTTAATTGCCATTATCTGCCACAAGTTATAATTATACATAATTGATTCTCAAAAGTAGATGGTCTGATCTGCAATAGATCTACCTCTGCAGCTATAGCAGCTACAACATCAACGGGAAGACGCGGGACGCTTCCCACGCGCTTGCGCTGGGTCTGCTGGAGTCTGGCCATCTTTCCTAACTGTTGTTGTGTGATGAAGAAATAAAGCAAGGGTGAGCAGCAAGCCCACCAAAATAATATGTATAATGATTTACAATATATGAGCCTACTCATAATACTCATGAAAGTCTTGGTCAAAAGAAATGAACCAAGTTTGATATCTTAATGCGATGAAGTCGCAAAATATTCAGTATATATACATATATACTTTTCAAAATATTGGAAGTCCTCTTCCATGCATAATATACACAAAGTCCCAGTGTATAACTGTATAAAAAATATCGTTGCAAGGTGATCTCATATATCTAACCTTGTCTCAACATTTTTTTCTGAAAATCTTTGTCATTCCTAAGACAATTATTAATTAGATATAAGTTTAAAAGATGAGGTTACCAAATACCCCAATATACTTATATCTTTCCCAATACTACTTGAACTACCACCGTTCAAGTTATAATCAGTTTCAAAAGTTCATCACATAGATGAGACTACAAGACAAGATTTGAATAGATTCAATCTTTGAAATATTATTGAATGAAATAAAGTTACGAGATACTTTATTTAGTCCCGATATATATATATCCACATATATATATATATCTCTTAAACATTTCCTGGAACCTCTGTTATGTAAAGTATGAACAGAGTTTGAAACATCCAATGAATTTTGGAAGGAAAAGAAAACCTTTGGCATAAACCAGATATCTTGCTGATCAGGCAAAGATACCCATTAGTAACCTTTTCTACTAGTAGATGGACGAATTCCCCACTGGTCATCACCCTGGTCATAATTAGGACCTTATGCTGGACTGCCACTCAGCCACTTATGCATTTGATGGACTCCCACTGAGCCACTTACACTATCATGGACGCCCACTGAGCCCATGTTGCTTATGCCGACTCAATAGAGGGACTTACTTCCCGAACGTTGGGTAAGTAATCAATTCATTTACCAAAACTGCAACCTTGTTGCGAATATAAAATACACCACAGAGCCGGATCCCTCAGGTTTTAAGCGAGTATTTAAATCCCCTTAAAAAGGAAGATCTTAAATATAAAAATGAGTTTTGGGATTCCGCTCTAACTTTTAAAAATCATTTTGAAGACTCGAAAACACTTTAAAGAGTGTTTGGAGTAAAGCTGATTTAATGAAGTAAATCAGTCCCCAGAATATTTAGAAAATGACTGAATATTATTATTTAAATAATATTCCCATAAAGAATAATCTTTTATAAAAATAATTGAAGTAGAATTTTTAAAACTTATACTTGAAACGAGTATTAAATAACCAAAGATATACTTATATGAAAGTATTATCTTTATTTGAATAATCGAAAATAAGTTTGATTATTAACACCTTATTCTTTAATAAAATAAAGAATATATTTCAGCAAATAATCGGAGTCATAGATCCTCAAATGAATATTCAAATAATATTCATTAAATAATATAAACTGAGTCATAAGCCTTCGAATGAATATTCAAATAATATTCAATAATAATATATAAAAGAGTCATAAGCCCTCGAATGAATATTCAAATAATATTCAATAAATAAATAAAAGGAGTCATACGCCTTCGAATAATATTCAAAATAATATTCATTAATAAAGTAAAAGGAGTCATAAGTCCTCGAATGAATATTCAAAATAATATTCAATAATAAAATAAAGTTAAAGTTATCGAATAAACCTTATTCGATTAATAGTTTTTAAAAAACTATATCCATATATATATATATAAATAAATATATATATATAATATACTCGGGAACATCGACTCCCGGTTTAGAAATATGTTCACCTTTTATCCCCTATACTAAGGGTATACGCAACTACTTGCTTATTTCTAGCATAGGTATTATGCAACTATAAGCATTGAAATCAACAGATAGATAACCAGATTACGAAACAGACATGCATATATACCATATTAGCATGCTCCAATATATCGCAAAATTTGCTAAATAACAATCATGCAATATCACAAGATAATGCATATACATATTTACATCACAGCAACAGTATAACGGGTAGAAAACTTGCCTGAGCGACTGGGGTTACGAATGGCTCGGGACGAGTCTGGTAACCTATAAACAACAAGTAAGTTGGAATTAAACCAAAGTCACTTGTAAATCTATACTTTAACTAACTTAGACTCTAACGCTTGTTTTGCGCTCACTGATTCGCTTAAGTCACTCGGGTACCCTCGGCTCCACCATTTTTAATAATTTAACCTTTACGAGTTTTAAAGCGATTCCTTCGCGGGTGTCTTACCAACTGCCTAACACACTTACCATAAATGTTTCATACATTAATTAACCCTTTTTGGTCTTTAACCTATGTTTCAAAGTAAGGCGAGGGGAGATGTTTCGTTCACGAAACGCCGTTACTTGAAACGGTCGTTTCTCCTAAACCGTGCATCGGAATCGAACGAACTACATATCAAAACGAAGCTCGTAACATGAGCTATCTAAGCATGGCAGTGGTCATAATCTAGCAGGGGGTTCTCGGGTCCTAATGCTATGCACAAAAACAGTCCAAAGAAAATCGGACGTTACGACGGCTATGTTTACGCGATTTCCCAAATTTTAAACCATACAAAACCAACCACAAACCAACCTCAAATCCAACATACAACCAACATCCATCCTTATCACATCATAACAACCCCAACCAATTCAATTTAATCATTCATACTTATGCCTAAACTTAACTTTAATCATACTTAAGTTCCTTTAAATCAAAACCACAACAATTACCATTCCATTTCACTACCATTCCAAATCCCAAACTCTAAATCATAACAACAAACTACAATATCAACCCACTAATCAAAATCATCTTATAATATATAGGAATCTAGGGTTTGGAGATGGTATACCTTCCTTGAAGTGGTGGGTGGAGCTAGGAAGCCTTAAGAAGCTTTGAGAAGTCTTAAGAATGCTTGGATCTTCAAGAAAAACAAGAAAAAGTTCAAGTTAAAAACTTGAAAACACTATTCATTGTCTTCTTCTTTGATTAAATGAAGAAGATTGAGAAGGAATTAATGGCTTAAACTCATGATATAGTCCTAACTAAGCATGAAGATGATTAGGGAATTATCTTACCAATTTAGGAAGCTTGGATCTTGGATTTTGAATTTCTCTTGCCTTTTGAATAGTGAAAAGCCGTGAGCAATGAAGAACAAAGCCTTGGTTGCTTTTGATTTTTGATGAAAATGATTTTACTTGGCTTGGTTGATTGGTTTTTGTGCTTGCTTTAGTCAATTACCTTCTTGCCCTTGGATTTGTATGGTTACAAAGCCACCACACCTCCTTCCTTCCCATGTCATGCTTATGTCACCTTGCACATGTCATTATGCTCCCACTTGTCCACACCTTGTGGTTTGATGATGTCACAATCCCTGGCTTCTTGTACAAGCTTGTCTCTTGGTCACTTATTTGTTTTACGGTTCGCTTATCTTTCGTTCTCGTTTATCGTTTGAGGGATCATACCCGGGATCTTATTACTTAGGTTCCCTTAACCCTTCTCAATATATTATATTCCTTTTATGATCCTCTCCTATAATCCTTTAATTTCAATCCTTTTTATCCTGTTACCTTATACTCAATTCTCTCCGTATCTTGTGGATTTCCGGGAAAAATCAAAGTGTTCGGAATTGGATTCTGACGATCTTTACATACACTTATATACCACATAGAGTACTAATAATATCCCATAAGATCAATAACAGAACCCCTACATAGCGTGGCATGAAAAGTTTTCTCATTCAGCAAAAACACTATTCATAAGGGTTTCAAAATTTCTCAAAAATTGGGGTCATTACATAAAATGGCTTAAATTGGTGTCTTGAAATCAAGTATTTTGTGTATTTGATGCGTTTTTCTAGTGTTTATGCATTTCAGGGTATTAGTTGCATTTCGGAGGAGGAATCATCAAGAATAAGCCTTGGCATGTGTTCACCATTGCGAGAGGAAAAGAACGGGCAGATTACGGCGAAGAAACGGAGCAAACCTGGATTTTTTCCAGTAGGGTCCTGCGCGCCCGCGCAGCAATGCTGAGCGGCCGCGCAGCAGCCTTGCGCGCCCGCGCAGAAATGCTGAGCGGTCGCGCAGGGTCGGGGAAAAGGATAAATTATTTTAGACTTCTACTTCTGTTTGGCTTCCAACTTCTATGTAATCTGAGTTTTATGGGACTATTATATAGGTTGATTTGAGACGTTTTCACATATATAATTAAGGGGATTATGTTTTAGATTGTGTTTTACGCAAGAAGCGAAGGAGATAAGAAAGAAGACCGATTTAGCACACCGCAACGAAGGGGAAGCATATTTTCTTGTGATTCTTGTTTCGTTGTAACGTTGGATGCTAGTTTTCTTGCTTTGACTTATTTACTCTTGTGACGTACTCTGTTTTAATATAATTAGTTTAGTTATTATTTTCTTGTGTTGTTTATCATGATTTCATATGAACCCATGATGGCGATAAGTTCTATTATGGGCTAATCGTGATCATGGGGTTGCAACGGATTTATTATGGAATTCTTTAGTTAATTGTTTAATACTTTAGTGTGTGATGATTGCATGATATCTAGTATTGGTTGTGCGTATTCATCTTATGTGCGTCGCGAACATATAAGATAGGGTGTTAATCTCTTGTGAAGCGACGGTGGATCTTGAGATTTAGAACTTGCCATGCTAGCATAGGTTCATGTATGTTGTGCATGATTAGTGGGTAACTCTAACAGTTTTATTTGCCCTATGTAATCAAAAGGAATAACTTGTGCTTAAATCGTTGTGTTGTCAATTTCTGTAGACATATAGGAACTCAACATAATTGATGACTATTCAATTTCTATCTTAATTGTGGATGCTTGGTAGAATGGTATTAGTACAATGAAAGTTGGCTTTTATCAGTTTTGTGTTATTCGATTAATATCATCATTGTCACATGCTAAAGGTAATAACAATGGCTATAGAAGGAAGTAATAATGAAGTTGTGATCTCATGAGTGTTTTATTATTGATAAATTGAAGTGTTAGTAAGTGGTTAATTAAGTAGTTAATTATAATTAATATTTAATCAACAATTTTAAGTGTTATCTTAACATTGAGAAGTAATCATACATTGGTGAGTGAGTTTAATTAGACAATAACTTAGTCTGAGTCTCTGAGGGAACGAACTAGAAAGTATTCTATATTACTTGCGAAAGCGTATACTTGCGTGAATATTAGTGCGTGATTTCGCCCTAACAAGTTTTTGGCGCCGCTGCCGGGGACTCGGCGTATTTGTTTAGTTTATGTACTTACCATCATTGGTCATTAGGACTCAGTGATTAGGACGTAGTAGTTACTTACTCTTTTCGGTTGTGTTTCAGGTACTTTAGCAAGCGTTTATGCAAACTCGTTCTCGTGCTCGCAAGAGGACTTTAGATACAGCTGAGGAGACAGACGAAGTTCTTGATATTCCGGAGAAGTTAGATTTTGAGGATTCGGATTCAGGAACTGAGCAGAAAGAACCAGTAAACATGGGAGATCGTATTGTTCAAGCTGATCCAGCTCTTATGGATTTTTCTCGGCCTAAAATTGATGACATTCAGTCAAGCATCCTTCATCCGACTATTCAAGCTAACACCTTTGAAATCAAGCCGGGCACTATTCAGATGGTTCAAAATTCTGTTTCTTTTGGAGGAGCGGCAACTGAAGACCCCAACATGCACATAAGGAATTTTGTCGAGATCTGCAGCACTTTTAAGTATAATGGTGTGACTGATGAGGCTATCAAGTTGAGGCTTTTCCCATTCTCACTGAGGGATAAGGCTAAAGACTGGTTACATTCTGAACCAGCTGGGTCCATCACTACGTGGCAAGATCTTGCGCAAAAGTTTCTGGTGAAGTTTTATCCAATGGAAAAGACTACTGCTATGAGGAGTGCTCTTACTCAGTTTGCGCAGCAACCTACAAAATCTATGTGCGAGGTTTGGGAACGCTACAAGGAAATGTTGAGAAAATGTCCACATCATGGAATGCCGGATTGGATGGTGATCATTGGTTTCTATAATGGTTTGGGGGCCCAATCTCGGCCCATGCTCGATGCAGCAGCTGGAGGAGCCTTATGGGCTAAAAGCTATACTGAGGCGTATAATCTTATAGAGACGATGGCCGCAAATGAGCATCAAAACCCAACTCAGAGGATGACGTCAGGCAAGGTAGCAGGTATTCTGGAAGTTGATGCAGCCACCGCTATTGCAGCCCAGCTCCAAGCGCTATCAATGAAGGTTGATTCTCTGGCTACGTATGGAGTTAATCAAATAGCTATGGTTTGTGAGCTTTGTGCAGGTTCTCATGCTACGGATCAGTGTTCTCTTGTCAACGAATCTGTTCAGTATGTGAATAATTATCAGCAACAACAGCAGCCTGTGCCAGCGACCTATCATCCTAATAACAGAAATCATCCAAATTTCAGCTGGGGGAATAATCAGAATGCTATTCAGTCACCATATCAGCAAGGAGTGAGTAAACAGTTTAACCCACCTGGATTCCAGCAATCACAGCAGTATGCTATAAGGCAATATATCCTCAACAGGGAAGTGCAGCTGCACCTACTAGTGCTGATTTTGAGGAACTTAAGCTGTTGTGCAAGAGTCAGGCGGTTTCTATCAAGACCTTGGAAAATCAAATCGGTCAATTAGCCAATGCAGTGCTCAATCGTCAACCTGGCACTCTTCCCAGTGACACGGAAGTACCAGGCAGGAAGGAAGCTAAAGAGCAAGTCAAGGATATTACCTTAAGGTCTGGAAAAGTAGCTGATGCTGAAAAGGCAAAAGAAGTCGAAGCTGAAGTTAGAGATGAAGAATCTAAGCAAAAGGAGAAAGTGGCGGAACCAAAGAAGACTACTGTTGAACACACTCTGCCTTAGGCTAATACAGGGGAGAAACAGCTCTATCCTCCACCACCTTTTCCTAAGAGATTGCAGCAACAAAAGCTGGATAGACAGTTCGGGAAGTTTCTGGAGGTGTTCAAGAAACTTCACATCAATATACCTTTCGCTGAGGCTCTGGAACAAATGCCTAGTTATGCGAAGTTTATGAAGACTATTCTTGCAAGGAAGGTGAAACTGGATGACCTTGAAACCGTTGCTCTCACGGAAGAATGCAGCGCTGTTCTGCAACAAAAGTTACCACCAAAACTGAAAGATCCAGGAAGCTTCACCATTCCTTGCACCATTGGCAATCTAACTTTTGACAAGTGCCTTTGTGATTTGGGAGCAAGTATTAATCTGATGCCGTTGTCGATCTTTAAAAAGCTGGATCTGCCTGATCCAAAACCCACATACATGTCGCTACAATTGGCTGACCGTTCCATTACTTACCCAAGGGGCATAGTTGAGGATGTGCTCGTCAAGGTGGATAAGCTCTTCTTTCCAGCAGATTTTGTTATTCTGGATTTTGAGGAAGATAAGAAGATTCCCATAATCTTGGGGAGGCCTTTCTTGGCTACTGGGCGTATCTTGATAGATGTGCAAAAAGGGGAACTTACTATGCGGGTCCAAGATCAGGATGTGACCTTCAACGTATTCAAGGCAATGAAATTCCCTATAGAAGATGAGGAGTGTTTAAAAGTGGATGTGATTGATTCCGTAGTTACTTCGGAACTCGATCACATGCTAATGTCTGATGCATTGGAAAAGGCCTTAGTGGGGGATTTTGACAGCGATGATGAAGATAGCAACGAGCAATTACAATATCTGAACGCTTCTCCATGGAAGCGAAAGCTCGACATACCATTTGAATCTCTTGGTACTTCTGACCTTAAAAATGCTGAAGGGAAGCTCAAACCATCAATAGAGGAAGCACCTACCTTGGAGCTCAAACCATTACCTGAACACTTGAGGTATGCTTTTTTAGGTGATTCATCTACGTTACCTGTTATTATTTCAGCTGACCTTTCAGGTAGTGAGGAAGACAAGCTCTTAAGGATTTTGAGAGAATTCAAATCGGCTATAGGATGGACCATAGCAGACATCAAGGGGATAAGTCCTTCATATTGTATGCATAAAATTCTGTTAGAGGAAGGTAGTAAGCCAACTGTGGAACAGCAGTGAAGACTGAACCCGATCATGAAGGAGGTGGTGAAGAAAGAAATTCTGAAATGGCTAGATGCAGGCATCATTTATCCTATTTCTGACAGCTCGTGGGTGAGCCCCGTGCAATGTGTACCTAAGAAAGGAGGTATCACTGTGGTCGCAAATGAAAAGAATGAGCTCATCCCTACTCGAATAGTTACAGGATGGAGAGTATGCATGGATTATAGAAAATTGAACAAAGCCACAAGGAAGGATCACTTCCCTCTCCCATTCATTGATCAAATGCTTGACAGATTGGCGGGACATGAGTATTTTTGTCTTCTGGATGGTTATTCCGGGTATAATCAGATTTGTATTGCACCAGAGGATCAGGAAAAGACTACCTTCACTTGTCCATTTGGCACATTTGCTTTTCGTAGAGTTTCGTTTGGGTTATGTGGCGCCCCGGCCACCTTTCAGAGATGTATGATGGCTATATTCTCTGACATGATTGGAAATAACGTCGAAGTGTTCATGGATGACTTCTCCGTCTTTGGACACTCATATGATGAATGTTTGAATAATCTGCGCGCCGTACTCAAAAGATGCGTGGAAACTAATTTGGTGCTTAATTGGGAGAAATGTCATTTTATGGTGCGTGAAGGCATTATCCTTGGGCATAAGGTCTCTAGCAAAGGTCTGGAGGTGGACAAGGCCAAGGTGGGAGTCATTGAAAATCTTCCCCCACCTAATTCGGTGAAAGGAATCCGTAGTTTTCTCGGTCATGCGGGTTTTTATCGGCGATTCATCAAGGACTTTTCAAAGATATCTAAGTCGTTGTGCAATTTACTTGAGAAAGATGTGCCTTTCAAATTTGATGATGAATGTTTGGCAGCATTCGAGACTCTCAAGGAGAGTTTGATCACGGCACCAGTTATTACAGCACCAGATTGGACAGAACCGTTTGAGATGATGTGTGATGCGAGTGACTATACGGTAGGTGCAGTTCTGGGACAGCGCAAGAAAAATCTCTTCCATGTGGTCTACTATGCGAGTAAGACTTTAAATGGGGCCCAATTGAACTACACCACTGCTGAGAAGGAGCTTTTGGCTATAGTCTTTGGCTTTGAGAAATTTCGGTCTTATCTGCTTGGTACAAAAGTAACAGTATTCACTGATCATACAGTTATTCGCTATCTGGTTTCTAAGAAGGATTCGAAGCCGAGACTCATTCGTTGGGTGCTTTTACTTCAGGAATTTGAGTTAGAGATCAAAGATAGAAAAGGTACCGAGAATCAAGTAGCTGACCATCTCTCTAGGTTGGAGAATCCCGATTCTACTTCACAAGATGGGACGTTAATCAATGAATCTTTTCCGGATGAGCAGTTGTTTGCAATTCAGGAGGAAGAACCATGGTTTGCAGATATTGTAAACTATCTTGTCAGCAATATAATGCCACTTAATTTGACATCCGCTCAAAAGAAGAAGTTTCTGCATGAGGTGAAGTGGTATATGTGGGATGAACCATATTTGTTTAGACAGGGAGCTGACCAGATCATCAGGAGATGTATCCCGTTCTGTGAGACGGAGGGGATATTACGAGACTGCCATTCCACGGTTTATGGTGGACACCATGGAGGTGAGAAGACGGCAGCTCGTATTCTGCAAGCAGGTTTTTTCTGGCCTACTTTGTTCAAGGATGCTCATCAGTTTGTTTTAAGGTGTGATCATTGCCAAAGAATGGGAAATTTGTCAAGGAAGGATGAGATGCCATTAAATGTGATGCTTGAAGTCGAGGTCTTTGATGTGTGGGGAATCGATTTTATGGGGCCTTTTATCTCGTCTTGCAATAATCAGTACATCTTGCTGGCAGTCGATTATGTCTCAAAATGGGTCGAAGTTAAAGCTTTACCGACAAATGATGCAAAGGCAGTGCTAAATTTTCTTCATAAGCAAATTTTCACAAGGTTTGGAACACCTCGGGTAATCATAAGTGATGAAGGATCGCATTTTTGCAACCGTAAGTTCACTTCTATGATGCAGCGTTATAATGTGAATCATCGAGTAGCTACTGCCTATCATCCGCAAACAAATGGTCAAGCGGAAGTGTCTAACAGAGAGATAAAGCGCATTCTAGAGAAGGTTGTTTGTCCGTCAAGGAAGGATTGGTCTTTAAAGCTCGATGAAGATGTTTGGGCTTACAGAACAGCATACAAAACTCCACTTGGGATGTCACCGTTTCAGTTGGTGTACGGTAAGGGATGTCATCTACCGGCGGAGCTTGAGCATAAGGCCTACTGGGCATTGAAGAAATTGAACCTGGATTTAGATGCAGCTGGTAAGAAAAGAATGCTTCAGCTTAATGAACTTGATGAATTTTGACTGCAAGCGTACGAGAATAACAAAATGTATAAGGAAAAGGTGAAGAGGTGGCACGATAGGAAGCTACATCCTAAGTTATTTGTGCCAGGGCAACAAGTTCTGTTATTCAACTCTCGGCTCCGACTTTTTCCTGGGAAGTTGAAATCAAGGTGGTCTGGACCTTTTATTGTCAAAACTGTGTTTCCACATGGAGCGGTGGAAATTTTTGAGAATGATTCGGACCAAGCATTCAAGGTTAACGGTCAGCGGTTGAAGCACTACTATGGGGACATGGCAAACCGAGAGGTGGTTAGTGCCATTTTGTTGACTACTTGAGAAAGGTACGGAACGTCAAGCTAATGACGAAAAAGAAGCGCTGCGTGGGAGGCAACCCATGAATTGTTGTTACAGGAACCCGTAGAAGTTAATAACCTATCCAAAAACACAAAAAAATCAGAAAACAGGGGCTGAAAAAAAAAAATTCCAGAGACCCTCTGCGCGCCCGCGCAGAAATGCTGAGCGGCCGCGCAGGGGTCGAGTTCTAGAAAATTTTTTTACAGTTCAGAGAAAAAAAAAAAAACAAAAACACAAAAACCCATCACAACCCATAAACCCACAAATTCTTTTCCCATTACCCCATGATTTTATCCCTCAACCCCACTCCTAATCTAATTTAACCTACTCCACACCCTATATATACATACACCTATCCTACATATCTCCCACAAACTTCCTACACTTAAACCCTCTCATAAACATCAAAAATCAGTTCTTACACACTTTTATTCACAAATCAATGGCACCCAAGAGAGCACGCACTATTGACAGCAGCAGCACAGTTCCTATTGCTGATTCATCAAGGGGTACTGCTGCAAGGCCTCGGTTAACTGACAGAGCTGCGGAGGAGGAGTACACTAGGCTGTTGGGGAAGCCGATTCTGAAGGAGAGGGGGTTTTTACCATCAGGGAGGGATGGTGAGTTGTTGCCCATGATTGCAGAGAAGGGGTGGATAGCTTTTTGTGAGTCAGCCGAAGCAGTACCGATGAGTGTTGTTCGCGAGTTCTATGCGAACGCGAAGGCTGAAAAGAATGGGTTTTCTGTAGTCCGTGGGCTGACGGTTGATTATCATCCTGCGGCGATTCGCCGTGTGATTGGACAGCGAGAGAGGAAGCCCGAGGAGGAGAACTGGAATGAAAAGACTGCTGAGGATTTTGACTTGGATTTGATTTGTGCGACTCTCTGTCGACCGGGCACAGTTTGGAACCGCAGTCCAGCCAATAATGAGTATCGTCACTTTCCGGCGATCGCCATGAACAGGTATGCCCGTGCATGGAATGCATTTATATGTGCTAATATTTTGCCTTCTTCACATGCACACGAGGTCACAGTTGAGAGAGCACAGCTGTTGTGGGGAATTCTGAATGAGGAATACTATGTGGACCTTGGTGAGTTTATCTACCAAGGAATTCTGAAGTTTTTGAGGGGAGCAAAGCATATGAACATCCCTTATGCATCCACGGTTACGAAGCTATGCCTAGCAGTAGGAGTGAACTGGCCGGCTCATAAGCAGTTGCAGTTGCCAGCAGCTCCGATAGATTCTGGCACTCTGAATGGGATGCAGGAGTGGACCGGTGGTGAGCCTGAGGAGCATGGGCTGGGTTATCGTCTTCCAGGAGGACGTCCAGCACGAGGTGCTACTATGGCTAGGCCAGGGCGTGGTGAGGCTGGTTCTTCGAGAGCTCAGGAGGGTGCTGGGATGGGTGATGCCCAGTATAGGAGGCTTTCACGGTGGATGGATGCCATGTATGAGACGCAGATCAGGTTTGCTCAGGAGCTCACTCTTGCGTTAGGGACTGCTTTTCGAGGCCTTGGAGCTGATATCCAGTGGCCAGTTTTTGGTGAGGACTCTGCATACCCGCCGCCTGATACTCCACCCACTGAGGGTGATGATGATGATGACTCCGAGTAGGTATACCCTGTGTTCCTTTCTACTACCTTCACTGGGGACAGTGAAGATTTTAAGTTTGGGGGTGGTAGTTAAGGAATATTTTGTGTGTGTCATATAGTTGCATATTCATGATAGTTAGTTCATATAGTTGCATAATTTTTGCCATATAGTTTTTTTTTATATAGCTTTATTTTTTTATCATATCATATAGCTCATGCATATACCATGATCCCTTTTGTAATGATTTATCGACTGAATTGTGATATTGATGCGAGTGTAGTGATAGCATTAAAGTGAAATTAAGTTGTGTAGGTTGATATGCATGCTAGAAGCACTTGTATTTTTACTAAGTCTTAGAGAATGCTTAAGGGCTAGATTGTTGTTATGATCTGATTATTTTCGAGGATAATCTATTTATTATGCTTAGAATTTGATAATAGGTTCTTAGTGGTAAAGGCATGAAAAAGAAAAAAAAATGGAGTAAAAATGGAATTTGTTGCTAGTTGTGGCTAGGCGTCAAATGGCTAGTAGCCAGCTCACATGTTATGCGAGTAGTCTAGGGTTGAGCAAGATGGAGCGAAACGCACTTGCTCAGAAAAAAAAAAATTAAAATTTTTGCATAATTGATCAAGAGTGGGCTCTTTGGTATTCGAGTTATTAAGTTCTTAGGGGACTTTGTGCCTAGTGACCTAAGGCTTTTAGAGTCTGGGATCCGCTAACCTAACGCTCGTTACATGGATACCATTGTATAAGTCTTTTGTGGACCTCACTCATTGCACGGTCAAATAAGCATTTGAGTTATAAATAAAAAGCACAATTCCGTAGTAAGCTCCAGAGTTCTTGTAGTGTTGTATATCACTTTGTGCCTAGAATTTTTATTCTTTGTATAATCGTAGGATTGCCTTGAAGATAGTCTAGTCATAGTAATTGGTCTAGTTCCGAAGCATATCTGTTAAGCATTTGCACACACCACGTTTCTGGCTGTATGTCCGTTTGCATGAGTTTGTTGATCTTTAGTTGTCTAACTGCATTCGTTGAGATGTGACAATTTGGTTGGTTAATTGTAGTAAGGGGATCGTTGCATTTTCATATCGATTGCATTCATGCATATTTTTATTTGTTTTGAGTCTGTGACGCTTGAGGACAAGCATCGATTTAAGTTTGGGGGTGTGATAAGTGGCATTTTATACCACTTAGAACGTCTTAAAATGGCTTAAATTGGTGTCTTGAAATCAAGTATTTTGTGTATTTGATGCGTTTTTCTAGTGTTTATGCATTTCAGGGTATTAGTTGCATTTCGGAGGAGGAATCATCAAGAATAAGCCTTGGCATGTGTTCACCATTGCGAGAGGAAAAGAACGGGCAGATTACGGCGAAGAAATGGAGCAAACCTGGACTTTTTCCAGTAGGGTCCTGCGCGCCCGCGCAGCAGCCTTGCGCGCCCGCGCAGAAATGCTGAGCGGCCGCGCAGGGTCGGGGAAAAGGATAAATTATTTTAGACTTCTACTTCTGTTTGGCTTCCAACTTCTATGTAATCTGAGTTTTATGGGACTATTATATAGGTAGATTTGAGACGTTTTCACATATATAATTAAGGGGATTATGTTTTAGATTGTGTTTTACGCAAGAAGCGAAGGAGATAAGGAAGAAGACCGATTTAGCACACCGCAACGAAGGGGAAGTATATTTTCTTGTGATTCTTGTTTCGTTGTAACGTTGGATGCTAGTTTTCTTGCTTTGACTTATTTACTCTTGTGACGTACTCTGTTTTAATATAATTAGTTTAGTTATTATTTTCTTGTATTGTTTATCATGATTTCATATGAACCCATGATGGCGATAAGTTCTATTATGGGCTAATCGTGATCATGGGGTTGCAACGGATTTATTATGGAATTCTTTAGTTAATTGTTTAATACTTTAGTGTGTGATGATTGCATGATATCTAGTATTGGTTGTGCGTATTCGTCTTATGTGCGTCGCGAACATATAAGATAGGGTGTTAATCTCTTATGAAGCGACGGTGGATCTTGAGATTTAGAACTTGCCATGCTAGCATAGGTTCATGTACGTTGTGCATGATTAGTGGGTAACTCTAACAGTTTTATTTGCCCTATGTAATCAAAAGGAATAACTTGTGCTTAAATCGTTGTGTTGTCAATTTCTGTAGACATATAGGAACTCAACATAATTGATGACTATTCAACTTCTATCTTAATTGTGGATGCTTGGTAGAATGGTATTAGTACAATGAAAGTTGGCTTTTATCAGTTTTGTGTTATTCGATTAATATCATCACTGTCACATGCTAAAGGTAATAACAATGGCTATAGAAGGAAGTAATAATGAAGTTGTGATCTCATGAGTGTTTTATTATTGATAAATTGAAGTGTTAGTAAGTGGTTAATTAAGTAGTTAATTATAATTAATATTTAATCAACAATTTTAAGTGTTATCTTTACATTGAGAAGTAATCATACATTGGTGAGTGAGTTTAATTAGACAATAACTTAGTCTGAGTCTCTGAGGGAACGAACTAGAAAGTATTCTATATTACTTGCGAACGCATATACTTGCGTGAATATTAGTGCGTGATTTCGCCCTAACAGGCATCCCATCCCGGAGTGTGGTGTAACACCCCCAGATCCGGGGTCAGGGATCCGGGTCGTCACGGTCTTTCTTTCCACAATATCACTTCACTTAATTAATAATAAATAACTTTATGCTGTGACCCCATACTAACACACACCACAACCCGTTATAGTCTCAGAGATGAAATTGAAATAAGTACAAGTCCTTGAATCCACACTTAAAAGTTATTACAACCCAAAATGATTACTTGATAAATTTACAGTTAATTGCCATTATCTGCCACAAGTTATGATTATACATAATTTGATTCTCAAAAGTAGAATGCCTGATCTACCAATAGATCTACCTCTGCAGCTATAGCAGCTACAACATCAACGGGAAGACGCGGGACGCTTCCCACGCGCTTGCGCTGGGTCTGCTGGAGTCTGGCCATCTTTCCTAACTGTTGTTGTGTGATGAAGAAATAAAGCAAGAGTGAGCCTTACAGCTCGCAAGATAATATATAGCGATAACAATAATACAAGTATCTAAATGGATACTTACTAGAATCTTTTATCATGTGTAAGATAATTACTTACTAGATATAAGTAAAAACAAGGGATGAAGTTACCAAATACTTCACTATACTTATATCAATTATAAAGTTACTTGAACTACCACTGTTCAAAGTATAACGAGCTTTCAACAATTCATCATATAGATGAGACTACAAGACAGATTTGAATAGATTAAATCTTTGAAGTAGTATTGAAGGAAATGAAGTTATAATATACTTCATTAAGTTCCGATATATATATCCACATATACATCTTCCTTATACAGTCCCTTAAAACCTCTGTCATGTAAAGTATGAACAGAGTTTGTAACATCCAATGAATTTTTGGAAGGGAAAAAAATTGTGGCATAAACCCGATATCTTGCTGATCAGGCAAAGATACCAATAAGTAACCTTTTCTACTAGTAGATGGACAAATTCCCCACTGGTCATCACCCTGGTCGCAATAGGACCTTATGCTGGACTGCCACTCAGCCACTTATGCATTTGATGGACTCCCACTGAGCCACTTACACTATTATGGACGCCCACTGAGCCCATGTTGCTTATGCCGACTCGATAGATGGACTTACTTCCCGAACGTTGGGTAAGTAATCAATTCAGTTACCAAAACTGCAACCTTGTTGCGAATATAAAATACACCATAGAGCCGGATTCCTCAGGTTTTGAGCGAGTATTTAAATCCCCTTTTTAAAAGGAAGATCTTAAATATAGAAATGAGTTTTGAGATCCGCTCTAACTTTTAAAAATCATTTTGAAGACTCGAAAACACTTTAAAGAGTGTTTGGAGTAATGCTGATTTAGTGAAGTAAATCAGTCCCAATATATTTAGAAAATGTCTGAATATTATTATTTAAATAATATTCCCATAAAGAATAATGTTTATACAAATAATTGAAGTAGAAGTTGTAAGACTTATACTTGAAATGAGTATTAAATAACCAAAGATATACTCATACGAAAGTACTATCTTTATTTGAATAATCGAAAATAAGTTTGATTATCGAAATATTATTCTTTAATAAAATAAAGAATATTATTAAATCACAAGCGGAGTCATAATACCTTGAATGAATATTATAAATAATATTCATTAAATAAAATAACGGAGTCATACATCCTCAAATGAATATTCAATTAATAATCATTAATAATATAACTGAGTCATAAGCCCTCGAATGAATATTCGAAATAATATTCAATAATAAAATAAAGGAGTCATAAGTCCTCGGATGAATATTTGAAATAATATTCAATAATAAAATAAAGGAGTCATAAGTCCTCGGATGAATATTTGAAATAATATTCAATAATAAAATAAAGTTAAAGTTATCGAATAAACCTTATTCGATTAATAGTTTTGAAAACTATAACCATATATATATATAAATATATATATTATACTCGGGAACATCGACTCCCGGTTTTAGAAATATGTTCACCTTTTGATCCCCTATACTAAGGGTAAACTCAATACCGCTTATCTCTAGCATAGGTATTATGCAACTGTAAGCATTTTAACCAACAGATATATAATCCAAGAATATGAAACAGGCATTCATATATACCATATCACATGCTACAATATATCGCAAGAATTTGCTAATAACAAATATGCATTTATCGCAAGATCATGCATATACACATATACATCACAACAACAGTATAACAGGTAGAAAACTTGCCTGAGCGACTGGGGGTGATAAAAGGCTCGGGACGAGTTTGGTAACCTATAAACAACAAGTAAGTTGGAATTAAACCAAAGTCACTTGTAAATCTATACTTTAACCAACTTAGACTCTAACGCTTGTTTTGCGCTCACTGATTCTCTTAAGTCACTCGAGTACCCTCGGCTCCACTATTTTTAATAAATTAACCATTACGGGTTTAAGGCGATTCTTTCGCGGGTGTCTTACCAACTGCCTAACACACTTACCATAATTGTTTCATACATTAATTAACCCTTTTTGGTCTTTAACCTATGTTTCAAAGTAAGGCGAGGGGAAAAGTTTCGTTCACGAAACGCCGTTACTTGAAACGGTCGTTTCTCCTAAACCGTGCATCGGAATCGAACGCACTACGTATCAAAACGAAGCTCGTAACATGAGCTATCTAAACATGGCAATGGTCATAATCTATCAGGGAGTTCTCGGGTCCAAATGTTATGAACAAAAGCAGTCTAAAGTAAATCGGACATTACGACGGCTATGTTTACACGATTTCCCAAATTTAAACCATTCAAAAACCATCACAATTCAACCTCAACCCATTCATACAACCAAAGTCCATCCTTATCACATCATAACAGCCCCAATCAATTCAATATTAATATTTATACTTATGCCTAAGCTTGAATTTAACTATACTTAAGTTCTTTTAACCAAAACAACAAGATTCACCATTCCATTTCACTACCACTCCAACCCAAACTCTAAACCACAAGCATTAAGCTACTATATCATCATAACAATCAAAATCACCTTATTATACAAAGGAATCTAGGGTTTGGAGATGATATACCTTCCTTGAAGTGGTGGGAGTAGCTAGGAAGCCTTAGGAAGCCTTGAGGAGTCTTAGGAAAGCTTGGATCTTAAAGGAAAACAAGAAAAAATCAAGTTAAAAACTTTGAAATCACTATTCATTGTCTTATTCATTGATTTCTTGAAGAAGATTGAGAAAAAATTGAAGGCTTAAACTCATAATATAGCCATAACTATGCATAAGGATGACTTGGGAATTATCTTACCAATTTAGGAAGCCTTGATCTTGAGTTTTGAAAATTCTAGCTTCTTGAAAATGAAAAAGCCGAGAGCATGAAGAAAATAAAATGCCTTGTGTTCTTGTTTTGATGAAAAATGAATTGTTTGGCTTGGTTGGTTGAATATTTGATTTGTTTTTGGTTAATTACCAATTTAACCTTGATTTTGTGTGGTTAATATTCTACCACATATCCTTCATTCCCATGTCATGCTATGATGTCATCTTTCCCTCCTTGTCCTCTTCTCATTGGTTGGGTGACATCATCCTCTCTAATCTCTTTAATTAACTTCCTAATTGTTTGCCTAATGACCGCTGATCTGTTATACGGTTCGCTTAACTTTCGTTTTCGTTTATCGTTTGAGGGATCATACCCGGGATCTTATTACTTAGGTTCCCTTAACCTTTCTCAATATATTATATTCCTTTTATGATCCTCTCTTATAATCCTTTAATTTAAATCCTTTTTATCATGTTACCTTATACTCAATTATTTCCGTATCTAGTGGATTTCCGGGAAAAATCAAAGTGTTCGGAATTGGATTCTGACGATCTTTACATACACTTATATACCATATAGAGTACTAATAAAATCTCAGAATATCCATAACAGAACCCCTACATAGTGTGGCATGAAAAGTTTTCTCATTCAGCAAAAACACTAGTCACAAGGGTTACAAAAAGTTGAAAATTTTGGGGGTTATTACAGTCTCCCCTCCTTAAAAGGATTCCGTCCCGGAATCAAATAGAAAACAAATGGGGGTACTTTTCTAGCATCGCACTCTCTAGTTCCCAAGTTGATTCTTCCATATTATGATTCTGCCATAGCACTCTGACTAGCTTGATTACTTTGTTCCGAAGCACCTGCTCCTTCTTATCGATAATCCTTACTGGCTTCTCCACGTAAGTCAGATCTGGTTGCATATCCACCTGCTCGTACTCCACTATGTGTCTGGCATCCCGATGATACTTCCTTAGCATTGACACATGGAACACATTATGAACTTGTTGCAAGTTAGGGGGTAAGGCTAGCTCGTAAGCTAACTTTCCAATCCGTCTTAATATCTCAAAAGGTCCAATGTATCTTGGGCTTAGTTTTCCTTTCTTTCTGAACCTCATTAATCCCTTCCAAGGGGATACCTTTAGCAGTACTAAGTCCCCGACTTCATATTCCTTGTCCTTTCGGGCTAAGTCTGCATATTTCTTCTATCTGTCTTGGGCTGCTACAAGCCGTCCTCTGATAAGATCCACTATGTCTTTGGTCCTTTGGACCACTTCGGGTCCGAGCATCTTCCGCTCTCCTACTTCATCCCAGTATAAGGAAGATCGACACCTTCTTCCGTACAGGGCCTCATAAGGCGGCATTCCGATGCTAGCATGAAAGCTATTGTTATAAGAAAACTCGATCAACGACAAGTGATCATCCCAACTTCCTTTAAGGTCTATTGCACAGACTCTCAACATATCCTCTAGTGTCTGGATGGTCCTTTCACTCTGCCCATCCGTCTGGGGATGGTACGCGGTACTCATATTTAACTTGGTCCCCGCACATTCTTGAAAGCTCCTCCAAAATCTGGAGTTGAACCTGGGGTCTCGGTCTGAGACAATGGACGCTGGGACTCCATGTCGCGTCACTATTTCCTTGAGGTAAATGTCCACCAGTCTATCGACTGTGTATCTCTCATTGATAGGAATGAAATGAGCTGACTTTGTCAGTTGGTCTATAATTACCCATATGGCGTCATGATTGGCTTTCGTCCTTCGAAAGCCTACAACAAAATTCATCGCTATCTGTTCCCATTTCCATTCGGGAATCTCCAGGGGTCGTAAAAGTCCACTGGGTCTCTGGTGCTCTGCCTTTACCCTTTGGCAAGTCAAACATTTGTTTACCCATTCTGCTACGTCCCTCTTCATGTTGGGCCACCAGTAATATTCCTTCAAATCCCTATACATCTTGGTACTTCCCGGGTGAATGGAATACCTTGAACTATGGCTTTCATCCAAAATCTCATCTTTAAGCTCTTGATCATTCGGAACCCAAATCCGGTAGGAGTACCTCATTATCCCTTTATCATCTTTCTCAGTATGGATCTCCTCTCCAGTCATTGACTTTCTGTCTTCATTCATTATTTTCTCTTCGCACAATCAGATCTTTTCCAATAACTCTGGCTGCATTGAGATCTCAAAAAGCTTTTCAGTTCCGGTTATCTTTACTTCTATTTCCATTCTTTCAAAATCCCTGATTAACTCCTCCGAAGTCGTTATCATTCTAAGTCTTTCCTTTCTACTAAGGGCATCAGCCACCACATTGGCTTTCCCCGGATGATAGAGAATCTCACAATCATAGTCCTTGATTAGTTCTAACCAGTACTTGAGGCTCTTATGGTTTGTGAAAATCTCGCACTTCTCTCCATACAAGTAGTGCCTCCAAATTTTTAAGGCAAATACTATTGCCGCGAGCTCAAGGTCATGAGTAGGATATCTAATCCCGTATTCCTTCAGTTGTCTTGACGCATACGCAATCACTTTACCGTGCTGCATAAGCACACATCCTAATCCTTTGTGCGACGCGTCACTATATATCACAAAATCTCCTTTTCCGTCCGGCAATGCCAACACCGGGGCCGTTACCAACCTTTTCTTTAATTCTTGAAAACTGTTCTCGCATTTCTCCGTCCATTCAAACTTCTCTGTCTTACGAGTAAGTCGTGTCAAAGGGGCTGTGATCTTCGTAAAGTCCTGTACAAACCTACGATAGTAGCCGACCAATCCTATGAAACTCTTTACCTCTGTGGGTGTGGTTGGCCTTTCCCAATTTGAGACCGCCTCTATCTTGGAGGGGTCGACCAATACTCCTTCTTTATTGATCACATGTCCTAAAAACTGTACTTCATTCCGCTAGAATTCACACTTCGAGAATTTGGCATATAATTGTTCCTCTCTGAGTATTCCTAGAGCTATCCTCAAATGCTCTGCATGCTCTGCCTCAGTCCTTGAGTAAATCAAAATATCATCGATAACAACTATCACACACTTGTCCAAGTACTTCTTAAATACTCTATTCATTAAATCCATGAAAGTCGCTGGGGCGTTGGTTAATCCAAAGGACATTACCAAGAACTCATAATGCCCATACCTGGTACGGAACGCTGTCTTGGAAATATCTTCGGGTTTAATCTTTAGTTGGTGATATCCAGTTCTCAGGTCAATCTTGGAAAAATAAACAGCATCCTTTAGCTGGTCGAACAGATCGTCTATTCTAGGTAATGGGTACCTGTTCTTTATGGTTAGCTTGTTCAACTCTCGATAGTCGATGCACAGCCTCATGCTCCCATCTTTCTTCTTAACAAATAAAACTGGTGCTCCCCACAGAGACACACTGGGTCTTATCATACCCTTATCCAAGAGTTCCTGCAATTGGATAGCTAATTCCTTCATTTGTAATGGGGCTAACCGGTAAGGTGATTTTGAAACTGGCGTCGTTCCGAGGGCCAATTCTATAGCAAATTCAATCACTCTATCGGGTGGTAATCCCGGAAGGTCTTGTGGGAATACATCTTCAAATTCGTTGACTACTGGAATATCTTGTAAGTTGGGCACCTCCTTCTGCGTGTCCACCACATAGGCTAGGTAGGCCTCATTTCCTTTTTGTAGCATCCTTCTGGCTTGGGCCATAGTCAAAAATTTCTGCGTCTGCCTTTTTCCTCTAAATATAACTTCTTTCTTTCCTGGGATATTTAACTTAACTTTCTTCCCTTTACAGTCTATCTGAGCATCATTGCTAGATAGCCAGTCCATTCCCAAAATTACATCAAACTCCCCTAATTTAAAAGGAATCAGATCAACACTAAAAGATTGCTCCCCTATGCCTATCTCACAGGCGGGGTGAATCTGGTTAACAGGAATAATTTCATGATTGGCTATTTCTACTTGTAAGGGTTCTATCAAGGGTTCAGCCTTAAGTCTTAATTTACGCGCAAAGTCCCTTAATATAAAAGATTTAGTTGCTCCCGAATCAAATAAAACGTTTGTACTGACTGAATTTAGAGAAAGGGTACCTGCTATCACATCTGAATCTTTCATAGCATCCTGGACTGTCATGTTGAAAGTCCTTGCAGTAGGTGGCTTATTGGAGGCAGCCCTGCTTGTTCCCAAAGCTGCTGGTTTGTTCATTGGGCATTCCCTCTTCCAATGACCCGGGCGTCCACACTGATGATAAGTGGTGGTTGGAATGACGGCAAGGGTTGATGATGGGCACTTAGTTGAATAGTGACCTTCCCGACCGCACTTAAAGCAGGTTACTGGCTTTCCTGTACACTCCCCAGTGTGCATCCTTCCACATGTGTTACAGGCTGGCAATGGGGGTCGAGACTGGTTGGAATAGGACATTCTTGACTTCTGGCCGCTCTGGCTCACACTCACGCTCATTGGCCGCTTAAACCCAGTGTTCCTTCCCGGTAGGGACACTGCTCCTCGATTAAATCTAGTTGGGAAGCTCCTTCCTGCGGAACCTCCACCCATGCTCATACTTTTCCTCTTTATTCCCTTCTTCTCTCTTTCCTTCTGCATCTGTTCACTTCCGGCTTCTACAATCATTGCCTTTTGCACCAGAGTGGCATAGTCCGTAAGCTCAAGGATTGCCACCCTATTCTGAATCCACGGTTTCAGTCCGTGCTGAAACCTCCTAGCTTTCTTTTCCTTGGTGCTCACAAATTCCGGCACAAACCTTGATAACTCAGTAAATTTCGCTTCGTACTCTGCTACAGATAAATTATTCTACTTTAGCTCCAAGAACTTGAGCTCCATCTGGTTTTCCATAAACCTCGGAAAATACTTTCCCAGAAATAACTGACTGAACCTCTCCCAGGTTATGATAGCATCTGTCTCCATGTTTTTCTTGGCCTCCCACCAGTAGTTAGCCTCTCCTTTCAGAAGGTAGGTAGCAAATACAGTCTTCTGTGCCTCATCGGTACTCAGAATCTCAAAGGATTTCTCCATTTCCTTTAACCATGCCCTTGCCTCAACTGGGTCGGCTGATCCGTGGAACTCAGGGGGCTTAAGGGACTTAAAAGCCCTGAAAGAATTTGCCACATCATTGTTATTTCCTTGAGGGGGTGGGTTGGGTTGACGTTCCAAGTTCTGCCTTAGGAGTTGCATGAACTGGCCCATGGGATCCATGCCTGGGTTTGGTACTGGTTGCTCAACCTCAGTTTCTCCTTCTTCAGCCTCTATCTCAAATCCCTCAACATCATATGTTTCCTCTTCCTCTTCATACAGGGAGTCATCCTGTTCTACATAATCCTCATCTTCCTCTTCACTGTGTTCCTGGTTTCTATTGTCCTGATTATGGCTTCCCTGGTCCTCAGATCCAGGGTTCGCCCTAGTTCCAATCTTTCTTGGCGGCATGATTCTGATAATAAAAAAAATTATTGGGAAATTCAACGTTAGGTCACAATCATATGCAACGTTGTGACTTGCACAGCTCTTATAATGGGGAGAACGTATATCGCAATTCTATTATTTTATGACAGTTCTAATACGAAGTGCAGTAATAATAATGATAAAAACAGTGACCTCGTCACTAAGGAACTGAACCGAAAGGAAACAAATATATACATAATGCGAGAAATATATAGTTTGATCTGGTCAAAAGTACAACAGTGCTACAGCCATCTGTCCCAAAAGTGATACACAAGAGTCTATCTGTCTAGTCAGAAAAAGGGATGCTATATGCAAGTCAACTATCCCGGAAAATTGGCTCTTACTAAGGCCTCGGCTAACTAGACAACTAGACTATTCCATCGTCAATCCTGAATCACACACCGGAGCGGGTCAGCTCCCATACCCTTTCCATCGCACGATGGAAGATATAGTTGGCCTGCCGCCTGGAGATCCTACCATGCCTGTCCCCTTGGAGAGATCTGAGTCTCTCTCGGGACGTGAGCTCTATCCCCGTAAGCTCCCTCCGCAAAGATCGGGGTATAGAAGCCCTAGTCTCAAAAGCTCGGGTACGCCTACCCGCCCTCTTCGCATCCAACTCCCTCCTGGCCTCATCCAGTCGGTCCTCAGCAACAGCCACTCGGGTCCTCAGTACATCCTGAACATAGCCGTGGGCTAACGAAGACTGCCTGTGGGCAGGGTCAAGAGGTGGTGAATCCGAAGCCGCTGGGGGTGCCTCCTCGGTCTATCTAGGCTCGGAAGTATGGGTCTCTGAGCTGTCATCATAAGGGATCCAAGTTAGTGGTGGAGGGGTAGGAGCTCTGACCACCGGAAGTGTGGGTAAAGGGGTACCAGAATACACTACCATAGGTCGGACACGCTCCTCAGCTACTGGGACCTCATCCGGGTCCTCCTCATCTGGAATGGCAATGACCTCTGTCTCTGACTCCTCTGAGGGGTCCTCCTCATCTGAAATAGCAATGACCTCCGTCTCTGACTCCTCTGAGGGGTCCTCCTCATCCTCCTCCA
Source organism: Apium graveolens (assembly GCF_009905375.1). NCBI lineage: Eukaryota > Viridiplantae > Streptophyta > Magnoliopsida > Apiales > Apiaceae > Apium > Apium graveolens. Next base: position 146,687,603 of record NC_133657.1, on the reverse strand, counting down.
TCTCAGGCTCCTCCTGATCCTCAACATCTAGCAGTGCATCATCATGCTCACGCTCGAACATCTCAGGGTCCTCTATCTCAGGCGCCTACATATTAAACGAGCTAAGTTACTATCATGATACTTATAAGGGTTCCCGTAAGGGTTTTAACTGTCAGCACTACTTTAAGTAGTCCGACCATGAACTTGGCAAGAGTTCTTATTATCTTTGTGAGTTTATTATTATATCGTCGCATCATCTCTGAGGTTTATAACGCTTAGCTCTGATACCATTTCTGTAACACCCCCAGATCCGGGGTCAGGGATCCGGGTCGTCACGGTCTTTCTTTCCATAATATCACTTCACTTAATTAATAATAAATAACCTTATGCTGTGACCCCATACTAACACACACCCGTTATAGTCTCAGAGATGAAATTGAAATAAGTACAAGTCCTTGAATCCACACTTAAAAGTTATTACAACCCAAAATGATTACTTGATAAATTTACAGTTAATTGCCATTATCTGCCACAAGTTATAATTATACATAATTTGATTCTCAAAAGTAGAATGCCTGATCTACCAATAGATCTACCTCTGCAGCTATAGCAGCTACAACATCAACGGGAAGACGCGGGACGCTTCCCACGCGCTTGCGCTGGGTCTGCTGGAGTCTGGCCATCTTTCCTAACTGTTGTTGTGTGATGAAGAAATAAAGCAAGAGTGAGCCTTACAGCTCGCAAGATAATATATAGCGATAACAATAATACAAGTATCTAAATGGATACTTACTAGAATCTTTTATCATGTGAAAGATAATTACTTACTAGATATAAGTAAAAACAAGGGATGAAGTTACCAAATACTTCACTATACTTATATCAATTATAAAGTTACTTGAACTACCACTGTTCAAAGTATAACGAGCTTTCAACAATTCATCATATAGATGAGACTACAAGACAGATTTGAATGGATTAAATCTTTGAAGTAGTATTGAAGGAAATGAAGTTATGATATACTTCATTAAGTTTCGATATATATATCCACATATACATCTTCCTTATATAGTCCCTAAAAACCTCTGTAATGTAAAGTATGAACAGAGTTTGTAACATCCAATGAATTTTTGGAAGGGAAAAAGAATTGTGGCATAAACCCAATATCTTATTGATCAGGCAAAGATACCAATAAGTAACATTTTCTACTAGTAGATGGACGAATTCCCCACTGGTCATCACCCTGGTCGCAATAGGACCTTATGCTGGACTGCCACTCAGCCACTTATGCATTTGATGGACTCCCACTGAGCCACTTACACTATTATGGACGCCCACTGAGCCCATGTTGCTTATGCCGACTCGATAGATGGACTTACTTCCCGAACGTTGGGTAAGTAATCAATTCAGTTACCAAAACTGCAACCTTGTTGCGAATATAAAATACACCATAGAGCCGGATTCCTCAGGTTTTGAGCGAGTATTTAAATCCCCTTTTTAAAAGGAAGATCTTAAATATAGAAATGAGTTTTGGGATCCGCTCTAACTTTTAAAAATCATTTTGAAGACTCGAAAACACTTTAAAGAGTGTTTGGAGTAATGCTGATTTAGTGAAGTAAATCAGTCCCAATATATTTAGAAAATGTCTGAATATTATTATTTAAATAATATTCCCATAAAGAATAATGTTTATACAAATAATTGAAGTAGAAGTTGTAAGACTTATACTTGAAATGAGTATTAAATAACCAAAGATATACTCATACGAAAGTACTATCTTTATTTGAATAATCGAAAATAAGTTTGATTATCGAAACATTATTCTTTAATAAAATAAAGAATATTATTAAATAACAAGCGGAGTCATAATACCTCGAATGAATATTATAAATAATATTCATTAAATAAAATAACGGAGTCATACATCCTCAAATGAATATTCAATTAATAATCATTAATAATATAACTGAGTCATAAGCCCTCGAATGAATATTCGAAATAATATTCAATAATAAAATAAAGGAGTCATAAGTCCTCGGATGAATATTTGAAATAATATTCAATAATAAAATAAAGGAGTCATAAGTCCTCGGATGAATATTTGAAATAATATTCAATAATAAAATAAAGGAGTCATAAGTCCTCGGATGAATATTTGAAATAATATTCAATAATAAAATAAAGGAGTCATAAGTCCTCGGATGAATATTTGAAATAATATTCAATAATAAAATAAAGTTAAAGTTATCGAATAAACCTTATTCGATTAATAGTTTTGAAAACTATAACTATATATATATAAAAATATATATATTATACTCGGGAACATCGACTCCCGGTTTTAGAAATATGTTCACCTTTTGATCCCCTATACTAAGGGTAAACTCAATACCGCTTATCTCTAGCATAGGTATTATGCAACTGTAAGCATTTTAACCAACAGATATATAATCCAAGAATATGAAACAGGCATTCATATATACCATATCACATGCTACAATATATCGCAAGAATTTGCTAATAACAAATATGCATTTATCGCAAGATCATGCATATACACATATACATCACAACAACAGTATAACGGGTAGAAAACTTGCCTGAGCGACTGGGGGTGATAAAAGGCTCGGAACGAGTCTGGTAACCTATAAACAACAAGTAAGTTGGAATTAAACCAAAGTCACTTGTAAATCTATACTTTAACCAACTTAGACTCTAACGCTTGTTTTGCGCTCACTGATTCTCTTATGTCACTCGAGTACCCTCGGCTCCACCATTTTTAATAAATTAACCATTATGGGTTTTAAGGAGATTCTTTCGCGGGTGTCTTACCAACTGCCTAACACACTTACCATAATTGTTTCATACATTAATTAACCCTTTTTGGTCTTTAACCTATGTTTCAAAGTAAGGCGAGGGGAAAAGTTTCGTTCGTGAAACGCCGTTACTTGAAACGGTCGTTTCTCCTAAACCGTGCATCGGAATCGAACGAACTACATATCAAAACGAAGCTCATAACATGAGCTATCTAAACATGGCAATGGTAATAATATAGCAGGGAGTTTTCGGGTCCAAATGTTATGAACAAAAGCAGTCTAAAGTAAATCGGACATTACGACGGCTATATTTACGCGATTTCCCAAATTTAAACCATTCAAAAACCATCACAATTCAACCTCAACCCATTCATACAACCAAAGTACATCCTTATCACATCATAACAGCCCCAATCAATTCAATATTAATATTTATACTTATGCCTAAGCTTGAATTTAACTATACTTAAGTTCTTTTAACCAAAACAACAAGATTCACCATTCCATTTCACTACCACTCCAACCCAAACTCTAAACCACAAGCATTAAGCTACTATATCATCATAACAATCAAAATAACCTTATTATACAAAGGAATCTAGGGTTTGGAGATGATATACCTTCCTTGAAGTGGTGGGAGTAGCTAGGAAGCCTTAGGAAGCCTTGAGGAGTCTTAGGAAAGCTTGGATCTTAAAGGAAAACAAGAAAAAATCAAGTTAAAAACTTTGAAATCACTATTCATTGTCTTCTTCATTGATTTCTTGAAGAAGATTGAGAAAGAATTGAAGGCTTAAACTCATAATATAGCCATAACTATGCATAAGGATGACTAGGGAATTATCTTACCAATTTAGGAAGTCTTGATCTTGAGTTTTGAAAATTCTAGCTTCTTGAAAATGAAAAAGCCGAGAGCATGAAGAAAATAAAATGCCTTGTGTTCTTTTTTTGATGAAAAATGAATTGTTTGGCTTGGTTGGTTGAATATTTGATTTGTTTTTGGTTAATTACCAATTTAACCTTGATTTTGTGTGGTTAATATTCCACCACATTTCCTTCCTTCCCATGTCATGCTTATGTCATGCTATGATGTCATCTTTCCCTCCTTGTCCTCTTCTCATTGGTTGGGTGACATCATCCTCTCTAATCCCTTTGATTAACTTCCTAATTGTTTGCCTAATGACCGCTGATCTGTTATACGGTTCGCTTAACTTTCGTTTTCATTTATCGTTTGAGGGATCATACCCGGGATTTTATTACTTAGGTTCCCTTAACCTTTCTCAATATATTATATTTCTTTTATGATCCTCTCTTATAATCCTTTAATTTAAATCCTTTTTATCCTGTTATCTTATACTCAATTCTTTCCGTATCTAGTGGATTTCCGGGAAAAATCAAAGTGTTCGGAATTGGATTCTGACGATCTTTACATACACTTATATACCATATAGAGTACTAATAAAATCTCAGAATATCCATAACAGAACCCCTACATAGTGTGGCATGAAAAGTTTTCTCATTCAGCAAAAACACTATTCACAAGGGTTACAAAAAGTTGAAAATTTTGGGGGTTATTACATGTGGACTCCTGGAAAGACTTCCGCGAGATATTTTTGAAAAGATTCAGGGCCAACCGGATGAACGAGCTGCAGATGTGTCATCTAGAAACAATCCAGCAAAGAAGCAAAGAGCCCCTCCCGGAATTCATCAAAAGATTCCAGGAAGCAGTCAACCAACTCTCCAACTTAGAAGAAAAGGAGGCGGTAAACATCTTTCGAAGAAACTTGCACCCGATATCTTGTGAAGGCTATGTTAAAGACTTGATTCATAGGGAGCCCCAGAGCCTAGCATCAGCATATGCGTTGGCATCAAAGTTCATAAAGGAAAATGATTTCCTCATATTAATGAAGATGAATAGAAGAATACATGATGATGATGAGTCTCCAGAGCGACGCTCGTCGTCCCGGAGAGACAAAAGATACAAGCTTGACAGGCAAGCAAACTACATTCAGCAGTCCCGGGGAACCCCACCCCTGGATACATACCCCGAATCAAGAAAGAATGAAAGGAAACCCAAGACAAAGAAGGAACCCAAGCCGGAACCGGAGTGGACACCCCTCAACAGGCCCCGGGCCGAAATTTTGCGTGAAGTCAAGGGCAAGCCGTTTTATTATCCGCCAAAACCCTTGCTGCGCCTCCCGAAAACAGGGCCCGGGACAAGCATTGTGGCTATCACGAGGATCATGGCCATACCACTGAAAACTGTTTCTCCCTCAAAATGTTCATAGAAGACCAAATCAAGAAAGGAAACATGAACCAGTACCTTCAAAGGGGGTCAAATGACAAAGACAGAGCCCCGGGAAGAGGCAAAAACGTGGTGAATGTTGTCTTCGGAGGCACAGCCTCTCCACCCCGGAGCCCGAACCAGGAAAATGACGTGATGATGATCCGGAGTCTGGATGACGAGCCGATCTACTTCTCCTACTCTGATTATGAGGGGCTCGATCCGGACCACAACTTGGCATTGGTGGTAACCCTGGATGTCACAAACAATGAGGTAAAAAGAATTTTAGTTGACAATGGTTCCTCTGCTAATATTGTATTCGAGCACACACTTAACAGGATGGAGCTCGGCCATCTCCGGATGGACCCCTGTCTCGAAGATCCCTTGTACGGATTCGGGAACACGATGATTCCAATCTGGGGCATCATTTATCTCCCCATAATCTTTGGGACCGCATCCCGGCAGATCTCTCATATGATGAAATTCTATGTGATAAGTGCAACCTCCTCATACAACATGATCCTTGGAATGCCCACTATCACCAAGCTCAGAGCAATCCCTTCAACTATTCACTTAAAACTCAAATTCCCCACCCCGGGAGGCGTTGGAGAATTGAAAGGAGATAGGGAAATGGCAGGTAGATGTTATGGTCAAGCACTTGTCATGGCAGAAACGGAGCTGGAAAACCGGAAGAAGATAATGTCCCTACCCAAGGGACAAAGCAGAAAGAAGCATCGAGAGGACCTTAGTAAAAGGGCCCGTCTGGATGTGAATATGATTGAGGACTCCGGGTACGGTGTAACCAACGCTGATGCCCGGATTCATAAATTTGTAGAAAGTAAGGAGAAGACAAAGGTAGAACCTGCCCAACAGACAATAGAGTTAGATTTGGAACCCGGGAACCCCACCCGAAAAATCAAAATCGGCAAAGGCCTGGAAACCACATTCCAGAAGGAGCTCATCGACCTACTAAAGGAATACGCCGACGTGTTCGCTTGGTCCCCGTCATGTCTTCCGGGGATTGATGAATCAGTGGCCATGCACAGCCTGGACATTGATCCAAAGCAAAAACCAATCAAGCAAAAATGAAGGAACTTTGCCCCGGAGAGACAACAGGCAATCGACCAAGAAGTCAAAAAGTTGTTAAAAGCAAACATAATCTGTGAAATTAAGTATCCGGATTGGCCGGCAAACATTGTGCTGGTCAAGAAACCCAATGGAAAATGGCGAATGTGCGTGGATTATACAAGCCTCAATTCGGCGTGTCCTAAAGACTCCTACCCCCTGCCCAACATTGACCAGCTGATAGACGCGACCTCGGGCCATGTAATGCTAAGTTTCATGGACGCCTTCTCGGGATACAACCAGGTCAAGATGAACCCGGCAGATATTACGAAGACGGCATTCATCACACACCAGGCTGTCTACGCTTTTATTATGATGCCGTTGGGCAATATACCAAAAAATGATAAATACCATCTTCAAAGATCAGCTGGGCAGGAACATGGAATCTTATGTTGATGATATGATCTCTAAGTCGGCCACAATCCCAGAGCACATCCGAGACCTCAGGGAATGTTTTGACAACTTGAGGAAGTACAACATGAAGCTGAACCCGGAGAAATGCGCGTTCGGGGTTCCCTCCGGAAAGTTTCTTGGTTTTCTGGTCAGTGAAAGAGGAATAGAGGCCAACCCGGAGAAGATCAAAGCTATAATGGAAATGACAGTCCCCCGGACTCAAAAGGACATTCAAAAGCTTGCAGGATGCTTAGCAGCCCTTCGAAGATTTATCCCAAAATTGGCAGAAAAGTGCCTGCCTTTCTTTGAGCTATTAAAGGGGGCCCAGAACAAAAAGATGATCGATTGGACCCCGGATTGCCATTCGGGAAGAAAATGGGACGCAGACCCCGGTATACTATGCAAGCCAAGTCCTAAAAGATGCTGAAACCCGGTACCCAAACTTGGAAAAATTCGCACTGGCTCTTGTGCACTCGAGCAGAAAGCTAAGACAATACTTCCAAGGCCGGGAAATCAGGGTAATCACTAATCAACCACTTCGCAAAATCATCCACAAGCCAGACGCCTCCGGAAGGTTAGTCAATTGGGCAATCGAGTTGAGCCAGTTCAATATCAAATTTATCCCGAGGACAACCATAAAAGCCCAGGCGTTGGCCGAATTCGTCATGGAATGCACCTTTCCGGAAGCCCCAGAGACGCCTAAAACCCGATCCGAAGGGGAGAAAGAGTCTAACAACCGGGATTCTTGGACATTATATGTTGATGGCTCGGCTACAGCCGAAAGGTCCAGAGCCGGCCTGATCCTCTCCAGCCCGGATGAATTCGCAATCCAGCAGGCCATTACCTTCGCCTTCAAAGCAACAAACAACCAGGCTGAATATGAAGCTCTACTCTCCGGGCTCAGGTTAGCCAAATCCCTTGGAGTAAGGAATTTAAAAATTTATAGTGATTCTCAGATTGTGGTAAGGCAAACCAATGGTGAATATATCGCAAAAGATCCTAAATTGGCCCGGTATCAGGAAATGGTTAGAGCAATCCTGAAAACCATCTCGGACTCAACCATCTTGCAGATAAACAGAGAGGAAAATGTGAAAGCAGACGAGCTGTCCAAGCTCGTCCAGAATACTTCAGATTTAAGCAGCTCGGTTTACTTCGAGGAGCTCGGAGCCCCCAGCACCGATCGGCCCGAAGTATTATGTGTTAGTAGCCCGGAGAATTGGATGACTCCTTACATAGCCTTTCTCAAGGACGGCACCCTTCCGGAAGATCAGAATAAAGCCCGGTACCTCAAGTATAAGGCTACACGCTTCTTTTTAGAAGATACTCAGTTATACCGGAGAACTTTCTCTGCACCAACGTTAAAGTGCGTTGATCTGGATGAAGCGGATTACTATCTCCGGGAGGTTCACGAGGGGATCTGCGGGGATCACCTAGCCGCTAAAGCTCTAGCCTACAAGGTCATCAGACAAGGCTACTATTGGCCAACAATCCACGCTGACTCAGTCACCTATGTCAAGAAATGCAGCAAGTGCCAGAAGTTCAGCAACGTACCAAAATAAGGTTCAAGCCTCCCCGGGTCCGTTCTCTCCCCGATCCCATTCGCTGTCTGGGGAATCGACATCATGGGCCCTTTCCCTCGGGCAAATGAGGACCTGCGTTACGTTCTGGTAGCAATAGATTATATGACTAAGTGGGCGGAGGCCAAGGCTATGAGAACCATTAACCAGCAAGACTGCATCAAGTTTGTGGACATGATTGTAATGAGGTTCGGGATCCCGATGGTTTTAATCTCGGACAACGGGCCACAGTTCGTGGGTTTGGATTTTGAAGCCTATCTCAAAGAGCTCGGGATATGACACAAAAAAGCATCAGTTGCCCATCCATAAGGGAATGGACAAGTTGAGGTCACAAACAGAACCATACTCCGAGGTCTGGAAAAGAGACTGGAAGACTCTAAAAAGAACTGGCCGGAAGAACTCCCGAAGGTTTTATGGTCATACAGAACTACCTCCCGGACAGGAACCGGGGAGACTCCATTCAAGCTTGCCTACGGTATCGAAGCCCGGTTACCGGTAGAGACCGGATCCCCTTCACATACAGTGACCAACTTTGACAAGGTCTCCAATATAGAAGGCCTCAGAACCAACCTCGAACTCCTGGATGAAGTAAGAGATCGGGCCGTAGAAAAAATGGAAAGCTGCAAAGAAAAAACAAAGCTTTACTTTGCGAAGAAGGCCAGGATAAGGGAATACGTTGCGGGAGATCTGGTGCTCCGGGACACTGAAGCCTCGGACCCTATTAATCAGGGAAAACTACAGCCGAACTGGGAAGACCCTTATATAGTCAAGAAAGTGATCCGTCCGGGAACTTACAAGCTGAACTACCTCAGCGGAACCGAAGTCCCCAACACCTGGCACGGGACCCGGCTAAGGAAATTCTACCAGTACGAAAAAGGTGCACACTCGGGGAACACCTCTACATTTATACTATGATATTTTGATGTAAGCGCTATTCCCATTCACCCCAGAATGTAATTTTTGCTTTCAACATGAATGAAAAACTCTACTTTAAGCGTTTCATAGCTTGAATCAATTTCATTATGTTGCTTCTTTATTTGCCATCAAATTTAAATAAACACAGCCCATGTATACTTAAAAAATTTCCTTTTACCCCTACCCGGGGTCCTATAACAAGTCAGCCTATGAGTATTCAGAAAATTTTTACAAGTTAAAAATTTTACCCCACCCAGGGGTCTGCATAAACACAGCCCATGTGTACTTAAAAAAAATTCTTTTACCCCTACCTGAGGTCCTATAAAAACTCAGCCTATGAATATTCAAAAACACGGCCCATGTGTGCTTAGGAAAATTCTTAACTATTCCTGAAATCCTAAGTCAGAAGCTCTAACATGCAAATCAATATGAAGGAAACGAAGCATAATCACATTAAACTACCCTGGGGAAACACACCCCGGGGGACAAATCGAGATCATTCAAATTACAAACAAGCCTAAAAAGCCAAAAGGCTTAGTTCGGAATGACTTAAACTAAAACCAGGAAAATAGAAATTATATGCCAAAAATGGCAGTCTTCAAGCTTCGACGGCAGGATCGGCGGGAGGAGAAGGAGGCTGCTCCGGATCACCCCAGCAAGTGGTGATCCGGGGAAGGAAGGAACGTTGCTAGAGGTTCCGGCACCAGACTCCCTTGCCTGGATGGCTTCTTTCTCCTGCTCCAGCCGAGTCTCCTCCTCAATGTACTTCTCCAGGAAGACATCAATGGTACCCTGAGGCTCTTCAATAAGATACTTAGAAGCAACATTCCAGCAGATTTCGATCTTCTCCAGGGCCTTGTCGTTCAGTTCTTCGAAGTATGAAGGAGTGCCCCGGAACCCTTCCAGAACCTCCTCGGGAGTGGGCCGGGCGGCAAGATCATCCTTCAACTTCTGATTTTCAGCCCTCATCTCCCGGACAGAAGCCTCAGCCCGATCCTGCCTCTCCCGGATCTCGTCCAAAAGCTTCTTATGCGCAGCAGCCTCCGTTGCACTCGCCTCCTTCAACTCCTGTATCTCCCGGGACAGCCGCTCGGATTCAGTCTTGTAGACCTCGGCAGCATCAGCCTTCGCCTGAAAGCTCTGGGTTATGCAAACCAGTCCAGCAACCCGGGAGTTAGCCTGAAAACATTATAAATCGCGATTAGGTAACACAAATACAAGAACACAAGAAGAAGGCAAGTAAGAAAAAGGTTTACAGCAGTGATATCCTCCTGAAGCCCGACCAGGAAGTCATCGAGAGGCTCCTTCTTGTACGTCTTCCTCTCCGCCGTGCTAGCATAGTTCTCAAACAGCTCCCTCCGGCGAGTCTCCGGGTTGAAACTAGCAAGCAGGGCCTTCAAAGTTTCCGGAGTATCCGGGGCCAGGTCAACAGCAACCTTCTTCGAAACTAGGCCCTCGGATACATCATCACCCTTGTCCCCGGAACCCGCAGGACCACTCTTCTTCTTTCAGGGTGCCGGAACCCTTATCACATCCCCTTGCTGCACGTCCTCGGCCCGGGGCTCGTTGATCACGATCGTTGTCCTCCCGGGACAAGACGGCGCCACCTTCTGGGCTGCTTCATCACCCTCACCAACCTTCTTCTTCCCGGAGTCTAAGCTCGTCATCCCTCCAATCCTTCGCAGTTTGGCCGACAGATCTTTAGGTTGGGCAGACATATCGGGGGAATAGGGAATTAACTTCGGAATACCTGAAAAGGAAAACAACAAAATATCAGTCCCGGATACAAGCAATCAATAAAGGTTACAGTAACAAAATAAAGCTAAGGCAAAAGACTTACATCTGGTAGCATGCATGTTTTCATTGCTAGTAAAATAGTCCCGGGTCCACTGCGTCCCAAGTGCCCCACAGAAGGCATAAACCATCGCGAGAGCTGCTTGCCCGAGCCGCTGGACCGAAAACCTATCTGTTTTAATTTCAAGTTTATGGAGCGACATGAACTCCAAATCCCCACCCCGGACAAAAATGAACTCCCGGGGCCATCCCTTAAGCGACGTCAACATACTAACCGGGAGAACCATCTTATCAGAAGGATACCCACAGTCCTTAATCCTAAACATGAACTCATAAATCGGCCGAGCGGTGGACCTCTTAATTTTGAAAATATGATGGAAAAGTTTGAAGGTGGGGAGGTAGTTTTTGGCATGACAGCAAGCTAAAAACCAGCTTATCCATTTCACCGAATTCGGGGCTAGCTGTGTGAAAGGAATCCCATAAACATCCCGGTATAGGGATTCGGTGAACTGATGTAATCCGAGGCGCATGCCCCGGAGATGCTCTAATGGAATACCGACCCATCCCCCCTCCGTTCTGTGATATACCCTTTCATGCTCCTCGAGCCATCTCCACTGGTATGTATCATCAAGGTTAAAGGCGAGTCTAAGGGCGCCATCTACCTCAGCGTCCGTATATTTCTCCTGGACCTCTTTATAAACCGCCCCACACTCATACCTAGTCCCCGAGGCGGTGAAAAACTTTCTATTCATGTCATCTTCATCATAGGGCTCCCTGCCTCCCAAACCATCCGGGCCCCCATATGCCTCAGATAAGTCTCTGTAATAAAAGCCCAAGGGCTTAGGATTCATGCGGCATTGGACAAAGTATTCATCCACATCTTCCCAAGACCCATCCGGGTTGGACAGGGTACCCCCGGGGCCTAAAACTAAGGTCTGGGCTAAAACTTGTTGAGGCTGGTCAACCCGGGGAGGCATCTCTATTGAACTACTGCTAGAAGAGGAAAAAGGGTAGAAGGAGTTAAGTTCGCCTAATCCGACAGGATGCTCGGGATACCGGTTCCTAAGAGTAGCAGTACGCTTAAAATGGCTACCTGGCATATACTATGTGTGTCCATATAAACGCACCCCGGAGTCAATGCCAAACCTGAACCCAACAACAACAAAAACAAAACAAAAAACAAAGAAAGTTTAGAAATAAATCGTATACATATCTTACACCAAAAACAAGATCTACAGCATATACATACACATACAACCAAGACCACATATCAAGAACACACCCCGGGCCCTTCAACTTTTTACGATACTAAAAACCCACTTACCCGCATACAAAACTACCAAAATTCACGATATTTACACAAGCCAAACACAAAATCATCGAAGAAGCCATGAAAAATCTACACAACTACACAGATTCAAGGTCAAGGCAACAACACAGTGGTAGAAATTGAAAAAGGGATATGAAGGGGCGAATCAAAACCCGCACAAAATGACTGCATGCATTACAAGAACGAACGAAAAAGAAATGAAACAAGAAAGCAAAAGTTCAAGACACTTACAAAGTAGCAGGAGAAAGAAATGCGGCTTCAAAAAATCTCTGCAAGATTTCTCAAGTCTCTCTCTTTCTCTCTTTATCGCTCCGTGGAAGTTTCTGCGTAAAAGAAAAAAGAAGGGGGGAAGGTGGTATTTATAAAGAAAAGAAAGACAGGTATAAGGTTTTTTGAAGAGAAATTACCTCAACCACGTGGCAGAAACCACTTGGTCCCGAAAAGTAACTGCACAATAGTTATTACATGAACTGTCACATAATCATTACGTGGGCGCGTCTTTTTAGGCGAAAAAGGGGGGAAATAAATAACCGGCAAACTCAAAAGATACTGATAAAATGTATCTATCTTTGACCCCGGCTGGAATCCCAATAGTCATCTAACACCCCGGATTTGCAGTGTCGACTTTTCAGAGTCCGGTCAAATCAAATGTCAGGAGTGTACTTGCCCACCAAATCGTGCCCAAAATTCAAATTCAAAATCAAATAGCCAAGTCAACCCCAGAGTCTCATCCCCTTTTGACCCCGGAATTAGAGGGCAACAAATCAAAAAAACCCCAAAACTTTTTCTAAGTGCTTCAAGGAATCCTACCTTGAACTGAAGTCAAATGACTAACCAAGTCAACCCCGAAGTCTCATCCCCTTTTGACCCCGGGGTTAGAGGGCAACAAATCAAAAAACCCCCAAAACTTTTTCTAAGTGCTTCAAGGAATCCCACCTTGAACTGAAGTCAAATGACTAACCAAGCCAACCCCGGAGTCTCATCCCCATTTGACCCCGGGGTTAGAGGGCAGCAAATCAAAAAACCCCCAAAACTTTTTCTAAGTGCTTCAAGGAATCCCACCTTGAACTGAAGTCAAATGACTAACCAAGCCAACCCCGGAGTCTCATCCCCATTTGACCCCGGGGTTAGAGGGCAGCAAATCAAAAAACCCACAAAACTTTTTTTAAGTGCTTCAAGGAATCCCACCTTGAACTGAAGTCAAATGACTAACCAAGCCAACCCCGGAGTCTCATCCCCATTTGACCCCGGGGTTAGAGGGCAGCAAAACAAAAAACCCCCAAAACTTTTTCTAAGTGCTTCAAGGAATCCCACCTTGAACTGAAGTCAAATGACTAACCAAGCCAACCCCGGAGTCTCATCCCCATTTGACCCCGGGGTTAGAGGGCAGCAAATCAAATAACCCCCAAAAAAATTCAAAAGCGTCACGGCACAATGGTAATTACTCTACTCCCCCATCCGGGTAAACCCGCAAAAGGGAGTGGGGGGCAAATGATAGCCCATAATAATTCAGGCCCAATAACAAAGGCCCAGGGCCCAATTAGAAGAGCCCAGAAAATACTCAGCATTGACCTTGGGAAGGCCAGGACACGTGGCAACATCACCACCGTCCAGGTACCCGGAATCCAGAACGTTCCTACGGTCCGGATCAGATAGTACCCTGACGCATTCAGCTTTGACCTTGAGGAGACTAGGACACGTGGCGACATCACCACCGTCCAGGTACCCGGGATCCAGAATATTCCTATGGTCCGGATCTGACAGTACTCTGACGCATCCCAGGCGTCCAGATGCCCTACAGTCCAAAAGGCCAACCCACGGTCCAGATTAAAGGAGATAAACCCCTAAACCCTAGTAGGAGGCCTATAAAAGGTAGAACAGAAGGAAGGTTACAAGTTACAATCTTACATACTCTCCCTCTCACCTATACTTACATGCACACACGTACACCCCATAATTATATTCTCATAATCCCCACTTTGCCCTTCTTCTCCTTAAAAACCCTTTCTCATTCTCACGCCGGAGGTGCCGCGGGGACGCCACCCCCCTCCGGTTCTGTTTTGTAGGTTCCCACCCTACAGCTACACCGCACACCGCCGCCATCGCCGTCCAAAAGGAGTTTGAGTCCGGGCCCGGCCAGAAGAAAGCCCCGGGGTGATTTGGGATTATCAAGTAGAATTAAAATGATTAGCTTGTTCAAACGTAGATATTTACCAATACTAATCCAAAACCCCTCGTTCTCCGTCCCTCTTTAATGTCAATGCGTGCACCTGGATGTAAAATGGATCAACTATGTATCTCTATCATATTATTACTGACTTCTGTAACGACCGAGAAAATTACGTTTTTATTATACTCTAGTAAAAATAATTATGTGTATTACTATGTAATTAAATGTGTTGAGTCGTAAAACTCTAACTGCTATGTGCTACGTGTTGTCTGTTTTGATCAGAATGTGTTTCGCGTATTTATTGAGTGTTTTATTATAAGTTATAGGTTTATTTCAAAACCCGTACAGCTCAAATAGTGTTTAAAAGCCTATATTTCAAACAAAATTATTGGCCCTATTTTTCCAAGAACGACCTATACCATATCGCTATTTTGAACCCCTGGACGTTTTACAAATTTACCTTTTTCGCGAAAAATGACTTTTCCGGACTCCTTCGGGAGTCAAAAAAACCCACAAAAATCATATTTTTATTTTTATATGATTATAAAATTATCAAATATCATTTTTCTTTGCATTTTTTGTAATATTCACAATTTTTGGGAATTTTTGGCATATATGTTGTATTTATTGGATATTTAAAAATTCATAATTGATACCCAAAAATTATAAAAATTGGGGCCAAATATTTTATTAGATGTGTTATTAGCCCCTTAATTTTATTTGGGGGTATTATTTTCATAAATATAAATAGATGATTATTAATAATTAATTAGTTAATTAATCATAAAAAAAATCAGAAAAATCAAGAAAATCCCCAATTCTCTGAAATTTGGGTTTGGAGTTCTTGGAATCAAACCAGAATTTGATGATGATTCTCTTAACCAAATTGAACATGTAAGTAGTCGTTTTTAAGCTTTTGAATCGTAGTTTTCAATTCTGTAATTGTTTTTGTTGATTGATTAGCCGATTTTAATTTCGTATTTTCGGATTATTTTTTTGAATTCGGGTTTTGAGTTTAGGTGATTATTCGATGTTTTTGTTGATGGAATGATTAGATCCTGTAGTTTCGAATCGATTCATGTCTGTTTCGTTGAATTTGGTGTTGATTTCGACCTCGCCGGAGAACCGCCGTTGTCGGCGGTGTTCTTCGTTTTTCGGCGATAATAACGACGAAGGGAGGCAGAGAAGGGCTGAGGAATTACCAGGGGAGGGTTTTGGAGTGAACTCGTAGAAGAACGGGATCAAAAATCACAGGATTAGCCACGATTTACAGTCGCCGGAAACCGTCACCGTCGCCGGATTCGGGGAAGACGACGGCTGTTCTTCGTCGACCCGAGTCGACCCGGTTTCGACCCGTGAAACGACCCGGGTTTGATCCCCGCAACCCTAAAACCCTATCTTGTTTTGTGTTTCTGGATTTTCTATTATTTAATTTATTTTTATAAAATCAAAAATTATTTTTATAAATTCTAAAAATCAAATAAAAATTAGTTTTAAATTCTGAAAATTATTATAATTAAATTCTAAATTATTTTATTAATTTAGAAATTCAAAATTGATTATTTATTTAATTATTTATTTAATTATTTAATAATTAAGTAATTAATTAATAAAGAAGATTAAATATATCGAATAATGTGATTAATAATTCGACAATTAGTCGAATAATGCGGGTGACTCGTCTTTATGTGAGTAGTTGATCGATAAGTTGGATTATTATTCGAGCGATAGTTTATCTATTCGATGAAAGTATAATAGTTATTCATATCGAATAATTATTCGTAAGTAATCGATTTAGTCGTATAATTGATAATAATTTGTAATTAATCATAATAATTAAGGATTAATAATTTTAAAATACAATAAATGTTAAATAATTATTTAAAAATACAATTAAGGTTTATTTAATTATGATTAATTATTTATAATGGAATTATAATTAATTAAATCTTATTTACTGCGTAGTAATTAAACCGTTAGTCCGATTTTAGTGAAACAAAGACCCTTAGACTCTGAAAAATGACCCGATTCCATTAAAAATAATTATAAATCATAATTTCTTTCGGAAGCGAGTTGTTGGGTGTTAAATAATTGCTTGTAGGCCGTATCAGGGGTATAATCGAGCCTAATAAATCCCGAAAAATTATAAATCGAACTAGATAGTGTTTGTTAGTGCGAGTGTTATTCCCAGTGGACTAACAATGAGATTTACAGAAGGGGGGTTGAATGTAAATCTCAAAACTTTTTCAAGTTTTGAGTAGTTTCTAAGACTAAGTATTTTGATGAACAAATGTGTGTGAATTGCATTAAGCTAATACAGACAGATATATATTCAAGCACAAATGTAAAGAATACAAAGAACTTAAAAACTATTCTGGTGGATATGTTGTTCCACCAGAGATGTGTTATTTCAGAAAATCTGTGTATCAAAGAATTGATCACAGCTGCGTCCTAGTACAAACTAGATGATTTTTTCTCTGGATTTTTCTAAACAGCTCTGGAAAGTTCATCATCTAATTACTAGCTGCTACTTGGTTTATATAACACCAAGTTTACAAGTGAAGACAAACCTGTAGAATATAATTAAAAGATTCTTTCCATGTTTCTTCTTCATTTCTCTATCCAATGCAATTTAGGTTTAGCTGTGAATCTTTGAATACTTCCTTGTTTGCACCAGAATGGAAATGCTGCTTTTTCTTGATTCCTCCTAGAGGCTGCCACATTCCAGTTTGTCTCTGTCAACCCATGTGCCTCTGTCAGCTTATGAATTGTCACTATCAACTGCTATTGAACTTAGCATCCGTTGAAGCTTTTATCCGTTGATGGCTCTATCCATTGAAGCATTAGCAGTTGAAGCTTTTATCCGTTGATGCACTCATCCGTTGATGGATGTTATCCGTTGAAGCTTTAGAGACATCCGTTGAAGGCCTTTAATATCAGTTGATACTACTTCACTTATACAAAATTACAAGGCATGAAATATTTACAATTAGCCCTCCTATTTGCATATCCACTAGAAGTCAACATGACTTATAATTTCCCACAACATCTAAGAATTACAACTTAAGTACAGAGAATGAAATGTGCTACAATACTAAACTTATTTCTAAGTAAAGCTACTCCTTCAACGGATAGCCAGAATGGTCTTATCCGTTGAGGCTACAAACACCAGATTTCTACTTAAGTGTTTTGTTGAACTTATTGTTAGATATATTTGATAATGTCATGGCTAATATGTTTTATGTTTAGATTTCAGATCTTATTTGAACAGGACAAATCAGTACTTAACTGATCAGTACTTATACTGGACGAAAGGACTTAAGGGATATCAGTACTTATGTTATCAGGAGATAAGCATCAGGAGATAGATATCAGAACTTAAGTGCTGAAGGACGATCAGATAAGGACAGCAGCTGATTAAAGTTAAGAAGATCAAGATAAACATAAGAAGAGATATGCATGAAGAAGGAATTCCATAAAGAATGGAATACTTGGAATAAAAGATATCTGATTGATATATATTAGGAAGCAGAATTATATTCCATATCAATTAGCGATTATCTTGTAACTGTGTAATATATAAACACAGATATAGGGTTTACACTATAAGTGTTATCATTATCGAGAATATTATTTACTGTAACCCTAGCAGCTCTCGTGATATTTTGTTCATCACTGAGAGATAACGGTTCTAGATTGTAACAGAGTTTATTGTTTCAATAAAGTTTGTTTTCTGTTACATAAGTTCTTGAAGTATGATTTGATTGTAATAAACATTGTATTCACCCCCTCTACAGTGAAAGTGTGACCTAACAAGTGGTATCAGAGCCTGCTGTTAACACACATACAGTTAAAGATCCAAACACAATCATGTCTGACACAGAAACTCCAACTAAGCCTGCCAAAACTGAGGAATCATCAAAGACATTAATTCAGAGTCGATATGAGACCATCAGAGTTCCCATACTGAGACCATCTGAATATCCCATATGGAAGGTAAGGATGACCATGTTTCTGGAAGCAACAGATCCAGAATACCTTGATAGAATCAAGGAAGGGCCTCACAAACCTACCAAGCTCGCTGTTGTAGTTGCAGGTGAAGCAGCAAAGACTGTACCAAAGGAAAAAAGTGATTACACTGCTGAAGATATAGCATCTATTGCTAAGGATGCCAAGGTACGACACTTACTGCATAGTGCCATTGATAATGTAATGTCAAACAGGGTAATCAACTGCAAGACTGCCAAGGAGATATGGGATGCACTGGAGACAAGGTGTCAAGGAACTGAAACAGTTAAGAAGAACAGGAAGACAATACTCACTCAAGAGTATGAACATTTTGACTCAAAATCTAATGAGTCATTGAATGATTTATATGATAGATTTGTCAAACTTTTGAATGATTTGTCATTGGTTGATAAAGAGTATGATCTTAAAGATACCAACCTAAAATTCCTGTTAGCTCTTCCTGAATGCTGGGATTTGAAGGCAACAACAATAAGAGACAACTACAATCTTGATGAAACAACTCTTGATGAAATCTATGGAATGCTCAAGACTCATGAACTTGAGATGGAACAAAGAAGCAAGAGGAAAGGAGAAAAGTCAAGGACAGTTGCTCTCAAGGCTGAAGAGGAATCCCCCAAAGCACCTTCCTCAAAGAAAGACAAGGGTAAAGCTCTTTTCATAAAGTCTGATACTGAGTCATCAAGTTCTGAGAGTGATGATGACTCAAATTCTGAAAGCTTGCCTGAAACTGATGCTGATGAGGAGATGATGAAGCTGTGTGCTCTTATGGTGAAAGGAATCACAAAGATTCCATACAGGAAGTTCAGGAAGGGAAAGAAGTTTTCCAGGAAAGGCATAAGTTCTGATAAGAAGAATTTCAGAAGATCTGAAGGAAGAGGAGGAAAGTCTGACAGAGGAGATTACACCAATGTTAAATGTTATAATTGTGGTGAGAAAGGCCACATACCTCCTGATTGCAAGAAGACCAAGAGTGACAAAGGCAAAGCTCTTGTCACAAAGCAGAAAAGCTGGACAGACACCTCAGACTCTGAAAGTGAGGAGAACTATGCATTGATGGCAAATGCTGATAAATCAAGTTCTGAGAGCAGTTCTGAAGCTGCTGAAACAAAGGTACCTCAGACTACTTATGCTTTTCATACTGATGATATTAATGAGTTGAGAAGATATCTTAAAACCATATTTGTTAGTTATAGAGATCAAACTTTAACATGTGAAAGATTAACTTCTGAAAATCTTGCTTTTAGGAAAAGAAATGATTTCTTAGAAAAAGAGTTAGTCATGTTCCATCAAACTCAGAAGGATAGAGATGATGCTTTTTATGTTAGGGATGAAGTGCTAAAAATGAATGAATCTCTAAAAACTGAGTTAGAAAAGGAGAGAGAGATTATTAGAACTTGGACTAACTCTGGCAAAACAACTCAAAATTTGCTAAGCAGTGGAAACTGGAAAGAGGGCTTAGGTTATGGAGAAAATAAAAATGAAAAAGGAACTGTAGAAATTAAGCCTGTTGATAAGCAAAAGCCGAAGTTAAAACCTGTTAAGTTTGTAACTGAAAAATCTGAAAATGAGAAATCATAAGTTAAAAAGGAATTAGCTTCTGACAAACTAAAACAGGAAAAGACAGCTGAAGTTAACATAGGCTTAATGACAAAGAAGCAGCTTAAGCATAAGCTGAAAGATGTTAAGAATGCAAACAAGGTAAAATCACCTAGGAAAAACAGGAATGGAAAGGAAGGTGTGAATAAAAGCAATAACTATAAATCTGTTCCTGATGCTCCTAGGAAAGCATGTCATAACTGTGGAAATTCTAACCATCTGGCTTCTTTTTACAGGAAGAATAAGAATATTAACTCCTTATCTTCAAAATCAGGAGTTAAGAGTCAGTCTGTTAGATACAAACCACAAAATCCTTGTTTTCATTGTGGTAGTTTATGGCATTCCATTTATACTTGTAAGGAATATCATAGTTTGTACTATGATTATTATCAAATAAAACCTTCTTTAAAGAAAGTTTCTGTTGTTCCTTCTAGTGTAAGTTCTGATTCAAAGTCTGGTAGTATAAGTTCTGATAAGAAAACTGTTAACATAAAATCTGATGCTAAATCCGCTGCAAATGTTAACAAACCTAAAAAGGCCAAAGGATCCAAGCAAGTCTGGGTCCATAAAACTAATAATTAGTAGTCTTTTTGATTGTAGGGCAACAGGAAAAATATTTTAGTTCTGGACAGTGGATGTTCAGGACATATGACTGGAAATAAGGCCCTTCTATCAGACTTTGTGGAGAAAGCTGGCCCAAGTGTTTCTTATGGAGATGGCAACATTGGAAAAATTTTGGGATATGGTAATATCAATCTTGGGAATGTCATCATTAAAGATGTAGCTCTGGTCTCAGGACTTAAACACAACTTACTGAGTATAAGTCAAATCTGTGACAGAGGTTATCATGTTGATTTCTTTGAAGAACATTGTGAAATAGTTAGTAAATCTAAAGGAAAAGTTGTTCTAAAGGGATTCAGGCGTGGTAACATTTATGAAGCTAAGCTTTCAACAAGTTCTGATGGTTCTGCAATCTGTTTAGTGAGTAGAGCCTCAATTGAAGAAAGCTGGAATTGGCACAAGAAACTCTCTCATTTAAACTTCAACAAGATAAATGAACTGATCAAGAAAGATCTTGTGAGAGGACTGCCAAAATCAGTGTTTGCTCCTGATGGTCTTTGTGACTCATGTCAGAAGGCCAAACAAAGAAAATCTTCATTCAAGAGCAAGACTGAATCATCAATTCTTGAGCCTTATTATCTACTTCATGTTGATCTATTTGGTCCAGTGAATGTCATGTTTATTGCAAAGAAGAAATATGCGTTGGTCATAGTAGATGAGTTCACCAGATACATATGGGTGTATTTCTTGCACACAAAAAATGAAACTGCATCTATCCTGATTGATCATGTCAAACATCTGGATAAATTGATCAAAGATTCTGTGAAAATTTTGAGGAGTGATAATGGCACTGAATTCAAGAATCTGATAATGGAAGAGTTCTGCAAAAATCATGGAATAAAGCAGGAATTTTCTGCTCCTGGAACTCCACAGCAAAATGGAGTTGTTGAAAGGAAGAATAGAACTCTCATTGAAGCTGCACGAACAATGCTTGAAGAAACAAAGCTTCCAACCTATTTCTGGGCTGAAGCTGTGCAGACTGCTTGTTTCACTCAAAATGCAACACTCATTAACAAGCATGGAAAAACACCATATGAGATGGTGAAGAACAAGAAGCCAAATCTGAAATACTTTCATGTATTTGGATGTAAGTGTTTTGTTCTCAAGACTCATCCTGAACAGCTATCCAAGTTTGATCTAAAAGCTGATGAGGGAATCTTTGTTGGATATCCACTTTCCACAAAAGCCTTCAGAGTCTATAATTTGAGAACAAAAGTGGTCATGGAATCTATCAATGTCTCTTTTGATGACAAGAAGATCACTGGACTTGAAGATTGCATTGATCATGATCAGCTGAGATTTGAAAATGAAGATTCATATTCTGATACCTTAAGTCCTGACAGTCTAAGTCCTGATACTGTAAACTCTGATGGATTAAACTCTGATGTTATTGAAACTGTGGTGACTACGTCAAAGGAAGATGCACCAATGCAGGGGGAGCATACTCAAGATATTATCACATCTCAAGAAGCATCAGAACATACATCTGGCTCTTCAAGTTCTGATTCGTCAAGTTCTGATAAGCCAAGTACTGACAGTGCTGAAAATCTAAATGCTGAAGGATCCAACTCAGAGAGCATAGTTTCAGGGGGAGCATCAGAAAATGAAAACGAAGACAGCATGAATCATGGGGGAGCATCCAGTTCTAGAGAAAACCTTCCATCTTCAAGGAAGTGGACAAAATCACATACACCTGATTTGATAATTGGAAATCCTGATGCAGGTGTCAGAACTAGAACAGGTACTTCGAATGAATGTCTTTACAATTCTTTTCTCTCTCAGTCTGAGCCAAAGAAAGTGGAAGAAGCTCTTCAAGATGCTGATTGGGTGCAAGCAATGCAGGAAGAGTTGAATGAATTTGAAAGAAACAAAGTCTGGACCTTAGTGCCAAGACCTAAGAATAGATCTGTTGTTGGTACAAAATGGGTATTCAGAAACAAAACTGACAGTGATGGCATAATTGTAAGGAACAAGGCAAGGCTGGTTGCAAAAGGATATTCTCAATAGGAGGGAATTGACTATGATGAAACATTTGCGCCAGTTGCTAGGTTAGAAGCCATAAGGATATTCATGGCTTATGCTGCTCACAAAAAGTTTACTGTCTTTCAAATGGATGTGAAAAGTGCTTTTCTCAATGGAGAATTGGAGGAGGAAGTATATGTTGAACAACCTCCAGGCTTTGTAGATTCCAAACATCCAGATTATGTCTACAGGCTTGATAAAGCACTTTATGGACTTAAGCAAGCTCCTAGAGCATGGTATGAGACTTTAGCTCAGTTTCTTCTAGAAAGTGGATTCAACAGAGGAACTATTGACAAAACACTGTTCTATCTCAACCATGGCAAGGACTTACTTTTGGTCCAGATTTATGTTGATGATATCATCTTTGGGTCTCCAAATGACAAACTTTGCAAAAAGTTTGCCAAACTAATGCAGTCAAGATATCAGATGAGTATGATGGGAGAACTTAGTTATTTTCTGGGCCTTCAAGTCAAGCAGAGTGAAGAAGGCACTTTTATTTGTCAATCTAAGTACACCAGAAACTTGCTGAAGAAATTTGGAATGCAAGACTGTTCAAGTTCATCCACTCCCATGGCCACTGCAACAAAACTGGATAAGGATACTGGTAATTCAGTAGATATTACTGATTACAGAGGTATGATTGGCTCACTTCTCTATCTAACTGCTAGTAGACCAGATATCATGTTTGCTACCTGTCTTTGTGCAAGATTTCAAGCAGATCCAAGAGAACCTCACTTAACAGCTGTAAAAAGAATCTTTAAGTATCTTAAAGGAACAGCTGATCTAGGATTATGGTATCCTAGAGAATCAGATTTTAAATTAATAGGTTACTCAGATGCAGATTTTGCAGGTTGCAAAATTGACAGGAAAAGCACAAGTGGAAGCTGCCAATTTCTTGGAGGCAGATTGGTTTCTTGGTATAGCAAGAAACAAAAGTCAATTTCCACATCAACTGCAGAAGCAGAGTATATTGCTGCAGGAAGCTGCTGTGCACAGATTCTTTGGATGAAGAATCAGTTACTGGATTATGGGTTAACATATTTCAAAATCCCTATTTACTGTGATAATCAAAGTGCTATTGCTATGACAGGTAATCCAGTTCAACACTCTATGACAAAGCACATCAGCATCAGGTACCATTTCATCAGGGAACATGTGGATGAAGGTACAGTGGAATTGCATTTTATTCCCACAGATCAACAAGTAGCAGATATCTTCACAAAACCACTGTGTGAAGCTACCTTTACAAGATTGGTAAATGAACTTGGAATGATTTCAGGTTCTTTCTCTAAATCTGCTTAAACTTGTTCTATGTTATCAGACTTTATGATCAGTATTTACAGAATTAATCTCTTTGTGTATTCTGTGCTTAATTGATAAATGTTTTTAAGTACTGACTGTTGTCTGATATATATCTCTTAACTCTAATAAGTGATATATCTGTTTAAGTAATCATTCAATCCTATGAGGATAATTGTGCTAGATACTGACCTACTAGTTTTCAATAAACAAATGATCCCATGAAAGAAGTAATTATTTCTGTGGAAATCTTATGACTCAAGCAAATTCTGATACTTGAGCTTAGTTTAGTTTACTTTATTCATCTTATTACTAAGTCCCAAATTAGAATAATGCTACTCATCTGTTTAAGTTCTGATTCTAGTAAAACTGCTGAATGTACTAAGTGCTGATAAACCTCACTTATCAAAAGAAGAAGAAAAAGAATCAAAGAATAATATCAGGTACTCCTTTGAGATCTAGAGTAAAAATGTGAATGGGACGACCCAAGTGCATAGCTGGTATTAAGTAAATATGCATTAGAAAAGCAAAATATTTTCTTGGTGACTTTTCACACTCTATGATTACTGGAGAAATACTCTGTAAATAGCATAAATTCTGATAAGCAGTCGTAACTCATTTACACTGAGAAGCCACTGTAAAATAGAATTTAAAAAGATGCATAAAATTAGCACAAAAACAGTTAAGGTGGACTCATGCATGAACTCATTTCTCAGTAGGTTTCAGGATAATGACAGCTCTTTAGCAAAATTTTAATTATGACTTATTTCTAAGATGTACTGAAGTAAATCAGACTTTACTCTTTATTAGTTATTTAGCTTAATGCACACATAAATCACTCCATATGAATGATGAAAATTTTGTGGTGGTCTATGTTCTTTTAGACAAACAGTCACTGTGTCACCTTGCACAAATTCTGAGGACACGTTCTAGTTATATGTTCTGATGATTAAGTTCTGAAGACTATAACTCAGAACTTGTATGAAAACTTACTAAGATAGATATTCCTTGTTCGAGTTAAGACATTATGTTCTGATGACTGTTAAGTTCTGGTATAGGTCTAAGTTCTGATTTTTCAGTCTAACCCTTTACTTGACTTATCTGTGAGTAAAATTTGGTAACAGTCTCAGATTAATTTAGAATATGTTGAAGTGGAAGATTAATAGTCTATGGTTAGGACTAATGGCACTCGTCCTTGAACAGTTCACTCTTGTTACATGTGCACATTCCTTTTCCAATGACTGTTATCTCTCAGAACATATCTCAAGTCCTATGTGAAACCTACATCTTCTAAGTCAAAGAGAACAAAGACTGTTTCTCAAACACCTCAGAAGAAGAGGAGGATTACTTTGAGAGATGAATTAGATTTTGAGGAACAGATTCTTTCTTCAGAACCTGTGGTCACTGCAGCTGAGAAAAAGATTTCTCAGAAGGATTCTGAACTTGGAGGATCTAAGCTTCTCAAGAGGCTTAGAAAAATGACAATTCCTGAAACTTCCAAGGACTCTAAATTACCAAGGAAATACAAGAAACAGAGGGCACAAAGGCCAGTTTCAGATGATGAGGAGGAAGCAGCTAAGGAAGGGGATCAGGAATCTCTGATCTCACAAGAAAAAGAATGTGCTCCAGTTACTTCTTCTCCATCCACTCCATCTCAGGAAACAGTATCTGACAAGGCTAATTCCCCTTCTGTGTCTCTTGGTAATCAAGGCACAAGTGCTGATAATGCTGATCAACACTTAGTTGTTCCTGGAGTAATTTTCTTAGAAGCTCCAACAGCAACAAATCTTTTGCCAACACCTGTTACTGATGTTATTCAAACTCCGAAATTATCTAAGTCACCTTCTCTGCATCTAGACACTGATGATCAGACTTTAGGTGAGCATCAGGATATGGCTGTTGATCAGACCTTAGCATCAGATCAGCAATTAGAGGATGCTGAAGTCTCCATTGCTACTCACACTGCTATTATATCAGATGATACTGATTCTATAAGTTCTGATGCTGCACATGCTGGAGATACTGGTGATGCTGCTCCAACTGCAGATACTGATGCAGCAGGTCCTTCAGGACATATTCCTCTTTCTAAGTCTGAACAAGTAAAGGAGTTTGTTACAGAGGAACCACCAGTGCCTTGGAGTGAAACTCCTGCAGGTCAGGAGTGGACTAAGGAATGGAACTCAGTTTCATGTATTCCATCTGCGTTACATCTTACTGAGCACTTGACTAAAGCTGATGAAATGTTAAATTCTGATGATTTCAAAACCCAGCTTCGTGTCACTGCATTGAGTACTAAACATCTACAAGGTCTTCATTCAACCACTCATGCAGAAATACACCAGATTCAGGAGAACTTAATCAAGCAGGAACAAGTTTGGAAACTTGATAAGAAAAAGTTCTTTTAACCTTCTATTGACAGGATTGCTTATATTGAGAAGACTCAAGATCGTCAACAAGCACAGATTGATCAAATTCTGCAAAATCAAGCTTCTCAGCAATCACAATTGACTGAAATCCAATCTTCAGTGGAATTGCTTATCTCTCTTCTACTTCCTGCTGATGCCAAAAAGGGGGAGAAAGTAATTAAGTCCAAATGCAAGGATGACAAGACACTGCAAGGAAAGGATGATGAAAAAGATGACCAAGGAAACTCTGGAATGGGTGGAGGTCATAGTCAAGGTAAAAGATTCTCATCAAGAAATGCTGAAATTGCAAGTCACAGGATAAGTTCTGATACTGGGAAGAGATTAAGTTCTGATACTGGTAAAAGAATAAATTCTGATGAACTTCTAGATCTTGATAAAGAAATGTCAAGACAGTTATTTCTTCAAGAAAATCCAGGAATGGACTTGGAAAGTTTAAAGGAAGAAGAAGCTAGACTTAAATCAAAGAAAGCCACATCTAAATCTGAAGCTTCTGGTAAGAAGTCACTTCCAAAACTGAAAGGTATTGTGATTAAAGAAAAGGCACAAACTGAAGCAACATTTGCTAAATCACAACCAAAGATAGATCCAAGATCCAAGGGTAAAGAAAAGGTTGGTGAACCTGTTAAAGTTTATGTACCTCCTGAAGATGAAGAAATTACTGATGACAAAGATAATCTTGCTCTGACTTCAAGAAAAGTTCTTAAAACAACCTTTGACATGGCTCAAGTTGTTCAGAGTCAAGAAATTAAAAGTTTTGATATTCAAAAGAAGCAAGTAACCTCTGACACAGCTCAAGTTAACTTGATATCAGAAGGAAGATCAAAAACACTCCTACCAGGATTCACTAAAGCAAAACAAACTCAACCTTTGAAGACTACTGCAAGTCGTTTTGAAGCTAGAGTAGTTACTGGAAAGGAAGCAAGAGATAAAACTGGATTGGGAAGTGCTGATGAAAGAAGAGTACACAACACTACCAATGATCCAACTTCCTTGAGTGAACCAGGTATTGGAGCAACTCCTGAAAGATTGAATCAACTGGAATCTGTACAAATGGTTTACCATACCTACTTGAAGGAACACATCTTGTTGTATTTCATGACAGATGGTAGGGTATATCATATAAGACAAAATGCCATTCCATTGAAGTATTTTGAAGAATTGGAGCATGTATTATTCTTACTTCAAGTGGATGACAGATTGACAGGGACTGCTGCAAACTATTTGAAAGAACAGATTCAGAGACAGAAAAGACTTTATTCTGTTAAGTCTGACAGCATATATGTTCCAAAGTACAGAAATCACAATGGTGATATTGTTGATATGAAGCCTAATACTGCACAGATCAGAACATATCTTGGTATTAAGGGGCTTGAGTTTAATCTAGAGTCTGACAAAGCTTATGTCATAAGACTAGATCAGGAGTTGAGAAAAGCAAAGATTAATGATCTCAGAGCCGCAATATTTCAAACTGGTGAAGATACTGCAGAGCTTAAAGATGTCAAACGGAGAATGATTGATGAACTCAGATATGCTGAGAAATGTTTGTTGAAGAATTATCTCAGAACAACTCCTGACATCAGAGAGATCAGAAAATGATGAAGCCAAGTCGAAGATCTACAACTGCTTAAATTCTGATGTGTATACAGACTAAAGTTGTTATCAGAAGTTGAATTGGTAAAAGCTTTAAGGACTGTAAGTTGTAGTTATCTTGTCTAATTCTCATACATTTGTACTTAATGTTTTTGACATCATCAAATATCTGTTAAACTTGTATATTTTGCTAATTTACAAGTTGGGGGAGATTGTTAGATATATTTGATAATGTCATGGCTAATATGTTTTATGTTTAGATTTCAGATCTTATTTGAACAGGACAAATCAGTACTTAACTGATCAGTACTTATACTGGACAAAAGGACTTAAGGGATATCAGTACTTATGTTATCAGGAGATAAGCATCAGGAGATAGATATCAGAACTTAAGTGCTGAAGGACGATCAGATAAGGACAGCAGCTGATTAAAGTTAAGAAGATCAAGATAAACATAAGAAGAGATATGCATGAAGAAGGAATTCCATAAAGAATGGAATACGTGGAATAAAAGATATCTGATTGATATATATTAGGAAGCAGAATTATATTCTATATCAATTAGCGATTATCTTGTAACTGTGTAATATATAAACACAGACATAGGGTTTACACTATAAGTGTTATCATTATCGAGAATATTATTTACTGTAACCCTAGCAGCTCTTGTGATATTTTGTTCGTCACTGAGAGATAACGGTTCTAGATTGTAACAGAGTTTATTGTTTCAATAAAGTTTGTTTTCTGTTACATAAGTTCTTGAAGTTTGATTTGATTATAATAAACACTGTATTCACCCCCTCTACAGTAAAAGTGTGACCTAACACTTATCATCAAACTAATACACATATTCCTAACAATCTCCCCCTATTTATGTCTACTAGAATTGTAGGCATAAATTTGGGGTTAACTTGATGATAACAAAACACTTAATAAACATATGAACTGAAATAAAGTAGAAATTCAAAAGTGCTGCAAAAGTGTATATACTGAGATAGAATTGAAGAATTACATTGTTTCCAAGGGTGCTCCTTTAGCCTGAGCAGATTAATTCCTTTTCCTTTGATCCCTTGTTTTCTTCCCTTGCCTCCTGTCATTCTCCTCTATTTGGAGTTGGAGTTGTCTGTAGAATTCAACTTCATCTTCTTCATTGATGTCCAACTTAGATTGCATATCCTTGAGAGTTTCATTACTGGCAATCTTGAGTTGATCTTCAAGTCTGAAAAATCTTCTGACTCCTTTATTGTCTCTGAACTCCATCAACCAATGAGGTGATTTATGAACTGTAACTCCATGCTCTGGGATGAGTAATGTTCTAGGCAAGGCATTGGACTCCCACCAAGTTTTCGTTATGCTGGCAATCTTGTTGAGAATCTCAGTTTTAGCAGTTCTGGTAAAGCCAGAATCCCTTTTGATAGCTGAGTAGACTCTAATCAAGGTAGAATAGCCTTCATTCAGAATTCTGTAAAGAGGCCAAGTCCTTTCTCCACTTCCTTTATATTTGAACACTAGTCTTTCTGGAAGTTGTCTGTAGGCATCTATTCCCCTTACTTCTTCCAGCTCATCCAGATAGAGTTCAATGTCTGTAAATTCCTTTATGTCACAAATGTGAACATAATCATCCTTTTGTAGCTTAGGCTTTAGTTTCTGAGTGAATTTGATTGAGGTTAGGGGAGGTGTTGATTTGATTTTTCTTTTCTGTTTCTTTGATGGTGGAGAAGTGGTTAAGAAGGTGGGAAATTTGATGGTGTCCCAATCAATTGGTTCCTCCTTAGGAGTGATTGTTTCACCATGGATGTTTATGAAGGGGTCAGGCACAATGGGTTCAGGAATAGAAGGTAGTGGTTTGGATTTTGATTGGGTTTCTTCAGTTTCATCTACAATCTTCCTTTTTGCATTGACCTTCTTTATGTTCCCTTTCTGCCATTCCTTTCTTTACTCACTTCTTTCTTCCACATCATCACTAAACATGTCCCCCATACCTACATCTTCACCCTTGTCTTCAATTTCTTTCTTTTCATCAGTTTGACTTGACTTTAGCTATTTTTCAAGCTTCGCTTGTGCTCTTTTGTCAGCCTTTAGCTTTTCAGCTTCTTCCTTCAACCTTCTGGTTTCTTCCCTCTTGGCTATTGAGAATTTGGGATGTCCTTGTATCACACAGATACTCTTTCCCTCTCTGAAGATAATAGCCATGTTCATTCTTTCAACCACATCATTGGTCTCCTTGTGCTTTATGATATTACCACCTAAAAGCTTGTCTTCATCAGGCTTTGGAAGAGGAAAATCCACTCCTTTCAATTGGACAAGGCTTAGAGGGTTCTTTGTAGAGTCCTTGTTGAGTCTGTTGTTGGGCTTGAGAACCATAGGTTTCAGATTCTTTGAAGAAGTCTCTCCACCCTTATTCCTCCTTACTGGCTTGAGCTCCATAATGATTGGCTCCACCTTTGTGCTATGCTTCACAGATTGTAATTTTGAGGTTGTAGAGCCAAACACTTGTTGCATCCTTTCATCAATTCTCCTCCTTTGCTCTTTGACTTTCATCTCAGCTGCTGCTATCTGGATTAGATCAATTCCATCAAGCTTTCCTTTGATTTGAGGTGTTGGAGAAGTGGTGATGGCAGGAACTAGCACTTTAGATATTTGAACTTTTGTTGATGGCTCTCCTTCCCCTTCCCTTTTATTCTCCCCCTTTTTATTATCATCAAGGATAGGGGTCAAGCCTTGTGCTTTTGCCAGCTGCAATAGTAGACTTGTCTGAGATTGTTGATTTTGAAGAATGGTGACCATAGAGTTTTCAATGACCTGAACTCTGTCTTCCAACTTGG
The DNA here is from genome assembly GCF_009905375.1 of Apium graveolens. NCBI lineage: Eukaryota > Viridiplantae > Streptophyta > Magnoliopsida > Apiales > Apiaceae > Apium > Apium graveolens. Next base: position 146,656,815 of record NC_133657.1, on the reverse strand, counting down.
TCAGCCTCTTGTTAGCATCAGATTCTCTCCTCAGTCTCAGCAACAAATCTTGCATTGTACCATAAGGCATGACTGAATCCAACTTCTCAGAATTGTAGGATTTCAAGTCAGCAATATCCTTTTTGAGTTCATCCACACTCAAATTCTGTCTGATGTGCTGCAACTGCAGGAGATGCAGAGAGTCTAGATGAGCTTGAAGAATAGCCTTGGTACCAGCATCTGAAGTTTCCTGAAGGGTCTTTTGAATAGCCATGACCTGCTTGACCAAAGCTACACCAAACTGTCCTGGTGTAGATTTCTTTGTCCAAGCCCATTCAGGTAAATTTGGAACAGAACTTGGGCCCTCATCTCCCCCTAAGTTCATGCTTCCATCCAAAGAAACAGAGTCATCATCATGAGAATTTACTTCAAATTCTTCAGATGGCTCACCAGCTTGAGAAGGCATCCTATTAGCAGCAGCTTTATCTCTTTGAAGAGATTCTGAAGTGTGCACTATGTTCAAAGTCTGCTCTGCCTCCACATTGCCCTGAGCAGCCAACAGTTGATAGGCTAAAACAGGATGAGTAAAAGTGTCAGCATCCAAGGAAATGTTATCAATTACAGCTTTGTAATGTTGCTGAAATTGTCTTCCCTTTTCAGCATCATCCACAATCATTGACTCACTAGCAATGGCTGGATCCACCCTTATAGCTTCTGTACCTACTTTTCTCTCATTTTCTCTATATTCTTGCATCAGGAGCTCCCCCTGGCTCACACACACCCTCACACCCTCACCCTCACCTACTAAGGTGGCACTCCTCTCACTCACTTTTGCCATGCTGGAAGAAATAGCATGCATATTTTGACTCTCAACCTCTCCTTTTGCCTGGGAGCAACCCAGCCTCTCACTCAAATTATCACTCCCTTCCCTCAATCCTAGAAGTGATTGTACAGTAATCATGTCTTCTACACTTGGAATGGATTCAGATATATGTGTAGAGACTATCAACGGATATGGAGTATCCGTTGAAGTAGGAATTAATGGTATCAACGGATAACTGCTGTTAAGCTTATCCGTCGAAGAACAACCACTTGTCAACGGATGAGAAATATCCGTTGAAGAAGGAAAAGAAGTAGATATTGAAAGTGACATAATTGTTGAATCTGTGTGGATTAATTTTAAGTGAGGTGACAGAGATTCTTCAACTAAGTCTAAAAGAATTGGCTGATGATCCAATAAATCATCTAAAAGATGATGATCACCAGGATTTGAGTGGGGCTCCTCCCTGAGTTTTAAAGAGGGAGAATCAGGAATTGATGTGAATATCATATCCACATCCAGAGATGGTGATGGAGAATTTGGTGATTGATGTGTGTCTATTATGAGAGAATGGGGCTGTGGGCTGTGACTCCATATTTGTTGGAGCCACATCTAGCTGAATTTGAGAAGGCAAAGATACATGTGGATGTATATGTGCAGTGTGTGCCCCCTGTGTTGAAACTAGGGTTTTAGCCTTCTTTCTTCTTGAAAAGGCTTTGATAGGTGAATGTGTGGCTTCAGTGTCCCTCCCTCTTTTGTTCTGTGTCCCTGGTTGGGGACTATTTTCAATAGCAGCATCCTTTTGGGAGGATGCAACTAGGGATGTGTTTGAATCCTTTTGAACCACCACAGTCTTTTGAGAGACTGTGGCTTGGCTGGCTAGGGTACCACTCACCTCTCCCACCTTATCCTGGGGGGTTTCTTGATGTTCACCCCTCCCCTCACCACTCACACCCTGTTCACTCCCTTCAGGGTTTATGGTAGTTGTTATAACTGTTGTCTTTTAAGAAACAACAGAGATGGTTTTCTTTGACTTGTGTTTTGGAATTTTAGTTTTGATGGCTTTGGTAGGAATCTATTGGGACAAAGACACAGATTCCATTGCCACACTAGAAGGCAAAGAAACAATGGGGTTGGAAGAAGTAGGAGTTGTAGAAGTATTTACCTCACTTACCTGAGGTGCATTCATTATTGGTAAATATACCAATGGCACCTGGCTATTGAGGTTAATTCTCAAAAGGTCTGCAAGGACCCTTTTCTCTTGTGCCCAGTATAACACCCCCAAATCCGGGGTCGGGGATTCCGGTTGTCACGAGTTCCATTTTATAACTGTATAAAAATATCGTTGCAAGGTGATCTCATATATCTAACCTTGTCTCAACATTTTTCTGAAAGTCTTTGTCATTCATAAGACAACCATTAACTAGATATAAGTTTAAAAGATGAAGTTACAAGATACTCCAATATACTTATATCTTTTCCAAATACTACTTGAACTACCACCGTTCAAGTTATAATTAGTTCAAAAGTTCATCACATAGATGAGACTACAAGATAATACTTGAATAGATTCAATCTTTAAAATATCATCAAAATAAAATGAAGTTATGAGATACTTCATTTGATGCAAACATCATTTTGAAAACTTGACCCTGCCAACACTCAACAATCGCCCAACCGTAGCCTTTCTATCGAAGTGCTCTGGGTAGTGTTGCAGAAATATCCAATTGGATGATGAACTCATTACGGGAGTTTACCGCGCCAGGAAGACCACTTACGATGATCAGTCGAAGTAGTGCAACCCCACCATTTTCTACATGTAGAGGAGAACCTGTCGGATTTACTTGTCAACCGAACACTGAACTCCTAAGGAATGGACCGCCTTGGCGGAACTTCCAGGCCATTTGGGCCAATATAATAAGGCTGGGCCGGCGCTACTCGACCACTTACGCCACTCCTAGTTCAGATGAAATCCATGACTCTGAAACGTAAAGCTCGTCCCCACTTTCCCCAAGTAGAAACTTGTTGATACGGCTCCACCAAGAAGTCGTATCTAGTTGGAAAGGAAAACTCACCAATATTTCCCAGGCGATGCCTGTTAATGGATTAACTTGTTCCAAGAATTTTACTTCCCGAGTGTTGGGTAAGTAATCAAAAACTCTTTTATCAAGACAACAACCTTGTTGCGAATATAAAATACACCACAGAGCCGGATCCCTCCGGTTTTGAGCGAGTATTTAAATCCCCTTTTTAAAAGGAAGATCTTAAATATAAAAATGAGTTTTGGGATCCGCTCTAACTTTTGAAAATCATTTTAAAGACTTGAAAACACTTTAAAGAGTGTTTGGAATAATGTTGATTTAATAAAGTAAATCAGTCTCAATATAAAGAGATATCTGAATATTATTATTTAAATAATATTCCCATAAAGAATACTTGAGGTAGAAGTTGGAAAACTTACTTGAAATGAATAGTAAATAATCAAAGATATACTTATACAAAAGTAATATCTTTATTTGAATATCAAAAGTAAGTTTGATTATCGAACATTATTCTTTAATAAAGTAAAGAATATTAATAAATAATAAGTGGAGTCATAATACCTCGAATGAATATTATAAATAATATTCATTAAATAAAATAAAGGAGTCATACATCCTCAAATGAATATCCAAGTAATATTCAATAAATAATATAAAGGAGTCATAAGTCCTCGAATGAATATTCAAGATAATATTCATTAATAAAATAAAGTTATCGAATAAACCTTATTCGATTAATAGTTTTGAAAACTATAACCATATATATAACCATATATATATATATAAAATCTACTCGGGATCCTCGACTCCCGGTTTTAGAAAATGTTTTCACCTTTGGGTCCCTATACTAAGGGTATATGCAAATTACCGCTATTCTCTAGCATAGGTATTATCAACTGAACCAACAGATATATATGGCAAGAATACGAAACAGGCATGCATATGTACCATATCACATGCTAAAATATATCGCAAGAATTTGCTAATTTAACCAACATGCATCTATCACAAGATAATGCATATACATATATACATCACAACAACAGTATAACGGGTAGAAAACTTGTCTGAGTGCTCCCGGATAGGCTTAAGCTTAGAGTGGGTCCGATAACCTATGAACAACAACATAAGTCGGAATTAAACCCCGGTCGCTTAAGAAACTAGACTTTAACCATTTAGAGTCCTAACGTTCGCTTTCGCGCTTAACGATTTACTTAAGTCGCTCGAGTACCCGTGGCTCCACCATTTTTGATAAATTTACCATTATGAGTTTTAAGGCGATTCTTTCGCAAATGTCTTACCAACTGCCTATTACACCTTACATAAATGTTTCTTACCCCAATTAGTCATTTAAGGTCCTTTACCAAGGTTTCAAAGTAAGGCGAGGGGTAATGATTCGTTCGCGAAACGTCGTTACTTAAAACGGCCGTTTCTCCTAAACCATACATCGGAATCAAACGAACCACATATCAAAACGAAGCTCGTAACATTAACTATCTAAACATGGCAATGGTAAAAACCTAACAGTGAGTTCAAGGGTTCTGATGTTAAGAACAAAAACAGTCTACGGTAAATCGGGCATTACGACGGCTATGTTTACGCGATTACCCAATTTTAAACCACTCCAAATCATCTCACAATCAACCCACAATCACAACCCAATCAAAACTCCATCCATACTTTATCATAACAGCCCCAAAAACTCAACATTAACAATTTATACTATTCTTTATCATGAATTTAAACTACACTTAAGTTCATTAATCAACAACCAAGATTTACAACTCCAAAAACATCCCAAAACCAACTAATCTCTACATACACAACCATCAAGCCTCTCATGAACTAGAATACTCATATTATGCTCTTAACATTCAATAACAAAGCTTGGTTAAGAGATTATACCTTCCTTGAAGCTTCTTAACACAACACAAGAGCTTTGAATGCCTAAAGAACCTTGATCCTTGCTTGTATAACCTTAATCTTTCATAAAAATTCAAGAAAACTAAAGTTATTTCTTGAAGGTTACTATTGACCATCTTCTTCCTTGATTTATTGGAAGAGATTGTGAAGGAATTAGGAGCTTAAACTTATAGCATATCCATATCTATGTACAAGGAACCTTAGATAATTACCTTGTGATTTAACAATGCTTGGAACTTGATTTTTGGAAATTTCTTCTTTGAAAAAGAAGAAAAGCCGAGAGCAAGCTTGGAGAAAGAGAGATTTTTTTTGTGTTTTTGCTTTAATTTGATTCTTTGTTTGGTTGTTTTTGATTTGTTTTTGGTTAATTACCTTATTAACCTTGAAAATTGTGTGGTTAAAAACCAACCACACCTCCTTCCCCTTATGTCATGCTTATGTCACATTGCTATGTCATCATCCCTTTCTTGCCCTCTCCTCATTGGTTGGATGACATCATCCCCTCTAATCTCTTTGATTAGCTTCTAATTGTTTGCCTAATGACCGCTGATCTGTTATACGGTTCGCTTAACTTTCGTTTTCATTTATCGTTTGAGGGATCATACTGATAAGTGGCATTTTATACCACTTAGAACGTCTTAAAATGGCTTAAATTGGTGTCTTGAAATTAAGTATTTTGTGTATTTAATGCATTTTTCTAGTGTTTATGCATTTCAGGGTATTAGTTGCATTTCGGAGGAGGAATCATTAAGAATAAGCCTTGGCATGTGTTCACCATTGCGAGAGGAAAAGAACGGGCAGATTACGGCGAAGAAACGGAGCAAACCTGGAAATTTTCCAGTAGGGTCCTGCGCGCCCGCGCAGCAATGCTGAGCGGCCGCGCAGCAGCCTTGCGCGCCCGCGCAGAAATGCTGAGCGGCCGCGCAGGGTCGGGGAAAATAATATATTGTTTTAGACTTCTACTTCTGTTTGGCTTCCAACTTCTATGTAATCTGAGTTTTATGGGACTATTATATAAGTAGATTTGAGACGTTTTTCACAGAGTATTAAGAGGGGATTATGTTTTAGATTGTGTTTTGCAAGAAGCGAAGGAGATAAGGAAGAAGACCGATTTAGCACACAGCAACGAAGAGGAAGCATATATTTTTGTGATTCTTGTTTCGTTGTAACGTTGGATGCTAGTTTTCTTGCTTTGACTTATTACTCTTGTGACGTACTCTGTTTTAATATAATTAGTTTAGTTGTTATTTTCTTGTGTTCGTTTATCATGATTTCATATGAACCCATGATGGCGATAAGTTCTATTATGGGCTAATCGTGATCATGGGGTTGCAACGGATTTACTATGGAATTCTTTAGTTAATTGTTTAATACTTTAGTGTGTGATGATTGCATGATATCTAGTATTGGTTGTGCGTATTCGTCTTATGTGCGTCGCGAACATATAAGATAGGGTGTTAATCTCTTGTGAAGCGACGGTGGATCTTGAGATTTAGAACTTGCCATGCTAGCATAGGTTCATGTACGTTGTGCATGATTAGTGGGTAACTCTAACAGTTTTATTTTCCCTATGTAATCAAAAGGAATAACTTGTGCTTAAATCGTTGTGTTGTCAATTTCTGTAGACATATAGGAACTCAACATAATTGATGACTATTCAACTTCTATCTTAATTGTGGATGCTTGGTAGAATGGTATGAGTACAATGAAAGTTGGCTTTTATCAGTTTTGTGTTATTCGATTAATATCATCACTGTCACATGCTAAAGGTAATAACAATGGCTATAGAAGGAAGTAATAATAAAGTTGTGATCTCATGAGTGTTTTATTATTGATAATTTGAAGTGTTAGTTAAGTGGTTAATTAAGCAGTTAATTATAATTAATATTTAATCAACAATTTTAAGTGTTATTATCTTAACATTGAGAAGTAATCATACATTGGTGAGTGAGTTTAAGTAGACAATAAATTAGTCTGAGTCTCTGAGGGAACGAACTAGAAAGTATTCTATATTACTTGCGAACGCGTATACTTGCGTGAATATTAGTGCGTGATTTCGCCCTAACAAGTTTGTGGCACCGCTGCCGGGGACTCGGCGTATTTGTTTAGTTTATGTACTTACCATCATTGGTCATTAGGACTCAGTGATTAGGACGTAGTAGTTAATTACTCTTTTCGGTTGTGTTTCAGGTACTTTAGCAAGCGTTTATGCAAACTCGTTCTCGTGCTCGCAAGAGGACCTTAGATACAACTGAAGGAAAAGACGAAGTTCTTGATACACCGGAGAAGTTAGATTTTGTGGATTCGGATTCAGGAACTGAGCAGAAAGAACCAGTAAACATGGGAGATCGTATTGTTCAAGTTGATCCAGCTCTTATGGATTTTTCTCGGCCTAAAATTGATGACATTCAGTCAAGCATCCTTCATCCGGCTATTCAAGCTAACACCTTTGAAATCAAGTCGGGCACTATTCAGATGGTGCAGAATTCTGTTTCTTTTGGAGGAGCGGCAACTGAAGACCCCAACATGCACATAAGGAATTTTGTCGAGATCTGCAGCACTTTTAAGTATAATGGCGTGACTGATGAGGCTATCAAGTTGAGGCTTTTCCCATTCTCACTGAGGGATAAGGCTAAAGACTGGTTACATTCTGAACCAGCTGGGTCCATCACTACGTAGCAAGATCTTGCGCAAAAGTTTCTGGTGAAGTTTTATCCAATGGCAAAGACTGCTGCTATGAGGAGTGCTCTTACTCAGTTTGCGCAGCAACCTACAGAATCTATGTGCGAGGCTTGGGAACGCTACAAGGAAATGTTGAGAAAATGTCCACATCATGGAATGCCGGATTGGATGGTAATCACTGGTTTTTATAATGGTTTGGGGGCTCAATCTCGGCCCATGCTCGATGCAGCAGCTGGAGGCGCCTTATGGGCTAAAAGCTATACTGAGGCATACAATCTTATTGAGACGATGGCTGCAAATGAGCATCAAAACCCAACTCAGAGGATGACATCAGGCAAGGTAGCAGGTATTCTGGAAGTTGATGCAGCCACCGCTATTGCAGCCCAGCTCCAAGCGCTATCAATTAAGGTTGATTCTTTGGCTACGTATGGAGTTAATCAAATAGCTATGGTTTGTGAGCTTTGTGCAGGTTCTCATGCTACGGATCAGTGTTCTCTTGTCAACGAATCTGTTCAGTATGTGAATAATTATCAGCGACAACAGCAGCCTGTGCCAGCGACTTATCATCCTAACAACAGAAATCATCCAAATTTCAGCTGGGGAAATAATCAGAATGCTATTCAGCCACCATATCAGCAAGGAGTGAGTAAACAGTTTAACCCACCTGGATTCCAGCAACCACAGCAGTATGCTACAAGACAATCATATCCTCAACAGGGAAGTGCAGCTGCACCTACTAGTGCTGATTTTGAGGAACTTAAGCTGTTGTGCAAGAGTCAGGCGGTTTCTATCAAGACCTTGGAAAATCAAATCGGTCAATTAGCCAATGCAGTGCTCAATCGTTAACCTGGCACTCTTCCCAGTGACACGGAAGTACCAGGCAGGAAGGAAGCTAAAGAGCAAGTCAAGGCTATTACCTTAAGGTCTGGAAAGGTAGCTGATGCTGAAAAGGCAAAAGAAGTCGAAGCTGAAGTTCGAGATGAAGAATCTAAGCAAGGGGAGAAAGCGGCGGAACCAAGGAAGACTACTGTTGAACACACTCTGCCTGAGGCTAATACAGGGGAGAAACAGCTCTATCCTCCACCACCTTTTCCTAAGAGATTGCAGCAACAAAAGCTGGATAGACAGTTCGGGAAGTTTCTGGAGGTGTTCAAGAAACTTCACATCAATATACCTTTCGCTGAGGCTCTGGAACAAATGCCTAGTTATGCGAAGTTTATGAAGACTACTCTTTCAAGGAAGGTGAAACTGGATGACCTTGAAACCGTTGCTCTCACGGAAGAATGCAGCGCGGTTCTGCAACAAAAGTTACCACCAAAACTGAAAGATCCAGGAAGCTTCACCATTCTTTGCACCATTGGCAATCTAACTTTTGACAAGTGCCTTTGTGATTTGGGAGCAAGCATTAATCTGATGCCGTTGTCGATCTTTAAAAAGATGGATCTGCCTGATCCAAAACCCACATACATGTCGCTACAATTGGCGGACCGTTCCATTACTTACCCAATGGGCATAGTTGAGGATGTGCTCGTCAAGCTGGAGAAGCTCTTCTTTCCTGCTGATTTTGTTATTCTGGATTTTGAGGAAGATAAAAAGATTCCCATAATCTTGGGGAGGCCTTTCTTGGCGACTGGCCGTACCTTGATAGATGTGCAAAAAGGAGAACTTACTATGCGGGTTCAAGATCAGGATGTGACCTTCAACGTATTCAAGGCAATGAAATTCCCTACAAAAGATGAGGAGTGCTTAAAAGTGGATGTGATTGATTCTGCGGTTACTTCGGAACTCGATCACATGCTAATGTCTGATGCATTGGAAAAAGCCTTAGTGGGGGAATTTGACAGTGATGATGAAGATAGCAACGAGCAATTACAATATCTGAACGCTTCTCCCTGGAAGCGAAAGCTAGATATACCATTTGAATCTCTTGGTACTTCTGACCTCAAGAACGCTGAAGGGAAGCTCAAACCATCAATAGAGGAAGCGCCTACCTTAGAGCTCAAACCATTACCTGAACACTTGAGGTATGCCTTTTTAGGTGATTCATCTACGTTACCTGTTATTATTTCAGCTGACCTTTCAGGTAGTGAGGAAGACAAGCTCTTAAGGATTTGGAGAGAATTCAAATCGGCTATAGGATGGACCATAGTAGACATCAAGGGGATAAGTCCTTCATATTGTATGCATAAAATTCTGTTAGAGGAAGGTAGTAAGCCAACTGTGGAACAGCAGCGAAGACTGAACCCAATCATGAAGGAGGTGGTGAAGAAAGAAATTCTGAAATGGCTAGATGCAGGCATCATTTATCCTATTTCTGACAGCTCGTGGGTGAGCCCTGTACAATGTGTTCCTAAGAAGGGAGGTATCACTGTGGTCGCAAATGAAAAGAATGAGCTCATCCCTACTCGAACAGTTACAGGATGGAGAGTATGCATGGATTATAGAAAATTGAACAAAGCCACAAGAAAGGATCACTTCCCTCTCCCATTCATTGATCAAATGCTTGACAGATTGGCGGGACATGAGTATTTTTGTCTTCTGGATGGGTATTCCGGGTATAATCAGATTTGTATTGCACCAGAGGATCAGGAAAAGACTACCTTCACTTGTCCATTTGGCACATTTGCTTTTCGTAGAGTTTCGTTTGGGTTATGTGGCGCCCCGGCCACCTTTCAGAGATGTATGATGGCTATATTCTCTGACATGATTGGAAATAACGTCGAAGTGTTCATGGATGACTTCTCCGTCTTTGGACACTCATATGATGAATGCTTGAATAATCTGCGCGCCGTACTCAAAAGATGCGTGGAAACTAATTTGGTGCTTAATTGGGAGAAATGTCATTTTATGGTGCGTGAAGGCATTATCCTTGGGTATAAGGTCTCTAGCAAAGGTCTGGAGGTGGACAAGGCCAAGGTGGGAGTCATTGAAAATCTTCCCCCACCTAATTCAGTGAAAGGAATCCGTAGTTTTCTCGGTCATGCGGGTTTTTATCGGCGATTCATCAAGGACTTTTCAAAGATATCTAAGCCGTTGTGCAATTTACTTGAGAAAGATGTGCCTTTCAAATTTGATGATGAATGTTTGGCAGCATTCGAGACTCTCAAGGAGAGTTTGATCACGGCACCAGTTATTACAGCACCAGATTGGACGGAACCGTTTGAGATGATGTGTGATGCAAGTGACTATGCGGTAGGTGCAGTTCTGGGACAGCGCAAGAAAAATCTCTTCCATGTGGTCTACTATGCGAGTAAGACTTTAAATGGGGCCCAATTGAACTACACCACTACTGAGAAGGAGCTTTTGGCTATAGTCTTTGGCTTTGAGAAATTTCGATCTTATCTGCTTGGTACGAAAGTGACAGTATTCACTGATCATGCAGTTATTCGCTATCTGGTTTCTAAGAAGGATTCGAAGCCGAGACTCATTCGTTGGGTGCTTTTACTTCAGGAATTTGAGTTAGAGATCAAAGATAGAAAAGGTACCGAGAATCAAGTAGCTGACCATCTCTCTAGATTGGAGAATCCCGATTCTACTTCACAAGATAGGACGTTAATCAATGAATCTTTTCCGGATGAGCAGTTGTTTGCAATTCAGGAGGAAGAACCATGGTTTGCAGATATTGTAAACTATCTTGTCAGCAATATAATGCCTCCTAATTTGACATTCGCGCAAAAGAAGAAGTTTCTGCATGAGGTGAAGTGGTATATGTGGGATGAACCATATTTGTTTAGACAGGGAGCTGACCAGATCATCAGGAGATGTATCCCGTTCTGTGAGACGGAGGGGATATTACGAGACTGCCATTCCACGGTTTATGGTGGACACTATGGAGGTGAGAAGACGGCAGCTCGTATTCTGCAAGCAGGTTTTTTCTAGCCTACCTTGTTCAAGGATGCTCATCAGTTTGTTTTAAGGTGTGATCGTTGCCAAAGAGTGGGAAATTTGTCAAGGAAGGATGAGATGCCATTAAATGTGATGCTTGAAGTCGAGGTCTTTGATGTATGGGGAATCGATTTCATGGGGCCTTTTATCTCGTCTTGCAATAATCAGTACATCTTGCTGGCAGTCGATTATGTCTCAAAATGGGTCGAAGTTAAAGCTTTACCGACAAATGATGCAAAGGCAGTGCTAAATTTTCTTCATAAGCAAATTTTCACAAGGTTTGGAACACCTCGGGTAATCATAAGTGATGAAGGATCGCATTTTTGTAACCGTAAGTTCACTTCTATGATGCAGTGTTATAATGTGAATCATCGAGTAGCTACTGCCTATCATCCGCAAACAAATGGTCAAGCGGAAGTGTCTAACAGAGAGATAAAGCGCATTCTAGAGAAGGTTGTTTGTCCGTCAAGGAAGGATTGGTCTTTAAAGCTCGATGAAGCTGTTTGGGCTTACAAAACAGCATACAAAACTCCACTTGGGATGTCACCGTTTCAGTTGGTGTACGGTAAGGGATGTCATCTACCGGCGGAGCTTGAGCATAAGGCCTATTGGGCATTGAAGAAATTGAACCTGGATTTAGATGCAGCTGGTAAGAAAAGAATGCTTCAGCTTAATGAACTTGATGAATTTCGACTTCAAGCGTACGAGAATAACAAAATGTATAAGGAAAAGGTGAAAAGGTGGCACGATAGGAAGCTACATCCTAAGTTGTTTGTGTCAGGGCAACAAGTTCTGTTATTCAACTCTCGGCTCCGACTTTTTCCTGGGAAGTTGAAATCAAGGTGGTCTGGACCTTTTATTGTCAAAACTGTGTTTCCACATGGAGCGGTGGAAATTTTTGAGAATGATTCGGACCAAGCATTCAAGGTTAACGGTCAGCGGTTGAAGCACTACTATGGGGACATGGCAAACCGAGAGGTGGTTAGTGCCATTTTGTTGACTACGTGAGAAAGGAACGGAACGTCAAGCTAATGACGAAAAAGAAGCGCTGTGTGGGAGGCAACCCATGAATTGTTGTTACAGGAACCCTTGGAAGTTAATAACCTATCCAAAAACACAAAAAAATCAAAAAACAGGGGCTGAAAAAAAAAATTCAGAGACCCTCTGCGCGCCCGCGCAGCTATGCTGAGCGGCCGCGCAGCTTGCTGCGCCCCCGCGCAGAAATGCTGAGCGGCCGCGCAGGGGTCGAGTTCCAGAATTTTTTTACAGTTCAGAAAAGAAAAAAAAAACAAAAACAAAAACACAAAAACCCATTACAGCCCATAAACCCACGAATTCTTTTCCCATTACTCCATGATTTTATCCCTCAACCCCACTCCTAATCTAATTTAACCTACTCCACACCCTATATATACATACACCTATCCTACATATCTCCCACAACTTCCTACACTTAAACCCTCTCATAAACATCAAAAATCAGTTCTTACACACTTTCATTCACAAATCAATGGCACCCAAGAGAGCACGCACTATTGACAGCAGCAGCACAGTTCCTACTGCTGATTCATCAAGGGGTACTGCTGCAAGGCCTCGGTTAACAGACAGAGCCGCGGAGGAGGAGTACACTAGGCTGTTGGGGAAGCCGATTCTGAAGGAGAGGGGGTTTTTACCATCAGGGAGGGATGGTGAGTTGTTGCCCATGATTGCAGAGAAGGGGTGGATAGCTTTTTGTGAGTCACCCGAAGCAGTACCGATGAGTGTTGTTCGCGAGTTCTACGCGAACGCGAAGGTTGAAAAGAATGGGTTTTCTGTAGTTCGGGGGCTGACGGTTGATTATCATCCTGCGGCGATTCGCCGAGTGATTGGACAGCGAGAGAGGAAGCCCGAGGAGGAGAACTGGAATGAAAAGACTGCTGAGGATTTTGACTTGGATTTGATTTGTACGACTCTCTGTCGACCGGGCACAGTTTGGAACCGCAGTCCAGCCAATAATGAGTATCGTCACTTTCCGGCGATCGCCATGAACAGGTATGCCCGTGCATGGAATGCATTTATATGTGCTAATATTTTGCCTTCTTCACATGCACACGAGGTCACAGTTGAGAGAGCACAGTTGTTGTGGGGAATTCTGAATGAGGAATACTATGTGGACCTTGGTGAGTTTATCTACCAAGGAATTCTGAAGTTTTTGAGGGGAGCAAAGCATATGAACATCCCTTATGCATCCACGGTTACAAAGCTATGCCGTGCAGTAGGAGTGAACTGGCCGGCTCATGAGCAGTTGCAGTTGCTAGCAGCTCCTATAGATTCTGGCACTCTGAATGGGATGCAGGAGTGGACCGGTGGTGAGCCTGAGGAGCATGGGCTGGGTTATCGTCTTCCAGGAGGGCGTCCAGCACGAGGTGCTACTATGGCCAGGCCAGGGCGTGGTGAGGCTAGTTCTTCGAGAGCTCAGGCGGGTGCTGGGATGGGTGATGCCCAGTATAGGAGGCTTTCACGGCGGATGGATGCCATGTATGAGACGCAGAGCAGGTTTGCTCAGGAGCTCACCCTTGCGTTAGGGACTGCTTTTCGAGGCCTTGGAGCTGATATCCAGTGGCCAGTTTTTGGTGAGGACTCTGCATACTCGCCGCCTGATACTCCACCCACTGAGGGTGATGATGATGATGACTCCGAGTAGGTATACCCTGTGTTCCTTTCTACTACCTTCACTGGGGACAGTGAAGATTTTAAGTTTGGGGGTGGTAGTTAAGGAATATTTTGTGTGTGTCATATAGTTGCATATTCATGATAGTTAGTTCATATAGTTGCATAATTTTTGCCATATAGTTTTTATATATAGCTTTATTTGTTTGTCATATCATATAGCTCATGCATATACCATGATCCCTTTTGTAATGATTTATCGACTGAATTGTGATATTGATGCGAGTGTAGTGATAGCATTAAAGTGATATTAAGTTGTGTAGGTTGATATGCATGCTAGGAGCACTTGTATTTTTACTAAGTCTTAGAGAATGCTTAAGGACTAGATTGTTGTTATGATCTGATTATTTTCGAGGATAATCTATTTATTATGCTTAGAATTTGATAATAGGTTCTTAGTGGTAAAGGCATGAAAAAGAAAAAAAAATGGAGTAAAAATGGAATTTGTTGCTAGTTGTGGCTAGGCGTCAAATGGCTAGTAGCCGGCTTGCATGTTATGCGAGTAGTCTAGGGTTGAGCAAGATGGAGCGAAACGCACTTGCTCAGAGTTAAAAAAAAAAAAAAAAGAGAGAGAGAGAAAGAAAAAAAAAATTTGCGTAATTGATCAAGAGTGGGCTCTTTGGTATTCGAGTTATTAAGTTCTTAGGGGACTTTGTGCCTAGTGACCTAAGGCTTTTAGAGTCTGGGATCCGCTAACCTAACGCTCGTTACATGGATACCATTGTATAAGTCTTTTGTGGACCTCACTCATTGCACGGTCAATTAAGCATTTGAGTTGTAAATAAAAAGCACGATTCCGTAGTAAGCTTCAAAGTTCTTGTAGTGTTGTATATCACTTTGTGCCTAGAATTTTTATTCTTTGTATAATAGTAGGATTGCCTTGAGGATAGTCTAGTCATAGTAATTGGTCTAGTTCTGAAGCATATCTGTTAAGCATTTGCACACACCACGTTTCTGGCGGTATGTCCGTTTGCATGAGTTTCTTGATCTTTAGTGTCTAACTGCATTCGTTGAGACGTGACAATTTGGTTGGTTAATTGTAGTAAGGGGGATCGTTGCATTTTCATATAGATTGTATTCATGCATATTTTTATTTGTTTTTGAGTCTGTGACGCTTGAGGACAAGCATCGATTTAAGTTTGGGGGTGTGATAAGTGGCATTTTATACCACTTAGAACGTCTTAAAATGGCTTAAATTGGTGTCTTGAAATCAAGTATTTTGTGTATTTGATGCGTTTTTCTAGTGTTTATGCATTTCAGGGTATTAGTTGCATTTCGGAGGAGGAATCATCAAGAATAAGCCTTGGCATGTGTTCACCATTGCAAGAGGAAAAGAACGGGCAGATTACGGCAAAGAAACGGAGCAAACCTGGAAATTTTCCAGTAGGGTCCTGCGCGCCCGCGCAGCAATGCTGAGCGGCCGCGCAGCAGCCTTGCGCGCCCGCGCAGAAATGCTGAGCGGCCGCGCAGGGTCGGGGAAAATAATATATTGTTTTAGACTTCTACTTCTGTTTGGCTTCCAACTTCTATGTAATCTGAGTTTTATGGGACTATTATATAAGTAGATTTGAGACGTTTTTCACAGAGTATTAAGAGGGGATTATGTTTTAGATTGTGTTTTGCAAGAAGCGAAGGAGATAAGGAAGAAGACCGATTTAGCACACAGCAACGAAGAGGAAGCATATATTTTTGTGATTCTTGTTTCGTTGTAACGTTGGATGCTAGTTTTCTTGCTTTGATTTATTACTCTTGTGACGTACTCTGTTTTAATATAATTAGTTTAGTTGTTATTTTCTTGTGTTCGTTTATCATGATTTCATATGAACCCATGATGGCGATAAGTTCTATTATGGGCTAATCGTGATCATGGGGTTGCAACGGATTTACTATGGAATTCTTTAGTTAATTGTTTAATACTTTAGTGTGTGATGATTGCATGATATCTAGTATTGGTTGTGCGTATTCGTCTTATGTGCGTCGCGAACATATAAGATAGGGTGTTAATCTCTTGTGAAGTGACGGTGGATCTTGAGATTTAGAACTTGCCATGCTAGCATAGGTTCATGTACGTTGTGCATGATTAGTGGGTAACTCTAACAGTTTTATTTGCCCTATGTAATCAAAAGGAATAACTTGTGCTTAAATCGTTGTGTTGTCAATTTCTGTAGACATATAGGAACTCAACATAATTGATGACTATTCAACTTCTATCTTAATTGTGGATGCTTGGTAGAATGGTATGAGTACAATGAAAGTTGGCTTTTATCAGTTTTGTGTTATTCGATTAATATCATCACTATCACATGCTAAAGGTAATAACAATGGCTATAGAAGGAAGTAATAATGAAGTTGTGATCTCATGAGTGTTTTATTATTGATAATTTGAAGTGTTAGTTAAGTGGTTAATTAAGTAGTTAATTATAATTAATATTTAATCAACAATTTTAAGTGTTATTATCTTAACATTGAGAAGTAATCATACATTGGTGAGTGAGTTTAAGTAGACAATAAATTAGTCTGAGTCTCTGAGGGAACGAACTAGAAAGTATTCTATATTACTTGCGAACGCGTATACTTGCGTGAATATTAGTGCGTGATTTCGCCCTAACACATACCCGGGATCTTATTACTTAGGTTCCCTTAACCTTTCTCAATATATTGTATTCCTTTTATGATCCTCTCTTATAATCCTTTAATTTAAATCATTTTTATCCTGTTACCTTATACTCAATTGTTTCCGTATCTAGTGGATTTCCGGGAAAAATCAAAGTATTCGGAATTGGATTCTGACGATCTTTACATACACTTATATACCACATAGAGTACTAATAATATCCCAGAAGATCAATAACAGAACCCCTACATAGTGTGGCATGAAAAGTTTTCTCATTCAGCATAATCTGCAAAATCACTATTCATAAGGATTTCAAAATTTTCCAAAAATTGGGGTTATTACACCCAGCATTTGAGTTTATTGCTCTCATTAGTTATGACCAAACCTTCAGCAACATGGTTAGCCAATAACATAAAGAATCTAGCATAGTAGATGTTATGAGGTCTATTAGCTTTGTTACCTAATCTGGAACCTAATTCTAGCATGACATAGTTGCTAAAATTAAAGTACCTATCAGAAACTAGCATATAGAGCATATTAACAAGAGATGAAGTTATGGCATCAAAATTGCTAATCTTCCTAGAGAAAACCTTGATAAAGGCATCTCCAAGAAAACTCCATTCTTTCCTAAGGCCCTTTCTTCTAATGCTCCCTAAGCTAGCAGAATCAAAAGAATAGCCTATGAAATCTAACATAGCAGATACATCATTATCAGTGTGTGGTGTCATGGCATTATTCTCAGGTAGCTTAAAGCAAGACTGTATATCATCACAGTTAATACATTAATCCTTACCTTTGAGAGAGAAAGCAATGGTCATGTCTGTGGAGTTGAACTCTGCTGTTGTCCAAATCTCCTCAATTACCTCACAATAGATAGTTGGGGCTTCCAGCATTGCATAGCTTAGTTTGCAGTTTTTGATGAAGTCCATCATCTTGTGATAATCTGAGTGGGCTTCATTCTTTTCCACCAAGGCTACGAAATTGTTCTTTTCATAAACAAATCCAGACTGAGACATAATCTTGACTACTGGTGCCATTGTTGTGAGTAGAGGTTGCAGAGAAAGATTGAGAGTTTTGGGAGAGAAAGAGAATAAAAGCTTTTGAAAAATAGCAAGAAAGCGTAAAGTGAAAATAAGAATTCAAGGGGGCTTTTATACTTTCTTGAATTAAATAGTTCTTTTAAGAAAATTACAGTCATTTGAGCATAAAATAAACGGTAGAAATTCTTAAAACTGCCTTTAATACAAATACATACAACTGTATATGTATCGACGGTTAAGTAAAAGAATCAATGGCTGTGACTCATGTAAAATGACTGATGTGACACTTCAACGGATGAGGTAAATGGTTATCCGTTGAAGATTAACACAGTTTTATCCGTTGAAGGATAAAACTACCAGAAATGTATTTGTCTTTCAACGGATAATGAACATCCATTGATAGAACAATTTTGGCTTTCAACGGATAGGGAATATCCATTGATGAAATAAACTATATGCAAAGCCAACTTTGTTCTTGTAACAAATTCATTTCAGGCTACAATACAAATTGCAATAGGACCATGAAATTATGAATAATTAAGCATACCTAGCTCACTTACTAATCTTGTGAATGTTGATTCATCAAGTGGCTTGGTAAATATGTCTGCAATCTGCTTTTCACTTGAAACAAAATGAAGTTCCACTGTACCTTTCATCACATGTTCCCTTATGAAGTGGTACTTGGTGGCAATGTGTTTGGTTCTTGAGTGCTGTACTGGATTTTCAGTAATGGCAATGGCACTTGTATTGTCACCACATATAGGAATTTTGTCAACAGTTAGCCCATAGTCAAATAGTTGATTCCTCATCCACAATATCTGTGCACAGCAACTACCAGCAGCAATGTACTCAGCTTCAGTTGTTGACGTAGAAACATAATTTTGCTTCTTGCTGAACCATGACACAAGCTTATTCCCTAGAAATTGACAGGTGTCAGTTGTGCTTTTCCTATCTATTTTGCAACCTGCATAATCTGTATCTGGGTAGCCAATTAGATTAAAACCAGACTCTCTAGGGTACCAAATTCCTAGATGTGGAGTCCCTTTGAGATATCTGAAAATTCTTTTAATAGCCACTAAGTGAGACTCTTTAGGGTCAGCTTGAAATCTAGCACAGAGACATGTAGAAAATATTATATCAGGTCTACTAGCAGTTAAATATAAAAGTGAGCCAACCATGCCTCTATAACTTGAAATGTCCACAGACTTTTCAGCCTTGTTTAATTCAAGCTTGATGGCAGTGGCCATGGGAGTTTTTGCAGATGAACAATCCATTAAGTCAAACTTCTTTAAAAGATCATAAATATATTTAGTTTGACTAATGAAAATTCCACCACTAACTTGTTTAACTTGTAAACCAAGAAAATAAGTTAGCTCTCCCATCATGCTCATTTCATATTTACTTTGCATTAACTTAGCAAACTTTTTACAAAGCTTATCATCTGTAGAACCAAATATAATATCATCTACATAAATTTGAACAAGTATTGTAGAGCCATTAACATTTCTCAAGAAAAAGAGGTTTGTCAACAGTACCTCTTGTGAAGTAATTATCTAGAAGAAATTTTGACAAAGTCTCATACCAGGCTCTAGGTGCTTACTTTAGTCCATAGAGTGCTTTCAACAGATAATACACATAGTCTGGAAAATTTGGATCTTCAAATCCTGGAGGTTGTCTTACATAAACTTCTTCCTCCAATTCTCCATTCAGAAATGCACTCTTGACATCTATTTGATAGACCTTGAAATTGGCATGGGCTGCATAGGCTAGAAAGATTCTGATGGCTTCAAGTCTGGCAACTGGAGCAAATGTCTCATCAAAATCTATTCCCTCTTGTTGAGAATAACCTTTAGCAACCAATCTGGCTTTATTCCTTATGACAATGTCATTTTCATCCATCTTGTTTCTGAATACCCATTTTGTGTCAATAGAGCTCTTGTTCTTTGGCTTGGGTACCAGCTTCCATACCTTGTTCCTCTCAAATTGGTTTAGCTCCTCTTGCATTACTAAAATCCAATCTGGATCCAATAGGGCTTCTTCCACTCTCTTAGGTTCCTCCTGTGATAGAAAACTACTATATAGACATTCATCTTGAGTAGCCCTTCTAGTTTGCACTTTAGATGTAGCATCACCAATGATCAATTCAAAAGGGTGATTCTTGGTCCATTTCCTTTGAGGTGGTAGATTAGCTCTAGATGAGGTTGCCTCGGTATTTTCATGATGTGAGATAGAATGTTGATTGGTTGAAACTCCCCCTAAGTTGCTGATCCATTGAAAGGAATTGGGAGTTCTATTACTTGATAAAGTGAAATGATTATCCGTTGACAGACTGTGATCAACGGATGCCTCATTATGAACTTCAATAGATGATGCACTTTGTCTTTCAACGGATGCTGCATTGTTTCTATGAACGGAAGCTGAATTATGACTTTCAACGGATGCAGCATTCTGTGCATTGTCCAAAGGCAGATTTTGAATTCTTTTCGAGGTGCCTTCTCCATCATTCTCATCTTCATTATCATCACAATATATCTCCATCATTCTCATCTTCACTATCATCAAAATGTGCATGAGGATTCTGATGAGACATAACGGGCATAGCATGCAGAGGTGACATAGACATGTTAGGCATGGAGGGAGTTAAAGGCATGGGAGCATTCTTAACAGATTTGCAGTTATCATATAGATGATTAACACTTTTACAATACACACAGCTTTTTCTAGGAGCATACTTATCAGGTGTGTAATTGTTGTGTTTGTTAATCCCTGCCTTCCCATTTCTATTAGATTTTCTTTTAGTTTCCTTTTTATCCTCAACCAACTTAAGCCTATTTTTCAACTGATCTAAGGTCATGTGTCATATATTCACCTAACTGGCATCTTTAGATGTGCTAGCTTCTTCCTTGACAAAGTTCTTGGAAGTTGAACCAAATTTCTTATTGAGATTTTTCAAATTGTTCTTTTTAAAATCACTTGCCTGTTTTAATTGATGAGCCTTCAACGGATGCTCTTTTTCTTCCTTCAACGGATAACTTTCATCATCCGTTGACAATCCATCAATTAATTCAACTTCCTTTTTGGTTTTCTTCCAGGCATTCTCACAGAGTGATTCAATTCCCTGAACCTTGACAATTTGAGCACTAACATCCCTAAATGT
Organism: Apium graveolens; assembly: GCF_009905375.1. Taxonomy (NCBI): domain Eukaryota; kingdom Viridiplantae; phylum Streptophyta; class Magnoliopsida; order Apiales; family Apiaceae; genus Apium; species Apium graveolens. The sequence continues at coordinate 146,635,964 of NC_133657.1, read as the reverse complement.
TTTCCAGGCCTTGATTACCTCTTGCTCACGTTCTAATTGTTTAGAAAGAATTTCTACTTTCTTAACAGATTCTTCTAGTTCACTCTCAACAGTCAAACATTTGATTTTAATCTTTTCAAGCTCAATTACCTTACCCTCTAACACAGCATTCCTATCACTTAAAAACACATTATTCTCTTTGATTCTTGTGTTTTCTTTAGCTAGTGATTTAAGGGAAACACGCAAATGATATAATTCATTGGACATATCATTTATGGCTTCATTGCATTCAATATTAGAAAGTTGAGAGAGGTCAGTAGTAATTAACTGGTTGCTTGATGAACTAGTCTCATTTTTATCAGAATTAGCCATCAGGGCTAGGTTGACATATTCTATATCATCATCTTCATTGGCTTCATCTGCTGCCCAATCATCTTGAGTCAGAAAAGCTCTTTCCTTTTGTTTGAGCAAATCGAAATATTTCTTTTTGTAATCAACTTGCTCAAATTTCTTCTTGTCAGAGGATGGCTTTCTGCACTCATTTGCAAAGTGTCCACTTATGCCACAGTTATAACATTTGAACTTAGATTTGTCCACCATGTTCTTGTTTGACTTAGTGAATTTTGCATTTTTCTTGAATTTCATCTTTGCAAACCTCCTGGACAGAAAAGCCAGATGTTCATCAACATCTTCAGAGTCATCTTGACTGGAATTGTCTTCAACCTCAGCTACTTGCTCCTTTTCCTTGCTTGATTCTGATTTGCTTGTGCCAATTTTAAGACTTGGCATTGTTTTTTCTTCATTCCTGGCTTCAATCTTCTCATTGTCAACTACAAGTGCAACTGATCCACCTTTTATTTTTCCCTTTTCCAACAGCTCATCTTGCTCCATCTCAAGTTCATAGGTCTTCAAAATTCCATATAATCTTTCAAGTGTGAAGTCCTTATAATCTTGAGAATTTCTTAGAGAAATAGTCATTATAGGCTTCCATTCCTTTGGTAGAGACCTCAGAATTTTAAATTGGAGTCCTTGACTTGGTACACTCTGCCATACAGCTTCAATCCATTCAACAGTTTCTGAAATCTGTTGAATGTATCATTCAATGATTCCCCTTCTTCAAAATGAAAATATTCATACTGTTGAATGAGAAGTTGCATTTTGTTTTCTCTAACTTGCTCAGTACCTTCACAGATAAGTTGCACAGTATCCCAAATTTCCTTAGCAGTTTGGCTGTTAATGACATTGTCAAACATATCTTGATATAGGCCATTAAACAGAATATTCATGGCTTTCTTGTCCTTGTGAACCTCTTCAATATCTTCAACAGTCCATTCTGCTTTTGGCTTAGGAATAGACTGTCCAACATCAACTGTTGCAGTAGCAGCTGTGGCCACCTTGTGAGGGATGTGAGGACCATTTTCAATGCAGTTGATGTAGCTTTCATCTTGAGAGAGAAGATGAAAATGCATCTTCACTTTCCAGTGATGATAGTTATCTCTTTCCAGGATTGGAATCTTTACACCAATATCCTTCTTACTCATGATGTTAGCAGAATAGATCTTTAAACTCTTTGTATGTTAAGAGCCTGCTTTGATAGCAATTGTTATTCCCAGTGGACTAACAATGAGATTTACAGAAGGGGGGTTGAATGTAAATCTCAAATCTTTTTTAAGTTTTGAGCAGTTTCTAAGACTAAGTGTTTTGATGAACAAATGTGTGTGAATTGCTTTAAGCTAATACAGACAGATATATATTCAAGCACAAATGTAAAGAACACAAAGAACTTAAAAACTTTTCTGGTGGATATGTTGTTCCACCAGAGATGTGTTATTTCAGAAAATCTGTGTATCAAAGAATTGATCATAGCTGCGTCCTAGTACAAACTAGATGATTTTCTCTCTGGATTTTTCTAAACAGCTCTGGAAAATTCATCATCTAATTACTAGCTGCTACTTGGTTTATATAACACCAAGTTTACAAGTGAAGACAAAACTGTAGAATACAATTAAAAGATTCTTCACATATTTCTTCTTCATTTCTCTATCCAATGCAATTTAGGTTTAGCTGTGAATCTTTGAATACTTCCTTGTTTGCACCAAAATGGAAATGCTGCTTTTTCTTGATTCCTCCTAGAGGCTGCCACATTCCGGTTTGTCTCTGTCAACCCATGTGCTTCTGTCAGCTTATGAATTGTCACTATCAACTGCTATTGAACTTAGCATTCGTTGAAGCTTTTATCCGTTGATGGCTTTATCCGTTGAAGCATTAGCAGTTGAAGCTTTTATCCGTTGATGCACTCATCTGTTGATGGATGTTATCCGTTGAAGCTTTAGAGACATCCGTTGAAGCTTTGTTTCTCATCCGTTGAAGGCCTTTAATATCAGTTGATACTACTTCACTTATACAAAATTACAAGGCATGAAATATTTACAATTAGTTTTCATATCCACTAGAAGTCAACATGACTTATAATTTCCCACAACATCTAAGAATTACAACTAAAGTACAGAGAATGAAATGTGCTACAATACTAAACTTATTTCTAAGTAAAGCTACTCCTTCAACGGATAGCCAGAATGGTCTTATCCGTTGAGTCTACAAACACCAGATTTCTACTTAAGTGTTTGAACTTATCATCAAACTAATACACATATTCCTAACAGCGAGTATAAGTCTAGTATCGATCCTAAAAATAATTATGAGTCTAAAATCAATTGTGTGCCTTATGTGCTATGTGTTTTACGTGATTATGTGAACCTTATGTGCTATATAATTATATATACGAGTCAGATAGAATCGTATGGGTAGACGATTTGGGCTACGTGGTATCAATTCGAGAGACGCGTATGATGTAAGTTATCTAAACGAATATCTTTCCATGATAGATTCAATACCAACAAGGCGAATCAAGCCACAAGCAGAAGGCAGTGAAGCATACGAGGTGAAGTGCATACCAGGCAAGTGTTTCCCCTATTCTAAGTTCAGAATAGTGAAATATACCCCACTTTTCCATATCAATTACACTTTGATAATTATTGTTCACATATACGGATACACAATTATTGATTCTTGTTTCTATTTCATTTCAATTCTTGATTTCTCCCAATTTATTGAATCCTCTATTCATATTCCAATACTTTTACCCTTGTTACATAAACTCTGATATATCCTGAGGAATCCGTCAAAGTAATCATGTCTGAGGAATCCGTATGAGGAATCTATCAATCAAAAATTTAAGGTGCGCCTTAACTTGTCCAAAGGTAAGGGCTTGTCGTAGCCTGTCCAAGGGTTTAGGCGCGTGTCAAACCATCCCAGGGTTTTGGCTCGTGTCAAGCGGTTCAAGTTTTGGGCTCGCCCTAACTTTTCTAAGATTTGGACTCGCCCTAACTTTTCCAAGAGTTGGGCTCGCCCTAAACTCTTCAAGGGAAAACCCATTTCTTTGGTCGTCCTTCCTTGGACGTCCATCCTTGGTCGTCCGTGAAAATCCATTTATTTGGCATTCGTCCAAATTAAGTTATGTTGACCCGAATTTGATACGGATATTGTTCGTACCAAATTTTGGACATAACACATTATATGCTCCTCAGTAAAGAGAAAGCTTTTGAAAATCTAAAATATATAGGGAGGCACAAGAAGAGTGTTGGAAATGATTTTTGTGTTAATTTTGTTAAAATATAATGTAAGTGGGAGGATAGAGTAACTCCTCTGACCCACCATAAATTACTGCTAGCGCCGGGAGATTGGGGGACAACAAAAAATTGACTGCACAGCAAAAAGTCAGTGGATAAGATTCACGCAATGAAACCAAAATCAAAATTTCAAGTTAACATACGAACTTGGGCCCCGATTTAATTTCAGACCTTAACTTGAAATAAGCTAGAATAGTAAACCGGTCTCGATACATTTTAAGGATATATTCCCTCTATTTTTTTTTTATATATTTGTCGTTTAATTTTTTTTCCACATATTTTAAGATATTTTAACCGGTTGGTAAAAATATTTTTTTTAAAAATTTTATTTTTCTGAATCAAAATATATAAGTTATTCTAAAATTCAAAAAAAAATATTTAAAATAATTATTTTAACTACATGGTCAAATTACTTTAAATTACGTGCATAGAAGTCAAACGACAAACATACAAAAACAAAAACAGAGGGAGTATTTGCTTAGAGTAATTTCAATGGAGTCATAACACGTTGCTTAAAAATATTATTATAAAAATGAATTTTAGTATTTTAGGATATTTAATTGTATGTCAACTTCAACAACATTACAACATTATTTATAAGTGTATTCTAGTAATATTTTATTATTAAATTTAAACTCTAATTATGTATTTGAAATGGAAATGAGAGATAAATAAATTTTTTATTATTAAAATGAACATAAGAAATCACTAATAATTAGTTATAAATAAGTTATGAGTGGAGGATCATAATTTTTTAAGAAAATATTAGAATATTGTTGGAGCTGTATTTCATATAAATTTTTTTAAATTTTAGTTTAAGATAACTTGTCGAAGAAATGGGTATAAGGCAGTAGCATGTCTAATTTTAGGATAATTAGACGGTTAAAATTAAAATGTAATTTCTAGAAGAGACATATGGCATTATTAAAGTTAGGGGTGTACGCGGTTCGGATCGGATCTGAGGTAAAAATTGAACCAAACCGCGAAGAGTTGTTTTAGAAAATTGTCATCCACAACCGCAAATACGGTTGTGGTTAACCGCATCAATTGCGGTTACGAATTTGCGGTTATTGTGGATCGGTTTGCGGTTCAACCACTTATTTTAAAATAATTAATAATTTGTAAAAAAAAAAAATCGGAATATTAATAAATTCAAGTTTAAGTTACGTGATAAATTTACATTCAAAAATAAAATATAAACTAATGTTTCGTGTGGAGCAAGGATATTAAAAACATACAAAAATATGGAGGCGAGAGTAAAGAAAAAAGAAAAAGATAAAAAAAATTACATGTTGATTACATTTTCAATTTGTTTGGTTATATTTATACTATATAATAATAGACGAAACATTAAAAGTTTGGTAGTCGGTCGGTCGGTACTTGCTGAAATTACTTAATTACCCTTGCTTAATTGTTCTAATTCTAATTATTGGGTCGTTCAATTCTAATTCTAATTGATATTGAAGTCAACTTCCTCTATTACTTTATCAATTTCAATTCTATTTTATATCGAACTCTATATCACTATAATTTATATTTAAATTCAACTTATTCTACCTATTTAAATTTTAATTCATATTGAGTTCTATATCATTCTAATTTGTTACTTCGGGCTAAAGTAAATTTAAACAAACTAAATATAATTCTTAAAATTTGGTTGATATATAATGTGACTCGGGTTAAGATAAAATAATAATACTATCAATTCTCCTAAAAAAATTATACCAATGAACTTGGATAAATAAAATAATATATTTTATTTATCGAGGATAAAAAAATACATTATACAATTGATTCATACTAACACATAACTAAAATAAAAATACAATTCAACTAACAAAAAAATATATATAGTAATTATTCAGTCTAAAACAAAATTATCTTATTGATCCGGAATTAAAAAAAATAAAATTAAACTAAAAATAATTAGTTTGATTTGGTCGGTGTATTGGGCATCGGGCTAAAATAAAATAATGTAAATCACTGATCTTTGATAAATTAAATTAATATTGAACTTTGTATAATTCGTATCCTATCTATGTGAAATAAAATATCAAATTTTATTTAAAACATATTTTTTTAATACACTTAGAATTATCAATAAAATTATATCGTTCAATTAAATGAACAAAATTAAGAATTAAATTCAAGTATTTTTTTTTAAATTATGTAATATTAAAAAAAATATATGTAGTCCGTGCGTCGCGGTTTTAAGCTAGTATCTTATAATAATTGTAAATCTTATAAACAAAGTACTAACATTAACCTAAGATTAGTTAATAAATATGTATATTTATTAATTTATATGATATCCACTACATTTTTGAAAATATATTTTATTAAAAATATATGTTGCGATTTGCGATTACGATTTTGCGATTTTCAAAAATTTAAAATCGCATCCAAACCGTGAATGAGCGGTTTTTAAAATTTAAATCTACAATCAACCCACGTTTCGCGATTATCCATAAAATGCGGTTTGGTTACGAGCGGTTGAATACGGTTGCGAGGTTCGTTTGTACACAGCTGATTAGAGAGAGACGACTTCACAAGCGTTGCCTATTGTGTCTCTTTGGCATGTTTATCCCCATGGTTGAGCATGCCGCGATTCATAGAGAGAATGTGGTCCACGTCAACGGTCACGTCCCCAACAATTCGCAACCGAACGGGAAGTGAGTAAGGTTTAAGTTAATATGAAAGGTTTAAGCTAAAATGGTAACAGGTTCTGAAGACATTCATTCATATTTTATGCACAACTAACTTTTTTATGAGAATTATTGTCATATGTAAAAAACCTATGATGCCCGATTAATTTATTTTCACACGAGATAATTTCTCGCGTTCTCTTCATTCCGTTTCTCACCAAAAGCTTATTTTTGATAACCAACCATAGGGTCACCGAAATCTGGTTTTAACAAGGACCGAATTATAGAATTAATTTAACAATATTTATGTCGCTTACTGGGATGAAGCAAGACTCTCAAAAAGCCTGTTAAGCTTGTCATTAATTTATGAAATAATCCTAGTTTTTTTGTCAAAAAAGTCCGAAATGGTGATGCATTATATGTGATCACACTTATTTCATTACCGCCGCATCTTTTTATTTTAATTTATCTCTGGTTTGATGTATGTAATTTGGTTGTAGAAGGGGTGAAGAATGATATTATTTTTTAATAATTAATAAATATGAATAGTGCCCGGTAGTCGAACTCGTCGTGATCTCAAAGAGTTCAATCAGTGCCCCAACACCTTATTGGAATGATACTAGACAAGATGCGGTAAATTTAATAGGAATCCAAAGATATGAGGAGGAGAAATATGTCATGATTTAGCTATACGGTGCATGAATGCAAACGCCCTTTCTTTTTTTTATCAAGTCGTCTTCTGCTGACACTACTTCAACAAACCTCTCTCTCTCTCTCTCTCCCCCCCTCTCTCTCTGTCATGTATATGCATTTATACGTTTCTTACACATTCCTGCTATAATTCCTTTTCTTCTGCTTCTTGTAGTTTGTGCAACAAAAGGGTTACCAAGAATTTGCTTAAAAAGGGATGTTTATCAGGTACTTTTTGTTTCTTCAAGTTTTAAGCTTTATGTTCTTGCTTTCGTATCTAAAAGATAATCTCTTTTATGCTACATCCTCAGGCATCTGTTCAAATGGTACTGTTTTTATGTTATTTCAGTTATAATTAAGTGGGAACATTTCTTTTTGTTTTTGTGCTTGTTAATTTATTGGATTGTAATGAAGATTGTAGTTGCTAAACCAAATGAAATTAAACTTATCCACTTGTAGAAGAAGTCTAAGATGCACAGAGAGTGTTACCAGACCAAAGAAGTTTTTCTCGTGAAGACCCTGAAAAAAAGTTGAAAGTTTTAAGTGACGGAGATTGAAAAGGCTTGACATTAACTTGGCCTATTGTTACTCTATTTTGTTTTTGGCATTCATTTCTTTAAATTGATCAGCTTGTCTCAGATAGTATGGATTTGCAGAGAGAAGTAGGTATATATGCTGAAATTCTTGTCTTTTTCCATTGCTATAACCCCTATAAACAAGACTCTACAAGAAGCTATTTGACAACTTGACAGTTTGAATCTGCCCTCTTTTCTTCATCTTTTTTCCCTTTGTTTTCGGTACAAACTTGTTTTAGTAATTTAATGAATTTGCTAAGTATGCGGGGAGGAGAAGTGAGGATTTAAACCCATGCCAAGGTCTCGTATGGGGAAGGGAGCGGCGATGACTGATGAGTATATGCCACTAGCCCCTTGGGGATTACAAATCCTCAAGGCATTTAGCTCCAGGGATTTAAAATGGTTCTTACAAATTACTTGAGGAAGGTATAGGAGTATATCAGTTGGTTTTTGTTCATTAATTCTCATTGTATTGCTAGAGTTGTCTTCTCATTTTCAATTTGAATTTCTTAGGACCACTAAATTCTCTTTGTCTGCATTTCTTTGGCTACATGTGTGACAGTTACATTATAATCTTTAAGACTTCAGTATCATGCCAGTGACAAAAGTTTTAGGCCTTCACAAGTCGGAGTCCTTTTTTGGTGATTTACTAATTATTATTGCTAGCTGTAGTCTGTCTTATAGTAGAGAGAACACTATCTATGGCTCTGTATTTGAGATGTGGCCAATAAGGACATTGTCACAATTAAAGAAGAAAAAAACTACTTATGTGTATGGTCCCTTTTGCAGAGTTGTAAGATTAAACTACGCGTTTACACGAGCTATAATCTGAAGTTTATCCGAGAGAAAAAATGAGAGAAGCTTAGCAATTTAAGAGGAAAGCTTGTTCTTGCTGAACCTACAAAATGAATCATACTGTTGCTGCTTGAAGTTATGCTTGTAGATGTATGCTACAAGAATTCTAATATTGTACTTCATGTTTATGATTTTGTTGATACTTGGAATATGAAACAAAAGAATTTTGTATGTGTATAACTGCTTGTTCGTATCTTCGTTCATCCGTTTTGTGTAACCCATAAACTGCTTTTACCAATGACATATCTCTGCTACAGGTGGAAGCCATTTTCAATTAACTAGCAGATGGAGTATTAGTTGTCGAGAGTCGCAAAGAGATACTAAATGATGAATAGTCCTTGGTCATCCAGTGGGAGTAGTAGTACCAAGTTGCAGAACAAGTATAGGAAAGATAAACATAATGTATCTTATAGTGACCTCCATTCAGAAGTAAAGAGTGATGTGATTAAAACACCTTCTTCAGGGAGAAGGCAATATGGTAAAAGTAAGGGACTTGAGAAAGAGGAGCTTGTTAAGTACATGTCAAAATTGCCAAGCTTTCTGGAGAACGGAGACAAAGTTAAAGCGAAACCCTTAAATCTCGGAGTTCTTGACTGGCACAGGTTAGAAAATTGGCAGAATAACCATCCACAAAGACCTAGCAGCAGGTATTCAACATCAAGCAGTATTACCGCCTCGAGCTTGTGGACAGATGGATCATCTAACTACGGGAGAGGTGATGATTCCTGCTCTCCCAGCAGTTATAAAGAACGCCGACCTTCGCTACACTCTTACCTGAATATATCTCCAGTTGGTCATTCCAAACATGTTGAGTCCCGTGCACGAAATGTTGCAAACTATACGGATATGAAAGCTGTCACAACCAATCCTTTTGATAGAAAGAAAAGTATTTCAAGAGAGTCGGTGTTCCCAACAAAATCTTCAGAACTTAAGTTGAGAAAAGGCAAGAGGGAAAGTTTAGGCTCAAATAATACAAAATCATCCACGGACTTCCAAAATTATAGGCAGCCATCTTCGAAAGGGAAGTGGAAAGTAAAAGCTGATGCATCCAGACCTGAACCAGAGAAGTTGCAAGATCAGCAGAGTTATAGTACTCATTATGGTTTCTCTGATGGATACAATGACGTAGTCCTCCCTAGGCCAGGAAAAAGAGCTGACTGTAACCATTCTTTTCCTTTTAGTATTACACCAAGAAGTCGGGAATCAAAAGAATCTATCAGCTCAGATGGATCTCATCTTCAGGAGGTTTACAGTACAGATCTTCATCCCAGCACCTCAGACTCATGCGCAATAACTCTTGAAACCAATGGCAGTGAAGAACCTCGTAAAGAACAGATGCTCCCCTCACTGTCGTGTGCAGTTAAATTATTAAATCGATCAAAGAGTAAGATTTCAGAAGAGAAGATAAACATAATGCCTACAGTCTCAACTTCGGCCAAGTCTTTAAAGGTATTAAATATGAAGAGCACTAATAAAGACTCTGAGGCAGAAAACCCCTCACCGAGTTATAGACTAAGTTCTGTCCTGAGCAGGATAAGAAGAAGAAGAAGTTACCATTCCAGAAACAGTTCAGATGTACATCAGTTCAGCTCAGAGGACATTACTGTCAAATCTGGTTCTGACACAGCCAATTCTTTTGTCTGTCCAGATACTGCAAAAACAAATCATTCCAATGCTGGTAGTAAAGACCATTACAGTCCTTTGAAGAGGTTGTTAAATCCACTGCTGAACACAAAAGGAGCCAGCTCTCGATTTTCTGATCACTTACCAAAAAATTCAATATCAACGTGCAGGTTCTCCGCATCTTTTGATGAAGAAAGAGCATTATCATTTGTGCATCGACCAAAAGTAAAGTTAGACTTTACAAACTTAAGGACCCCTACTTTAGATGAAACACATCGCAATAAAATAAAGGGATCATCAACGTTGCAGGCTCATTTTCATGTTTCAACCAACAATAATCTCCCGCTGTTTACGTTTGCAGTTGACAACAGTGATGTTCTATTAGCCACTCTGAGAAAATTTTCATCAAGAAAAAATGATCCCACTTGGATCTATACGTTCTTCAGCGTTCATGAAACGAGGAGAAAGAGTGGAGGCTGGCTATCTCAGGGAACCAAAGTCAAAGATTACGTACCAAACGTAGTTGCCCAGATGAAGGTTTCTGACTTACCGTTCTCAAGATTGGCTGAACACCTCACTGTTGATCAGTTGAGCATCAGGGAGTTTTTATTATATGCCGTGGACCTACCACTATTTGATCATCAAACAAGTGACAGGCAACCAAATGATGAGCTTGCCGCCATTGTTGTCAAGTTTCCAAGAAAGACAATTACAGGTGTGGAAGATTTATCTCAAATATCCAGAGTCTCTTCTAATTTAAGAGACCTTCAAGAGGATAAATCTGTTATTGCGAGTGAAGAATTTTTTAGCACAACAGTGCTACTTCCTGGTGGAAGTCATGGGCTGCCAAGTGAAGGAGAACCTTCACCATTAATTGAGCGATGGTTTTCAGGTGGCCAATGTGATTGTGGGGGTTGGGATTTAGGTTGTAAGGTAAATGTTTTCAGCAACAATCCAAAATCTGATGGCCGATTTGAACTCTTTTCTCAATCCCAGGTATACTTGTTGAAAACCATCTTGTCTCCAGGTTTCTCTCAACATATCTGCTATTCAAATTTTCTAATATTGCTACGCTTGCTTTGCAGGAGAAAGCTGAACAAGCAACTCCATTCTTCAGTCTTTCCCCACTGAAGAATGGCATCTTCTCGGTGGAATACGACTCAACCCTGTCACTTCTACAAGCATTTTCCATTAGTGTTGCAGTTTTTGATAGCATTAAGCAATATGAGCTTCAACAGCCAAGTAAGATTTGTGAAGAGAAGCTAGCTGAAGAGGCCAGGCTACCAGATATTTGTGGACGGCGGACTCCTAAACTAGTTGAAGTTGATATTCCTTCAAGATTTGCATCAAAGCCTCCACATACCCCTATTGAAAGGGTTTAACTACGGAATATGAAGTTGGCTTGCATGGTTCTTGCATGGTTTATCCAACATCCATCTAACTTCTGCATTTAAGTTGGTTCTTTCGAATGATCATCAGAAATCGCGAATACTGCATCCAAATTTAGTTAGCTACGTTCTAGGAATAAGTATAAGATACTGGCCTCCTTTGTAATCAGAAAGAAACCCCAAGTATACTGTTATAATAAGAAGAGTTAATATTTTAAATAAGAGGAGCTTAAGTTGTTTATATTGTTTAGGTATCCACTTAAGCTTTTAGAAGAATCAGGTCCAAGCTCAGTTACTTGTGTAGTTTCGGTTCACATGTTTTAAAGATTAGTTATAGATAGATAGAGTTGTTCGTTCAAAGCCAAACTTACACAGGTTACACAGCTCGCTGACTTCTATTGCCGACACCGATGCTTTATTTATTTTTTTGAACAAAACGCAAACTTTCATTAAAACGTTGAATCATACGGCATAAACTCCACCAACATCAAAGGAGGAGACGTGAAAGTGTTTTGGCTACAAAGCAAATGAGTCATCTCATGGGCTACCTTATTTGCTTGCCGTTTAACAAAAACAATAGAAACATCCTGCCTAGCCTGCAGCATAGCCAGGACATGGCCGACCTCAAGAGCATTGTGATTACATCGATTAATAGCTTGGACAGACAGCATGGAATCGGACTCAATTGTCACATCTTTATATGGCAAGGAGAACAGCCAGCTCAGACCTTCAGCTATAGCAAAAGCTTCAGCTTCAAAAGCAGAGTTTACCATAGGAAAACGAGCAACCTTACCATGAAGAAAATTACCCAGATGACCACGAAGGATCATCCCTATAGAGAACCAGTTCGAAATGACATTGAAGGAGGCGTCCACATTAAGTTTTACACAATTAACCATAGGAGGCTGCCATCTGTGACAAGAAACAGGCACATTATTACCCTTACCTGCCTGCAGAGATGATCTACTTATTATAGCAGCATTCCAATCTGACAAGAACTTGGCACTCCAGCCATATCATTAATCACTTTTTGCTCCCACACTCGCTTTTCCTGAAGAACCAAATCCCCCAGAGTACTCTACTAAGTAACTTAATCTCCTCCCCACCGACATTTCTGATTTTCATAAGGAGCCATTACTACTGCAGCCGTGATTGGTAAAACAAGACACTTCACAGTAATACAAATCTGCGTCACACTTTATAGTAAAGATACGTTTACTACATTCAAAGAATAAATATTGTTCATAATTCGCTCTGCGAAAACAGAACACCACAAGTCAAGGTTTCTTTTGTTTCTCAAGTACTCCTATTTCTGAATGATTTGGTCCAAATGAAAATTGAAGTATAACCAAAAATAGGAAAGGAAATTAAATCTCTTTTGCTTTATACCAACTATTTAGACTCCCTATTTAGAGGTTATAAATATAAGTTATAAACTAATGAAATTTCCAACATGAACAAATTACATTACATATCTTCTGAAGTCAACGTAAACCTCATCAGACTATTCCTGCAATTTCATCTTATATCTAAAGGCCTTTTTTGGAATTTGGCAAGAAAATGGAATATGTTGTCGTTCTGGGGAAACCGTATTTAGCAAAACCATGATACGTGTTTCCCTTTGACTAAAAACGGTTACACACTGCTTCTGATCAAACAAGACATCTCGCCCTCTAGGTTAGGAACATTATAGAGTTGTCAAATTTGCATGTGTAGTTGTGTACAACCTGTAGTCATTATAATATTTAATAGAACTGCCACAAATTATTACAATTACCAAAAAATTATGGAAGACTAAAATTTCCAAGTTGTATTAAAAGTAACGTCGAGGATGAAAACTGCTGCTAATAAAATAGAATGGAACGAACAAGACAACACACTCACCAACTCTCCTATGGTAGTTAAATATATTTAATGTAGAAGGAAAAAAAACTCATCCAACTGTTTGCTTGATGAAAATCCATGACTCACATTGGAGGTTTGCCAGTACCAAGCAGCTGACCAATCAGATTAGTTACCTGCGAACATATTATTATATATAAAAAAGGTGAGAATCTTAATTTATTATATTAACTCTTTACTTTCAATTTCTACTATTAGGAGATGAACACACTACCTGCAAGAAAGACAAAAAGAACCAAGAGCTATTTGATTTATTTTAATTCTTGACTCTTAGCATATCAACAGGAAACTAATTCATATGAGAAGAAGCAGACAAAGAGATAGAGTCAGAGAAGCTCACTAAGCATTAGCTCTAATTTCATTTTGTTAAACTATAGTGTAGGATTTGGTGTTTGATGCCATGTTCGTCACATAGAAAATGCCAGCACCAGCCGATTCCAAAGGCATGAACGGCGCATACGCATAAAAACATATTCGTAGCAAGGGGTATAAAAGAAAGAGCAACTGTCCCCACAAAGCAATCGCGAAAGCGCTGGCCCCTCTTGAAGCAAAGGTAAGAAAAGCGATGGCACTCAAGAGGAAACCTGTCTATTGTCCCTATGGGTTCTAGAGACAAGGGGAATAAAATAAAGATCAACTATCCCCCTTTGGCGAATCTGTGAAAGAGTGTGGAGCTGTTGGCCCCACTTCAAGGCAAAGGTAAGAACAGTGATGGCACTCAAGAGGAAATTAGTCTATTGTCCCTAAGAGTTCTAGAGACAAGGGATGGGACATTCTTCCTCAACAGCTCATTCCATAGCAATTATCATATAAAAAAGAACAATTGCTATCGATACCACATTAAACCAACCTAGCAACAGAACCTCGCCTATAACTTACAGCAGAGCATAAATCCTTAATTCTTCGAATGCAGGTGGTATGTTTGTATGTGATGTGCACCTCTGTATTGAAAGTGGGAAGTCTTAAGGACATAGCCAGATAAAGGCCTCTGTGATGCACTAAAAGGGTTATATTGACAAAAATTAGCAGTTTTAAGTAAACAGGTGAGATTATTTTTTAATATGATAACAGTTTAGTTGAATATGCTCAGCAACAGGCTGGTAAATGTGAGTTCTAGAATTGTCCCTGTTACAAGACCTCTACTCAGAAAAAATGACAGCTCTTTGGTTTCAGTTTCAGTCAGTGATATCTGTATTATGAAATATCTATCTTTTTCTAGTGTTAACATTAAAATTATAGACAGTAAGCAAGGCTTTCTCTAAGCACGAAATGATACGATAACAGTGAACAGTTAAGTATCTTGATAAAGATATATTGAAAGTGTCAAATGATGATTAGTATAATGGTTGAAAGGAGTAACTAGTACCCAATGTAACCCTTCTGACAATTTATGTAAATTAAAAAAATAGAAAGAGAAATCAGGAGGCAGCATGAACGACTTACCTGCCAATATTTTGAAACACAGCGATCAATGCAGGTATTTTCACCCATGTTTAATTCAGATTCCTTGTACCTGGAATCAAAAAGGCTACAGTAAGATCTTTATAATTTTACAGTAAAGTAATACATGATGAAAAATATTTGTTTACTATTTATTATCAATTAAATTAAACAATTGAAAGCAACAAAAGAAATGCATTCATAACAAGAAATGATAGTCCAACACTGTGTAAACTCCTGCAAGTTTTTATCGGAAGACCATAAAAAACCATACCTTTTCTCAACACACTTGTTGAAACAGGTGTGAGTAAGCCTGAGTCAGAATAATAAAGAAAAGTAAGATTAAGGAATTAAAATACTTAAGTATGTGTAGGTCAATAAGACAATGCAATAATAAAATAAAGACCAGTTCTACATTTCAGTACATGCTATTAATTGTAATGATCAACTGGTATATACAGGTATTGGCAAAACTAAAAAAAGACAGCCCCAAATCTAATATAAAAGCAAATTATCATTGGATTGTATAGGTATTACTATGTAACAACCTAACACTGTCACTGTTACATCTCAGCTAATAGTTTTTAGCACATACCTGACAGCCTCGCATGCACATATGCTAACTCTCATTAATGGAAATCCACAACGTACTTATCACTAATAGCTAAGGGAAGCATGGAAGTAAAGGAATTAAAGTAATGCACCTACAAGGTGCATGACTTTTTGACATTGAACTCGGTCTTGAAAAGGATTTAATAAAACATACTATTTTTCAATGATATAATTAGAGAATTGACCCAAGTCACTATGTATTGTACTGATTCATGCAAACTAGTTAGTGCAACTGAGGCTCCTTTTGTTACAAAAAAAATGTTATCCTAATTTTTCCTGTGTTTGGCTTCAGGAAAATATTTTCCGGAATTCTGATTTTACTGCGTTTGTTTGGTTTTCTGGAAAAAATTGGAAATTTTCCTACATTTGTTTGGTTTCATAAAAATAAAATATTTCCCAAAGAAGGGAAATTTCTTTTGAGAGAGGTTACGACTTGCAAGTCTCTGCTAAATAACTTCTCATTTTCAAAAGAGGAAAAAAACTAAGCAATTGCTCACTGTTTTCTTCAAGAGTAAGTTACTTTCTGGGAAAGAAAATGAAGCCTGTGTTGAACAAACCGTCACTTCATAAACTAATTCATTATTCAGTAATGGCGTGTCACGCGAAAAATTTGGTAGCAACTACTCATGTACTCCATAGTACACAAACAGAATGACAATGGTACAGAATACACTTGAAAAACCTTACTTGTTAAACATTTCAACCCTGTATTCCATCTCCTGTGCTGCCATACCGAATATCTGCATAAGGCCAGTACATAGGATATAGTCAGATTATCGGTTTTAAGTAGAAAAGATAAAGCAAATACCCACTAGCCCTGCAAAAACTGTTAGATGCAAATCTCAATTCAATACACATTATATATAGAATGGATTTATAATTAATAGCAACAGTCAGAGAACCCCCCCCCCCACTCTGTCCCCAAGATTATACTCTTAAGTTCCATTTGGTTTAAAGGTGCCTAAATATGCATAACTTTCGATCGCATCTCCATTCCATTCATACAATTCAAAGCAGAGTTCAAACACACCTATTTGGGAATGAATACTCATTCCTACTTTGCATTCATGTTTTTACTAACCTCCTCAAATATTTATTACGCACTCTTATCTTTTCACTGTTCCCTCTAAAAATCATTCTCTACTACCTTTCACCTTGTTTATAAAGTATCACTGTGTGCCTACCTCATTACATTCCCATTAACCAACCAAAGTGTATATCTAAATCAATAAAACCCACACAATAATGACACGTAATAACCCTAAAGCTGACAATAACTAAAAAAAATTCAACCAACAAACAATAGATTAATAAAAATTCAAGTAACTAAAAAAACACAACTAATAAACTCAAACCAACATTAAATCTCGGGGGTGACTATATCCGCCACGACAGAATTTTATCAGCAACTGGCCAAAAATTACTCCTTTATTACTTTAAGCTTACACGTCATTTTAATCCAATGCCAACATACCCCAAAATTGACACTTACGAAACACGAAATCAAACCCAAAATCGTCTCCCCTAATTAAAATAAATAAACCCCAAATTGACATAAATTCAAATATCCAACCAACAAAACAACAATGATTAGCTAAAAATATAAACTTTCTCAAATTCAACAAAAATTAACACACACCCACATATATACAAACACAATAAAGGGTCCTAAGCTTCAAAAAAGACACACACACCTGTTCCTTGTCTACAATGGGTGGTGAATTATTAGCAGCCATTATAATCTCAAGCTTCTGAAACAAAAAACAAAAATATATTAATATAATCTTGAAAGAAAATGTAGAAAAGTATATGAAATTTACTTAAAATCCAAAAAGAAAAAAAAACCCAGAATTCATATGTGCATGTGTATATGATTGGATCATACCTGGTGCGAAATTGAAAAGATAGGGGAGATGTGAGGGACTTAGCAGTCGGGTGCTATTACAAGAATTAGGGTTTTAGTACTTGTGTTTAAAAGTAAAGAACTTGGGGACACAATCAGAGCCGTCTATTAAAAATTATGATAAAAATATTTATTAATATTATAAAAATTAGGTACTTTTTTTTAACTGAAAAAATAATTTGGAAGTTAAAGTGTTGGGTTAAACCCCTTAGTTATAAATATGTAGAAATTCCGTAAATATACATTTATCTATATATCTATACTACATATCTATATACTATCTCTCTTACGGACGAAAAAATGAAAATTTGGTTGGTAGTCGGTCCGATCACCGTTATTATACTCATATTTAAAATAAAATACTCTCGTAAATAGATTAATATTCATAATATAATAATTATATAAATACAAATAGAATTATAATATGTCTAATGGTTTTGATTTAAACAAAATAATATATAATATTCACTCGGGGCTTGCAAAACAAAATTATCCTATTGATCAAATCTTAAATAAAAAAAATAAAAAAATAAAAAAAAATAAAAAAAATTACGTATAATTAGTTGAATTTGAAGCCTCAAACTAAAACAAAATAATAAAGACTGATAAAAATTTAAAAGCAAATTCGTTTGGTTGATATAATGTCATCAAGTTAAAACAAAATAATAAACGGGCCAAACCAAAAAAATGAAAGGAAATTTGTTTGCCCGATATAATGTCATCAAGTTAAAATAAAATTATACATATTATCAATTCGGTACGTATAAAACATAATAGTATTCACCCCGGGTTAAAATGAAATTAAACAAAAAACTAAATATAATTAGTTGAATTTGGTTGATATAACGGGTTTGAAACTAAAAGCAAGATTTGTTATATCACGGTAAACCATATAATAGATACCACCGATTTGGCTAAAAAATATTTTATTAAACTGTGCAACAACATAAATAAAATTTGAAACGTAATGCGTTGATTGATATAATGCCAGCAGGATAAAACAAAATATATTATATAATCAGTTTAAAACAAAATAATATTTAATCAGAGTTAAAATAAAATTTAAAAATAAATTAAATGTAATTAGAGCCCGCAGGGGTTGGCTCATTTACTTAAAAAATAGATAACTATCCTCTTTGTCACGGATCGAATCCCACCGGAGGAGAATTTATGATTATGTCTCCTGAACCAGAGCATGTCGCTTAAGTGCAGTTTATCTTGGTTCGCGTGGTTTGTAGGCTATTGTGGGAGCCCGTGGGGTTACCCCGTGCGTACCCGAAGAGTAGCGGCTGCGGGTTCCTTACTAGAGGGCTGATATAACATGTCTGAGACTAAAACAAAATAATATATATTATTGATCTACAATAAAATAAAAAATTAAAATTAAATTAATGATAATTCTTATATTATTGACCCGTGTTAAAATAAAATTAAAGTTTACCTAATTCGTTGATAGGTATAATGTAGGATTAGAATTTTGGGATAAATGGGATCCGACCCCGAAATATTAAAAGTTGGTTGTAGATATATGTGTAAAATGATTGGGTTTATGTAATTACGGGGTTTCTTCAATTTTTATAATATTTAAAACTATTTTAATAAAATGAAAATAGAGATTATTCCTTATTCAATATAATTACGTAGGACTAAAATCAATCTGTATATGTTATTCATCCGGGCTAAAAAAATTATATAATTGATTCATGAGAAATCAAAATTAAAATAAGAAAATAATTATACGAGCTAAAATAAAACAATATGTACTTTTATTCGGGTCAAAATAAATTTTTTATTATTGATACGTAAATTTTTTATCATTGATCCGGGTTTAAACAAATTAAACTAAAATAAATATAAATATAATTAGTTGGATTTGGTCGATATACCAAATTAAAGATTATTCGTATATTATTGATGTGAGCTAAAATTTATCTCTTAATTAAAACATAATTATCTTTTGTAAACAAGTCTATAAATATTAATAAAATTATATCTTTCAATCAGTGATATTTTAATAAAATTAAAATTAAATTAAATTCAAAAATTATATAAAATTAAAAAAAATCTGTGTATCGCACGGGTTTTAGGCTAGTACTTTTATTATTAATGATGAAACAATGAAAGTTTGGTTGGTAATCGGTCTGGTCACAATAATTATAGTAATATTAAAAATAAAACACTCTCATAAATAGATAAATATTAAAGAAATAATTATAATATGTATAATGGTTTTCGTTAAAATAAAATAATATGTATAATTCACATGGTCGGGCTAAACAAAATTATATTATTGGTCCAATTTTAAATAAAAAATTAAAAAAACTACATATAGTTAGTTGGATTTGAAGAATCGGGCTAAAATAAAATAATAAATATTAGTGATCCCGTTAAAAATATTATATTATTGGAGCAGACTATAACAAAATAAAAATTTGAAAGGAAATTTGTGGAGTCGATATAATGTCATCAAATTAAAACAAAATAATACATATTATCCATTCAGTCTAAAATAAAACAATAATCACTCCGAGCTAAAATAATATTAAACAAAATAGTAAGTATAATTAGCTGAATTTGGTTGATATAACGGGCCTCAAGCTAACATAAATATTTTTTCATTGTCACATAAAATTTTATCATTGATTCAGGTTTAAACATATTAAGCTAACATAAATCTCAATATAGTTAGTTGGATTTGGTCGGTTAACAGACTAATGACCATTCGTATACTATTAATCTCAGCTAAAATTTCATTTTTAATTAAATATAATAATCATTCATTAACACACCTATAAATATCAATAAAAATATAAATTTCAATCATTACATTATTTTTTAAAATTATAGTATCATTAACTTATACACCTATGTGTATATTAATAAGTATTATCAAATCATATTATTAAAATTATAAATAAATAAGTTTCATAACTTAAAATTTTTACTTCAAATTAAATTCAAAAAAAATATGTAATATAAAAAATAATATGTGCATCGCATGGGTTTTAGGATAGTATATATATTATAGGTATTATATAAAATAATTTTAACTTCAAAGGCGCATTTTCCTTAACTAAAATGTTACCAAACTATTCCGTTATAACTATATTTGTTGGATCTTTGTAGACCTCTAGCAAAATTACACGTCATCTTTTACCGTATAAAAATATACATTCTATTTATAACAATTTGGAAAAATAATAACAAGTTACTTTAAAAATATAACTAATCATTATAGTCAACTCCACCGAAATAAAATATCATACAAGTTCAACAAATTTTGCAAAATTAGTATTTTTTATTAATTTAGCCACCAATTTTAGCAAATACTGGTGTGCAAGACATGCTTGTATAATAACAAGACTAAGTCACATTGACAGCCCTGAGATTTAGTTGTATGATAGTCTAAATCTGTTTAATGTACTGTATTTCTTTAGTATGTAAAAATGATAGAAGATTAGACTGAAGTATTTTTCTGTAAACAGTTTCAAGCCTAAGAATAAACTTTGGAAGAAGATCAAGTAAAGATCATACCTCAGAGAAAAGATGTAGAAGTTTAGAGCTAAATAAATCTGTTTTATGAAAAATATTCTTAGTCAAGATATCGACAAGTCACATATCAAGTTATATCGAGAAGTCATTCAAGAACTCCGAAATGACTTATCGAAAAGTCCAAATTGGCTCATAGAGAAGTTTTAGAGATATCAACAAGTGAAATGAAGATGTGAAGATTGGAGATATCGACAAGTCATTTCTGCATGTAGAGATCTCATAGATATCGACAAGTCAAATGAAAATGTGAAGATTGGAGATATCGACAAGTAAATTTCTCATTAGAGATCTCAGAGGTATCAACAAGTCAAAATGTATATAGAGATCTTAGAGATATCGACAAGTCAATTCTACATGTAGAGATCTAGAGACCTCGAGAAGTTAAGTACACTTATAGAGAACTCAGAGACCTCGACAAGTCAAATACACTTATAGAGAACTCAGATATCTCGATAAGTCATTATACTTATCGAGATGTCACTTCTTTAT